>NC_090843.1:65203360-65506172 GCF_028021215.1 Eschrichtius robustus | reverse complement strand
TGAGTCTGTTGGAATGTTCATTTTTATCAATTACCGGGTATTGGTGTGAATAGCCTTGTAGAGACATGGCAGTAATCCCCACCCTCTCCTCTGTCACAGATCCCGGATTACAGAAATGCAGTGATCGTGGCCAAGTCTCCAGCCTCGGCTAAGAGGTAGGTGGGAGCTCACGACTGCTCCACAGAGCCGCACCCAGGGGTCCCAGCCCCGTCGAATCCCAGGTGTTCTGGATTCTATCTCAGCCGTTCCCACCGTGTCTCTTATTTTTTATCCTGTGAACTGATAGTTTAAAAGATTGTCTGCTGACTCCATGTATTAAGTGATGGCTTATTTTCCTCCCTTTTTTCCAGTCCCAGTCTGTGACTACCATCACATTTCTTAGCAGAAGCCGTCCAGGACTGGGGAATCCCAGCCCTGTGCTGAGGCGGCCGCTTGTTGTTCATCTTCACATCTGCCCTTTAAAATACCACTGAATGTATTTTGAGGTTGTTTACTGCCTTTTATTCAGAGACCTCAGTAATTTATTAACAGAATTGTACCCAGCCGAGAGGCTGGATTGGTATGTGTTAAAAGGTGACATTTTACAGAATTTAGAAACACTACAAGGTGTGCAGATGGGGCAGTGCTGAGAGTTACATGTAACCTGGAGTAACTGATGAGTCAGGGATACAGAACCTAAAGTGTTCTGAAACCTAAAGTGTTTGAATTGAAAGGGTTTCACACACAGACATGCCTTGGAGATAGTGTGTTGGGTTCCACACCTCTGCCAAAGCCAATATCACAGTAAAGTGAGTCACATGGATTTTTGGTTTCCCACTGCATATAAAATTTATGTTTACACTATACTGTAGTCTGTTACATGTGCAATAGCATTATGTATTAAAAAACATTGTACATACCTTAATTTAAAAATACTTTATTGCTAAAAAATGCTAACCATCATCCGAGCCTTCAGCGAGTTGTAATCTTTTTGCATCAAAGATCAGTGCTCGGGGCTTCCCTGGTGACGCAGTGGTTGAGAATCTGCCTGCCAATGCAGGGGACACGGGTTCGAGCCCTGGTCTGGGAAGATCCCACATGCCGCGGAGCAACTAGGCCCGTGCGCCACAACTACTGAGCCTGCGCGTCTGGAGCCTGTGCTCCGCAACAAGAGAGGCCCTGATAGTGAGAGGCCCGCGCACCGCGATGAAGAGTGGCCCCCGCTTGCCGCAACTAGAGAAAGCCCTCACACAGAAACGAAGACCCAACACAGCCAAAAATAAATAAATTAATTAATTAATTAAAAAAAAAAAAGGAATAAAGAATAAGTTAAAAAAAAAAATTCTCCCCCTGAGACTCTCCCTCTTTTCCTTACATAAAAATATTCACACACACACACAAAGGTACCCTTTTCTGGATCAGGTTATGCAGTACAGCTCTGCTCCTGTGAAATCTGTTGTCTTTTCCTTGGAAATAGAAATTAGATTCATTGTAGGAAGTGCCAGACCAGTAGACGTTTCTTTATGTGCATTTGAGATTGTTTCAAAACCACAGAAGACTTAACTGCATGTGCTGTGTAATGACATCTTCTACTGAGGGAGGAAAGTGTAACTTCATAAGAAAGTAATTTGCAATATATATAGCATCAATTTACATTTCTTGAACTGATTGCAGACACTGTGACAAAACTCTCCTTGGTCGTGGAGTGCAGACGGGAAACGTGGCACAGGGGAGATTCTGTTCCACCAGGGAGCACAGTCGTACCTTTCAGTGCCTCCCTGTGGCATTGCAATGCCTTGGCTGTGTCTAGTGCAGATGGTCCTGATGATGGGGTTCTGTTAAATCCCTAATTTATGACCACAGCCCTTGTTTTTGTTTCTTTTTAGCTGTTCTTGTGGGCTGTAAGGAACTTGTTTTGAATTTTTGATGTTTGAAAACCAAGGTTGGGAGAACTTGTTGGATCTTTAAGCACTTGAACATTTTTTTGCGCACTAGGCGCTGAAGATGGAAAAAAGAGTAAGACCTCAGTGGTGAATTCTACCAAACATTTACGGGGGAAATAATGCTAACTGTACATAAACTCTTCCAGAAAATTGAAGAACTAGTACTTCCCAGCTCACTTAATGAGGCATTCATTACCCTGATAGCAAAGCCAGACACAGACATGACAAGAAAAGAAAAACATCAATATTCCTCATGAACCTAGGTACAAAAATTCTAAGCAGCATTTTAGCAAATATAAGCTAACAATATGTAAAAAGGATAATACATCACGACCATTTAGGAATAAACTAAAAAAGAAAAACCATATTATCTCTGTAGGTGCAAAAAGCATTTGATAAAATTCAATTTCTCTTCCTGATTATAACTTTAAGCAAACTAGGAATAGAAGGGAACTTCCTCATCTGGTAAATGATATCTATGAAAAACCTATAGCTAACATCACACTTACTGTGAAAGACTGATTGCTTTCCCCTAAGATCAGGAGCACGAAGAGGATGTCTGCTTTCCCTACTTCTACTCAACATTGTATACTGGAGCTTCTGGATAGTGCAATTAAAAAAAAAGAAAGAAAGAAAAGAAAAGGAATCCAGTGTGAAAAAGAAGAAGCAAAACAATCCTAATTTGCAAGTGGCATGATTATTTATGTAGAAAAATCTGATGAAATCTATAAAGATGCTGTTAGTACTAATAAGTCAGTTTAGCAAAGTTGCAGGATATAAGATCACTGTCCAAAAATCAGTTGTCTTTCTGTATACTAGCAATGAACAATTGGAAACTGAAATGAAAAATAAAACCAAATAGCATCAAACTAAGTTGAAACACTTAGGGATAAACCTAAGATGTTCAAGACTTGCACACTGAAAGACTTGCCTAGAGAAATTAAAGACCTAAATGAATGGAGAAATATACTGTGTTTGTGGCTTGAAAGACTCAATATTGTTAAGATAGCGTATCTCCTCCCTACATTGGTCTGTAGAATTGACACCATCCCAATCAAAATGTCAGCAGGCTTTTTTTTTATAGAATTTGACAAGCTGATTCCAAAATTCATATGGACATGCAATGAAACTAGAATAATGTCCCCCACCCCAAAAAAAAAAAAAAACTTTGAAAAAGGAGAACAAAGTTTGGAGATCTAACACTACCTGAATTCAAGACCTATTATAAAGCTAAAGCAATCGTGATTGTGTGGTATTGGAATAAAGATAGGAAAATAGGTCAGTGGAACAGAATAGAGTCCCAAAATAGACCCACAGGTATCTGGAAGACTGATTTTCGGCAGATGTGCAAAGGCAGTTTAATGGGGAAAGGCTAGTCTTTTTAACAAATGAAAAGTGTTGGAATAATCGGATGTTTGTGGGCAAAATAATGAATTTTGAGCCATATCTCACATCATTTTTTTTTTTTTTTTTTTTTGGCTGCTGGCTGCTTGGAGTTTATTTTCTACTTGGCGCGAGGCACAGGTTAGGGGGTGCCGGGAAGGCTCTCATGTGGCTTGGATAGTAAAGAGTGGAGTTCTCTCAACTTCCTTTTTGGTGTTTTGCTGTTTTGATATTAAAAACCCAACTGCTTCTGTTGGCTGCAGCCTGCTCACTCTCAGGGAGGGGAAGGAGGGGGGGCTCTGACGAGCCTAGCGCCTCGGGAGGAAGCCCGGCAGCTGGTGGTGGCCACTCAGGACGGGGGCCTGGAGTTGGTTTGGCCAGGCTGGCCGCCAGGCTGCTGCTTCCCCACGGCTTCCCGAGCCAGGTCACAGGTGATCGTGCTGGTGGAGGCCTGGGCTGGCTCTGAGTGCTCTGGGGACTCCAACACTGTGGTCATGAATGGGAGCGTGGACTTCCCAAAAAAGAAGCTAGCCCACCAGTGTCCCGGGTCGGCTCTGGGGAGACGCCGGTAGTAGTCGTGGGTGGCCACGAGCGAGCTGCTGGAGGGGATGGCTGCCATGCTCTTGCTTGTGGGCTGGTGGAAACCTCGGCGGCGACCCCTCGTGGGCCTCGGCGCTCGATCACGGACGGCGGGGACCGGGGCGCTAGGCCACTGAGCCCATCTGCGAAGGAGACCGCGGCCGACGGCTCCACGACCCAGACGCGCGGGGCCTCTCACATCATTTTTAAAAATCAACTTCAAATGAATCATATACCTAAATGTAGAACCTGAAAGTACAAAACTTCTAGAGGCAGAGGAAAAAAATTCCTTGTGACCTTGGTTTAGGTAAAGATTTCTTAAATATGACACTAAAAGCCCAATTGATAGGAAAAAATTGTTATATTGGATGTCATGAAAATTAAAACTGCTCTTCAGAAGACATCATTAAGAGAATAACAGGAGAAAGCGCAGATTGGGAGGGAATATTTGTGAAGCATGTGTCTGATGAAGGACTTCAATTCAGAATATATAAAGAATTCTCCAGACTTACTAAGAGAACTAAAAACCCAACTAAAAAATTGGCAAAAGAGAAACAGACCCTTTACCAAAGCATATATATAGGTGGCAGATAAGCGCCATTTGTCATGAGGGGTCAATGCAAACTGAAACCACAGCGACCCACTGCATGCCGCTGGGATGGGTGCATTGAAACGGCTGACAGCGGCCCGGCTGGCGAGGACTTGGAAGGGCCGAGTGCTCACACACGGCTTGTGGGAGTGTGACAGCCACTTTGGGAAACGGTAACGTGTGATCCAGTCACACCAAGGGAAAAGGAAACATGAGTCCAGACAGATTTGTACACGAGTGTTCACAACGGTTTTGTAACAACTCATGACTGGACACAACTCAAAAGTCTATCCAGGGACTTCCCTGGTGGTGCAGTGGTTAAGAATCCGCCTGCCAATGCAGGGGACACAGATTTGAGCCCTGGTCAGGGAACTGAGATCCCACATGCTGTGGGGCAACTAAGCCCATGTGCTACAACTGCTGAGCTCAATGAGAGAGCCCACGTGCCGCAAACTACAGAGCTCACGCCCTCTGGAGCCTGCGCACCACAACTAGAGAAAGAAAACCCACACGCCACTACTAGAGAGAAGCCCATGCCCTGCAAAGAAAGATCCCGCATGCCTCAGTGAAGATCCCGCATTCTGCAACGAAGACCCGATGCAGCCAAAAAATAAATGAAATAAATAATAAATCTTAAAAAAAAAAAAGAAGTCCATCCACAAGTAACTGGACAAATAGTGATAGACGCACAGCATGGACTGTTTACTCGGCGATGTGAGGGACGCTCTCCTGATGGATGTGCAATGTGGCGACTCTCCAAACCGCTACACCGAGTGAACAAAGTAAGACAAAAAAGGACTACGGACTCCGATTCCACGTACGACATTCTAGAAAAGGTAGAACTGTGGTGATAGAAAGCAGCTCACTGGTAGCTGGTGCTGGAAGGAGAAATTGCAGAGGGGCACAGGTGACGTTTGGCGGGGGTAGATACTTTCACTGACTTGGTTGTGCTGACGGTTGTACGGATATAGAAATACATCTGAGCTTATGAAAACATACGGTTTAAGTGTGTACAGTGTCTCGTATCTCAGTTACACAACAAAACCTTGATGCTTCATAGTCTGATGAGTAGTTAGTGCACTTTGTATCATGTGGTTGGTTCTCACTGTTAACTAGGTAGATAGGTAGAATTAATTAACAATTCCAAGTGAGGAAACGGAGGCTTAGAGGAGGTGAACTAACTCTTAACTTACACGGGCTCACTCGCTGGCCGAGTGCACACCAGGCCCAGCTGCCAGGGGGATGTGTGGTCACGTGGGGTCTCCACACTTTGTCTTGGATTCTGAGAGTCTAAGATTATTTCATTCTCCTTTCTCATTAACCCTTTTGGAAACTACCTTTTTAAAGTTCCCGTGATGTTTCTCCGTAGATGTTATCAGAAACCAGCTTTGCGTGATTGTGAACGGGTCTCCTGCTCTCCTTCAGGGCACAGTCTTTCGCTGAGCGCCTGCGACTGGGCATCGCGGTGATTCACGGAGAAGCGCAGGACGCCGAGTCCGACCTGGTGGACGGGCGGCATTCCCCCCCCATGGTCAGGAGCGCCGCCGCCATCCACCCCAGCCTGGAGATCCCCAGTAAGTGTGCCTCCCCCGGGTCGCTTTCCTCTTTGATTTTAAGGCTGACTTAATTTTTTTTCGAATGTGAAGTACTACTTCTCTTTTTGTTTTTTAAATTGGCAAAAACTGATACCTTTCGTGGCCTGGCTGTGACAAGTGCACTTCTGGTGGCCTCTTAGAGGCAGTCTGTCTGGTCATACCAAGACCTATGCACATGCTCAGTTTAGACGCATCTGTGGCACGTCAGGGATTTCACTTGTGCATTCAGTAGCGTGTCCTAGAGTAGAGTAAAGTTTAACACAAGCAGAAAGCTTTTGGTGCACAAGTTATTCACCGTACTGTTAATTCTAACGCAAAATATTGGAAAAGTCTAAATGGTTCACCAGAGGGCTGGGCTTGGTGAAGAATGTCGTATCAGCACAACTCATTATGAAGCCCTTTGAAATAATTAAGACTCTGGAAACAAGAGAAAAATCTATGGAATGTATGCGAATAAGGCAGAATACAAGAGTGTAGGCCTGTCTTTTGCCCTGGCCGGGAGGGAATATGAAGGGTGAACGTGGTTGTGACTGGGTGGTAGAGTTACGCAGGAATTTGTTTTTGGTTTTAAGAAAGTTCCCTCAAGCTTTAATAACATCTTTTCAGTTAAAAAAAAATACTGCTTTTGTTTGAGTCTGCGGGGGAGAAAAGACTTTTCCTCTACCCTCTGTAGCTTCAGTGCTCAGGAGGCTGCAAATAAAACTGACAAAAGACAGATCAAGAAGAGAAAAGATAGATTTTAAGAGGAGGTTGGAATTCGGGGCTTGTATATGGTCTTCATAGGGGAAGGGGAGCGGAGGAAGGGCGCTGATGGGAGGGCCAGTGGCTCGTAGGGAGGATTGATGGGAGACAGGACGGTGTGTGACAGTGTCTGTGTAGGAGTGGTGCCGACTTCTGGTCTGGGTGATGAGAGCCAGTCTTCTGCGGTTGTTGCTGGGAGGGTTTAGGACAACTGAATTCTTTTGAGTTCTTTTGGGGAGCTCTGCTATTAGGCAGATAAGGGACTTCAGGAATTCAAATGCCTTCAGCTTAAAATAATTTTCATGCCACTGTGGTGTATTCTGGACCCCTTCGGGTTCTCACTTTGCCTAGGAGTTTGCTCATTTATAAACAAAAAACCTCAGAGAAGGAAATACGGTCCTGGGATGGCCATGAAGTAGCGAGATTGCAGCTGGGCCTTGTGGATCCCGGTTAGCTGAGGTGGAGGCTGAAGGCATTCAGGCATGGGTTCAACTGGGAACAGGATGGCAGAGGCAAGGGCTGGGCTTTGTGTGTGGCCGTGGGTGGCCAGGAAGGACGCCACCCTGACCACCGAAGCTCCCTGGAAGGAAGACATGGGGATGAGGTGGCAGCAGAACGCTCCTGAGGGCAGTGAGTTCCTCGTGTTGTTTTTGCTCTTTGGAGTCCTTTGCACTTTAGGGTCAGTTTATTTCTGCAAAAAAAAAGGTTGGGATTCTGACGGGGTGCATGGAGTCTCTAGATCACTCGGGGAGCATTGCCGTCTTAACAGTACTAAGTCTTCCTGTCCGATCTGGATGCCTTTTATTTCTTTTTCTTGCCTAACTGCCCTGGCTAGCACATCCGGTGCTCTGTTGAATAGCAGTGGTGAAAGTGGGCATCCTTGTCTTGTCCCTGATGTTAGGGGAAACGTCTTTCATCACATATGACGTTAGCAGTGATTTTTCCATAGTTGCCCTTTATCGGGTGGGGGAAGCTCCCTTCTGTTGCTGGTCTCTTGGGCCTCCGTCATGAGACAGTAACTTGCTAAGGCCTCGGCTTGGCTCTTAACCGAGAAACGTGTGTGCGTGTTTTGTCCTGGGCAGTGCTGATCCCCAAGGAGAAGCCCCCGATCACAGTGGTCGGTGACGTGGGAGGAAGGACCGCCGTCATTGTGGTACGCAGGCCTCTCTTCCTGTCGCTCTGTCGCGCTTGCCGCTGGTGCTTTGCTGACTGGCTTGCCAGTCATGCTGGGGACGGTGCCAGGTAGGTCTCACGGGCGCCTTGTGCTGAATGTCTACTTTGGTCCAAAAACTGAGACTCGCCAGGTGACCCACAGCTTCTGTCCGGCTTGCCTACAAATCCGAGGCTCCCAGGACCCCCCTGGACTGGAGCATTTGCTAGAGCAGCTCACAGAACTCAGAGAGACACTTAGGTTCACCAGTTCATTAAAGGATGTGACAGAGGACACAGATGAGCAGCCAGATGGAGAGAGAGAGGCACGGGGCAAGGCCGGGGAGGGTCCCCGTGGAGTTGGGGTGCATCACCCACTCGGTGTGGAATGTTCACACACCTGGTTCGCTCCCCGAACCCCGTGCTACTGGGATGTTATGGGGGCTTCTTCCTGGAGGCCTGATGGATCATTAACCCCATTTCCAGCCCCCTCGCCTCTCTGGAGGCGTTGGGGCTGGCCGTGCGGGTGCTGCAAATTCCAAGCTTCCCTGGTCTTTCTGGTGACCAGTCCCCATCCAGGAGCCCGCCCGGCATCGCCTCATCAGGACAAGAGGTTCCTCTAGTGCTCTTACCGCTAAAACATGTAAAAGGGCTTTAGAAGAGACCAATGTATATATTTTCTATTATCTCATACTGAGAGTCTGTGAGATTAGAAACCACTGGACGCTGAGTATTTTGTTAAAATAATAATTATTATTATTTTTCCCCTTATAAAAATATATGGAAGAAACACATTTCACATCCACCCAGTGCAGAAAATTTAGAAAATAAGGAAAAGTAGCAAGAGGAAAGAACCACCTAGAGTCAAAAGCATCTTCTAACAGGTGCTTTACTATGCATTAAAAAAATCTAGGGTGAATATTTCTGGAGCACCTGCCTGGTGGGGTGTAGCTCTAGATGGTAGGGATAGAGAACCGTAGGCCCAGGGCGCCTGTCCTGCGCTGTGGGAGGCCCGGAGGGAATGCAGCGGGCGCCCGGTGACCGCGCTGTCTGGACACGTCAACGTGGACAGCAGGTGTGTCACAGTAGAATTAGTCCAGCCTCTTTCCCCGTGGTCTAGACCTGCCTTTACAAAAGCGTTCATGTCTCTTGCTGACTCTTTCATGCCAGGACGACATCATTGATGACGTGGACAGCTTCCTCGCTGCAGCAGAGACCCTGAAGGAAAGGGGTGCGTATAAGATCTTCGTGATGGCGACTCACGGCTTGTTGTCCTCCGACGCCCCTCGACTGATCGAGGAATCTGCCATCGATGAGGTAACAGAGCCGGGCTGAGTGTGGGCACAGCTGCCTGGTGCCCGTGCCCGTCCCGACCTGTGGTCACGGGAGCAGGTGGAGAGTGAGCTGCCCTGTAGTTAAGAGTGTTTTCTGTTTGCGTGTCACTGCCTGCAGCCTTTGTGTTCTGCCCGTGGCAGCGGGTGATAGTTTTAGTGCCTCTCGTAAGTGGAGCCCCTGGCCCTGACGGCGCTGCCTGATGCTGGGCACATGCCGTCCCTGAGCTCCGGCACAGCCCTGCAGGGAGAGTGAGAACTTGTGCACCAGAAAAGTTCAGTGACTTCTTAAGGTCAGGCAGCTACGAGCCCCAGCTCGTAGGGTTGAGACCCTAGTTTACCCGATGCTAAAGCCCAGCTCTCTCCCTGGTACAGACGCCCGTGGCATGACGTCGGGAGAGGAAGGCACACGGGGCCACCTTCCTAAACTGCCTGCAGCTCCCAGAGTGGCTGAAGTGAGGCCGGCCAGGTTTCCTGGCCCTCCTTTGTCCACCCCTCATTCCAAGGGCCAGCTAGCTGCGCGGGTTGATTGTGTGAATCACGTTTTTATTATCTTTTAAGAAGCAGAAATGCTGTCTCCTGTATATTCCTGGGTATTGAATCTTCAGTTAGTCGGACTCCTTTTACTTTTCTGAGGCCCACACTTTTCCTCTTCGGCAGCCGCTCTCCCTGAGCCTGGCCCGATGCTCATCATCTCTGATGGGTTCAGGATGCTCTAGCACAGAGAGAAAGCCAGGCTCGCACGGCTCAGCTCGATCCGGCCTCCTTTCTCCGCTGCACGAAACACACATGAAGCGGGAAGACTTCAGGCCCACGGCAGTGCTCACTGGTCTGTCCGCGTGGCGCTAGGCGGGGTTCTCGCGGGTGCTGTGTGTGGGCAGGTTGGCAAGAGCGTGTGGGGGGCTGCTGCAGCCAGGCCCTCGGAACAGAGTGGACTTTGGAGAGGACGCATGAAGCCCCGGACGCGGAGGTCGCACATCCTAGGCCAGCAGGGGGGCTCTTCGGGGGCCATGGGGGCTCAGTCACCGATACCCATACCGGGGAGTCGGGTCAGTAACTGATGGATAAGCTGGGTTCCATATAAACCTGTAGACAAAGCACGGTTGCCCAGTAGATGATAAAGCTATGAACAATGTAAAAGTAACAGCAGGATCAACAGGGTGGGAGGTGGGAGAAGTGGAGATAGGCTGATTTCCCTGTCTTTCAGAAGAGGAGCCAGTAAGGAGGGCTTGGAGTTGATAAATCAAGATTTGAAGTGTTTTTCTTTTTGTTTTTTTAATTAAAAGTAGTTAAATGAAACGTCCAGAATAGGCCTCTATAAATTCAATAGATTGGTGGTTGCCAGGGTTTGAGGAAGGGTGAAATGAGGAGTGGCCGAAGGGGGTACAGCGTTTCTTTTGGGGGAGATACTAATCACAACTCTGAGTATCCTGAAAGTCATTGAATTGTATGCTTTAAATGGGCAAATTGTATAGTATGTGAATTATATCACCATAAAGCTGTTATTTTTAAAAGTGGTTAGAATACATTTGGAAAATTCATTCCCGACTGAGGGTGGCTATCTAGTGAGAAGACTGACCCTCCAAGGTGACCAGGTGGTTCACTTCCTCCTGGGGGCACTGTCCCCGAGCCACTGGGCTCAGAGCAGGTGCAGCCCTGCCTGGGGTCACCCTTCACGCTGATGCCGTGTGGATGGGGCAGAAAATTCTGTTGTTTGATACCAGTGGGTAGGTGTTTTTCCTGTGGGAACTGTTCTTTTACAGGTCATGAGACTTACATGACCCTTCATGTTCCCATTTTTGCCTTAGTTACCAGGAAGATCAAACAGAAAAGGAGTCACACAGTAATTACGATGGGCTAGGTTTTCATGGCCCTGCTGCTGGTTCTCAATGATTCCTGATCGTCTGTTTCAACAATCTCATGGTGTATGTACGTTTTTTATTATAAGCTGTCTTGAGGCTTATTTTGGAAGTAGGGAGTATGTATTATAAACAATAACTTTAAAAATATTCCCATCTATTTTTTTAAGAAGGCTGAGTATTTTTTTTTCCATTTGTAGCTGTTGAAAAATGCTTGTTTCTCCCTTTTTGATTTTCATCAAATCTTTTTAAAATAACAGCTTTATTGACATATACAGTAGTCCCCCTTTATCCACAGGGGATACCTTCCAAGACCCCCCAGTGGATGCCTGAAACCGTGCACGGATAGTACTAAACCCTATGTATAGTCTGTTTTTTCTTGTACATACATACCTACGATAAAGTTTAACTTATTAATTAAGCACAGTAAGAAATTGGCAGTAATAACTAATAATAAAATAGAACAATTATGGCAATATACCTTATTGTGCAAATTTAATGCCTTTTTCATCTTAACTAAGCACTTTCACACACTGTGTCCACAACTTTTGCAATTTGATAATGTGACAGCAAAACTAGCGTGAATTTCTGTTTCCTTCTTCACAAGTTTACGGATGGACGATTCATTCTTACCATAGATCTTAGCAATCTCAGCACCCAGTTTTCTTTCCTTGCAATCTCAGCACCCAGTTTTCTTTCCTTAAGTCGAGAACTTTTGCCTTTTCGCTTAAAGGAAGCACTTCACAGCTTCTCTTTAGTATATCTGAATTGCCAGCCTCACTACTTTTGTAAAATTAAGTAAAATAAGGATCACTTGGACACAAGCACTGTGGTCTGATACCCGAGATGGCTGCTGAGTGACTAACGGGCGGGATCTGCTGGACAAAGGGACGATTCACATCCCGGACGGAGTGAGACGGCCCAAGAGTTCGTCACACTACTCAGAACAGCGCACAATTTTAAACGTATAAATTATTTATTTCTGCAATTTTCCATTTAGTATTTTCAGAGTGAGGTTGACCGTGGGTAACTGAAACTGTGGAAAGTGAAACCTCGGATGGGGGCTGTGGGGGATGTCTGTAATTCACATGCCATATGATTCACCCATTTAAAGTGTATACTTCAGTAGTTTTTAGTATATTCACAGAATTGTGCAACCATTACCACAGTCACCTTTAGAACATTTTCATCCCCCCACAAAGAAACTCCATACCCATTATCAGTCACTCCCCATTTCTTCTCAATCCACTCAGCTTTAGGCAACCAGTAATCTGCTTTCTATCTCTGCAATAGGTTTATCTAATCTGGCCATGTTATATAAATGGAATCATATAATATGTGGCCTTTTATCTCTGGCTTCTTTCACTTAGCATAATGTTTTTTGCAAGTTCATCCATGTTGTAGCAGGTGTCAGTACTTCATTCCTTTTTATTGCCATGTAGTATTTCACTGTATGCGTGTAATTTTTTTGCTTTCTGTTCATAATTTGGGTTGTTTCCACTCCGACTGTTGTGAATAATGCTGTCATGAGCACTCATGTACATGTTTTCAAATGGAGATGTTTTCATTTCTCTTGGGTGTCTACCTAGGAGGAGAATTGCTGGGTCACACGGTAACTCTATGTTTAACCTTTTGAGGAACCTCCAGACTGTTTTCCAACGCAGCCGAACCAGTTTGCATTCCCACCAGCAGTGAATGAGGGTTCCAGTTTCTCCATGTCCTTGCCAGCACTTGCTGTTATCTGTCTTTTTGCCTGTAGCTGTCATAGTGGGTGTAAGGTTTTCAAACCTTAACCTAAGATACAGGTAGCATTCACACTGACTGAAAACATTGCTGAAGGCACAGTAGACCCACAGTCCTCCTGTAAATAGGACTTCAGAGATGTGAGACTATATCAGATTTTCAGGTCAAGCCAGGAAGCTACTTGGTTTTATGATCTCTTGTTTTTCTCTTGATTTGCAGGTGGTGGTTACCAATACAATTCCACATGAAATCCAGAAGCTCCAGTGCCCCAAAATTAAAACTGTGGATATAAGCATGATCCTTTCAGAAGCCATCCGTCGGATTCACAATGGGGAGTCCATGTCCTACCTTTTCAGAAACATAGGTTTAGATGACTGAGCAGCTTTCCTTTCTTAAAACTCTCGAGGGCCAAACTGGAATAGTAAGAATAGGCACCGTGAGGCGCATGCCTGGCTGATGTGTTTCACAGGGACCGTCTGTGTCTTGTTCCTTTTGTTAATTCCTGTGAAGATAGACCAACTTCTTAAGTCCATTTGGGTGTTTGTGAGTTTATGGGGGCAGTTTTTATAAAAGAAAAACTATATTCTCCTCTCAAGTAAGTTAAGACCTGGTTGTGTTCAGTTTACCTGTTGAAAAAATAGCTTGGAAAAAAAATTTTAAGCTCACAAACAACCTTTTCCCAAAGTTGCTGGAGCCCAGGTGCTTTAAAAAGTTAATAAAGTAAAATGATATACTGTATGATACTGCAGGTGAAAAGCCAAAAAGATTATGCTGTGAAGTCCAGTAAATTACATTTTTAGAAATGCTTTTATAGACACGCATATGGAATATGTGACCGTTATTTATTTTCTGCAACAAAAGAAGGAATAAAAACTGTATTTGTGTGTGTTTTTTTTTTTTTTTTAACTTTGTGTTTTGGCAATTGTTTTATAACTAAAATAAAATGAGAGCTGAATGTACATGCTGTGGATGTTGAAATGTTCACCAGCTTGTTGAGATTTCCGCAGCTTTGGGGTGATGCAGTCATCTCTTCGGGATGTAATCTTCCCTGTTCTGTTTGTCCAGGACCCTGCACGTTCTCGACGCATAGTCACTTGACTGCAGCAGGAGAGGAATTGGAACACCAGCTGTGAGCCACTGGGGCAGGTCAGGAGTTGGCGTGAGCTGCCATCTGCATCTTGGCGTGGCTCCTTGGCGTGGCATCTTTGTTCTGCTCCTTGTTTAAACAAAATGCAGCACTGCATGCTCTGGAGAATGAGATGCTGGCGGGGAGGGGGTTACAGAGGGCAAGCGATGTGACCCTTGTCAGTGTCAAGCATCTAATATTGTCTGTCAGAGTTCAGAACTCAAAACTCTACCTTAGAGTTTATCAGGCTGGGAGACACTGGGGTCCCTTGAGTTATGCCACTAAGGTCATGTAATGGCAGTCCCCTCCAATTCATGCAAGAAAGAATTAAGACTTTCTTATAAAGAAAAAGATTACTTTTTCTTCCAAAAAACCTTAAACCTTTGCTTTCTGAGTGCATGCTCAGAAAAGACCTGAGAAAGCCTTTAAGCTCGCACCTCTGGCTGCCCTTGAGGTTCTGTGTAAGCAAGAAGTGAGGGCCAAGGCCAGGTTGTAAATTTTCTGGCAAAGTGTCGAAGGCATGCCCCAGGACACACAGCCCATCTACAGACTGGGAGAGTTGTTCTCTCGCTCTCTTTTTTTTTTTTTTTTTTTTTTTTTGGTTTCAGGGTTTTACGGAAGTGTGTGGTGACTCACTAGCTGACTGTCCAGAGATTTCAGTTGCCACAGACAACAAAGAATACAGACTTTACAAAATCAGTTGAGAAAAGCCACTACGCAAACAAACCCTGGGGAGGGAGGAGAATCTGATTTCCAGACTTTCACATTATAATATTTAAAATACCAGTTGTCAACAACAAGAAAAAATTCCGAGGCATATAAAGAAACAAGAAGGTTGGGCCCATACACAGGGTCTTCCTTGAGGAAGCTCAGACTTTAGACCTACTAGACAAAGACTTGAAGTCATCTGTTTTAAACATGCTCAAGAGCTAAAGGAAATCATGGGAATTATGTCTCACCAAATGGAGAATATCAATAAGGAGAGAGAAATAATAAAAGTGAACCAGACAGAGAGGATTTGAGGAAGATGGAGTAGGAAGCACCAGGAATCTGTCTCTCCACCTGGACAGTTGCAGTGGCAAATACATCTGATGATTTTGGAATTCTGGAGTCTGTTGAAGGTTTGCAATTTCCAGGGGAAGTGTTGGACAGTAGATTATAGCTAATTTTGGTCAAAACCGGCTCTTAGTACAGTTGGAGATACCCGGCCCCAACTCCCAGCCCTGTGGCAGGCAGCTCTGCACACGTTCCTGGAGCAGTCTGTACCAGCTTGTGGGAACCAGGATAGGCAAAAAGGCCCCCTCCTGCAGATAGCAGGGATCTGTGCTCTGATAGCTGATACCGGCTTCTGATCAAAGAAGTGCAAAGAGGCTGGTAGCCATTGTTACTTCACCTCCCCCATTGTTGCAAGCTCCTCCTCCTCCAGCTGAAGAAGGAATAGTGCCTAACTCATGCTATGAGGCCAGCATTACCCTACTACAAAAAACAAAGACATTACAAGAAAAATAAAGCAAAGTCCAATATCTCAAGAACATAGGTGCAAAGATCCTCAACAAATTATTAGCAGAACAATTCCAGCAATGTATAAAAAGAATTATGCATAACCAAGTGGGTTTATCCCAGATATGCAAGGCTGTCTCAACATTTGAAAATCAACTCGTGTAATCCATCACATCAACAGACTAAAAAAAGAAAAATTACATGATTATATCAATTGATGCAGAAAAATCATCTGACAAAATCCAACATCCATTCATGATAAAAACTGAGTGACATAGTAGAGAGGGAATTTCCTCATCTTGTTAAAGAATATCTTCAGACAACCTACAGTGAACAGCATACTTACTGGTGAGAAACAAGAAGCTTTCCCACTAAGATCAGAAATAAGGCAAGGATGTCTCCTCTCATCACTCTTTTTCAACATTGTACTGGAAAGCCAAGTTAATGCAATAAGACAAGGATTTAAAAGGTACACAAATTGGGAAGGAAGAAATAAAACTGCTTTGTTCTCAGATAATATCATCAATGTAGAAAATCTGAAAGAGTAACAATGCCTCCACCCCAACTCAGAACTAATAAGTGATTATAGTTAGATTGCAGGATACAAAGTCAATTGGTTTTCTATATACCAGCAATGAACAAGTGGAATTTGAAAAAAAAAATACAATACCATTTACATTAGCACCACAAATATGACATACTTAGGTATAAATCTAACAAAACATGTATAAGATCTATATAAGGAAAACTGCAAAACTCTGATGAAAAATCAAAGAACTAAATAAATGGAGAGATAGTCCATATTCATGGAGAGGAAGACTTAATTGTCAAGATGTCAGTTCTTTCAAACTTGATCTAAAGATTCAGTGCAATCCCAGGGACTTCCCTGGTGGTGCAGTTGTTAAGAATCCAACTACCAGTACAGGGGACACGGGTTCGAGCCCTGGTCTAGGAAGATCCCACATGCCGCAGAGCAACTAAGCCCATGCGCCACACTTACTGAGCCTGTGCTCTAGAGCCACGAGCTACAACTACTGAAGCCCGCACACCTAGAGCCCATGCTCTGCAACAGAGAGAAGCCACCACAATGAGAAGCCCACGCACCGCAACGAAGAGTAGCCCTTGCTCGCCACAACTAGAGAAAGCCCGTACGCAGCAACAAAGACCCAGTGCAGCCAAAAGTAAATAAATAAAAAGATTCAATGCAATCCCAATCAAAATCCCACCAAGTTATTATGTGGATTTTGACAAACTGATCCTAAAGTTTACATGGAGAGATAAAAGACTCAGGATCACCAATACAATATTGAAGGAGAAGAGCAAGGTTGGCGTATTCACACTACCCCACTTCAAGACAACTCTAAAACTACCATAATCACAAGTGTGGTATTGTTGAAAGAAAAGACATACAGACCAATTGAACAGAATAGAGAGCACCCAGAAATAGACCCACATATATATAGTCAACCAGTCTTTGACAAAGGAGCAAAGGCAACATAGTGGACCAAAAATAATTTTTTCAACAAGTAGTACTTGAATAGCTGGATATTCACATGGGAAAAAAAATGAATGTAGACTTAAGTGTAAAAGTCAAAAACATAAAACTCGTAGAAGAAAACCTAGATGACCTTGGTATGGCAGTGACTTTTTAGATATGACACCAAAGGGATGGTCCATGATAGAAATAATTGGTAAACTGGAATTAACTAAAATTAAAAACTTTTGCTCTGTGAAATGCACTGTTAAGAGAGTGAAAGACAAGCCACAGACTGGGAGAAAAATCTTTGGAAAACACTTACCTGATAAAGAACTGGTAAAAACAGTTAAATCTCAATAATAAGAAAACAATAACCCGATTAAAAATTGGGCTGAAGACCTTACAGACACCACCAAAGAAAATACACAGATGGCAAATAAGCATATGAAAAGATGCTCTCTATCGCATGTCTTCAAGGAACTAAAAATTAAAACAACGAGATACACTACACACTTATTAGAATGACCAAAATCTGGGACACTGACAACACCAAATGCTGACAAGGATGTGGAGCAACAGGAACTCCGTCATTGCTAGTGGGAATGCAAAATAATCACTTTGGCAGAAAACTAAACACACTTTTACCATGTGATCCAGCAGTCTTGCTCCTTGGTACTTACCCAAAGGAGTCAAAAACTTACGTCCACATAAAAACCTGCACATGGAATTTTATAGCAGTTTTATTCATAATTGCCAAAACTTGGAAGCAATCAAAATGTGCTTCAGTAAGTGAGTGGATAAATAAACTGTGGTACTTCCAGACAGTGGAATATTATTCAAGCAGCAAAAAGGAATGAGTTATCCATGAAATGATGTGGAGGAAACTAAAATGAATCTTATTAGACAATCTGAAAAAGCTATATACTATATGACTCCAACTATATGACAGTCTTTATGGAGACTAAAAAGATCAGTGGTTGCCAGGGGCTGGTGTGGGGATGGAGGGAGGACTAGATAGAGCACAGAAGATTTTTGTGGCAGTGAAAAATACTCTTGTGTGATACTACAATGATGGATCTATGTCATTATACATATGTCTAAACCCATAGAATGTACAACACCAAGAGTAAACCCTAATGCAAACTGTGGACTTCGGGTGGTGATGACGTGTCCATGTATGTTCACCAGTTGTGACAAATGTACCGCTCTGGTGGGGTTGCTGATAATGGAGAGACTGTGCGTGTTGGGGGCTGGGGCCATGCGGGAAATCTCTGTACCTGCCGCTCAGTATTGCTGTGAACTTAAAACTGCTCTAAAAAAAATAAAGTCTTTAAAAAAAAACAAAAACGAAAAACCTAGACTGGTTTGTCAAAAAACTGCGTACCAAAGCCTAGCCAAGCTGACTAGTAAAATTCACCATCGTATTAGGATAATGATTGTAATCCCCAGGGCAACCACTAAGAAAATAAGTAAAAAATACATAGGAAAAGAAAGGAGAAGGGGACCAAAATGGTAGACTAGAAAATATCTATGCAACACCAAAAAGGGAGTAGTGGAGGAATTGAGGACTAAAAAAGATATGACATATAGAAAACAAATAGCAAACTGGCAGAAGTGTTTCCTTATCAGTAATTATATTAACGTCAATGAATACAACTTTCCAATCAAAAGGCAGACATTGGCAGGATGGATTTTTAAAAAATGATCCAACTGGGAGTTCTCTGGGGATCCAGTGGTTAGGACTCGGTGCTTTCACTGCTAGGGCCAAGGTTCAATCCCTGGTCGGGGGACTAAGATCCCACAAGCCATGCAGTGTGGCCAAACAAACAAAACTTACACAATGTTAAAAGAAATTAAAAATTATTTTAAAAAAGTGATCCAACTATATGCTGTGTGCAAAAGAATTGTCTCCAGAGACACAAATAAGGTTGAAAGTGAAAAGATGGAAAGATATTTGATACAAAGAGCAACCAAAAGAGGGACTTCCCTGGTGGTCCAGTGGTAAAGAATCCACCTTCCAATGCAGGGGATGCGGGTTCTGTCCCTGGTCAGGGAACTAAGATCCCGCATGCCACAGGGCAACTAAGTCCGTGTGCCACAACTACTGAGCCTGTGCGCCTCAACTAGAGAAACTGCGTGCTCTGGAGCCCATGTGCCACAACTAGAGAGAAGCCCACACGCTGCAAAGAAGAGCCCATGCGCCGTAATGAAAGATCCCATGTGCCGCAACTAGGACCCAATGCAGCCAAAACAATAAGGAAAAATAAATATTTTAAAAAAAGAGTAACCAAAAGAATTGGGGTGGCTATACAAATATCAGAAAAAGTAGACTTTAACACAAAAATTCCTGCAAGAGACAGAGAAGGACATTATATGATTATAAAAGGGTCAGTTCATTAAGACAATATAAAAATTATAAATACATATGCACCTAACGACGGAGCCCCCAATAAATGTGAAGGAAAAACTGACAGAATTGAAGGGACAGTAGGCAATTCAATAATAATAGTTGGAGACTTAAGCACCCTCTGAAGATAATAGATAGAACTAGATAAATGATCAATAGGGAAACAGAGGATTTGAACAACAGTATAAACCAATTCTACTTAATGGACATGTAGAGAACAAAAGCAAAATACACCCAACAAGAGCAAAATACACATTCTTCTCAAGTGCACATAGAACATTCTCCAGGATAGACCACATGATAAACCACAAAATAAGTCTCAATAAAATGATTGAAATCATACAAAGTGTCTTCTCTGACCACAATGTAATGAAATAGAAATCAGTAACCGAAGGAAATCAGGAAAATTCACAAATGCATGGAAATTAGAAAACATTTTTTAAAAACCAGTGGGATGAAAGAAGAAATCAGAAGGTGAATTAGAAAATACTTTGAGGGACTTCTCTGGTGGTCCAGTGATTAAGACTCCGTGCTCCCAATGCAGGGGGCCCGAGTTCCATCCCTGGTCAGGGGACTAGATCCTGCATGCCACAACTAAGAGCCTGCATGCTGCAACTAAGATCCGGTGCAGCCAAATAAATAAATAAATATTTTTTAAAAAGAAAATGTGTGTTTTTTTCCATTCCATTGGATTCACCTTGGTTTGTAGCATGTAATATAACTAGTATGTTATATATATGTGTATACTAATTGAAATTTTTAACAGATTTGTACTTTTTAAAAAATAAATTTATTTATTTATATTTTCTTTTTTGGCTGCGTTGGGTCTTCGTTGCTGCACACGGGCTTTTCTCCAGTTGCGGTGAGCAAGAGCTACTCTTCGTCGTGGTGCGCACTTCTCATTGCAGTGGCTTCTCTTGTTGTGGAGCACAGGCTCTAGGCGCACGGGCTTCAGTAGTTGTGGCTCACAGGCTCAGTAGTTGTGGCTCACGGGCTGTAGAGCGCAGGCTCAGTAGTTGTGGTGCATGGGCTTAGTTGCTCCGCGGCCTGTGGGATCTTCCCGGACCAGGGAATGAACCTGTGTCCCCTGCATTGGCAGGCGGATTCTTAACCACTGCCGCCAGGGAAGCCCTGTACTTTTTTTTAATGAAAGTTCCTGGTTCTGCTTGACCAAATAGTGCAATCATTATTTTTTTAAATATTGTAGCTGATTTCAGAGGGATAATCACTAATAAATGTATGATGTATATCAAGTATTGCCCCCCCAAAAATATATAACATCCAAAAGAATGAAATACGTGGAGTATTGCAATTTTAACAATATTAAGTCTTCCAATCCATGAACATGGGGTGTGTTTCCATTTTATTTAGGTCTTCAATTTCTTTCAGCAATGTTTTGAAATTTTCATTTTGTGATATCTCGTTGTTTTGATTTGCATTTCCCTAACAACTAGTGATGTTGAGCATCTTTTCATGTACCTGTTGGCCATTCATATATCTTTTTTTGAAAAATGTCTATTCAGGCCTTTTGCCCATTTTTAAATCAGATTTTTAAATTTTATTTATTTATTTTGCTATTGAGTTGTATGAATTCTTTATTTTTTTTTTTTGCATATTAACCCCTTATCAGATACAGGTTTGCAAATATTTTCTCCCATTCTGTAGGTTGTCTTTTCAGTTTGTTGATTTTTTCCTTTGATATTCAGAAATCTTTTAGTTTGATATATAGTTCCACTTGTTTTTTTATTTTATTGCTTGTGCTTTAGGTGTCATATCCAAAAAATCATTGCCAAGACCCATGTCAAGGAGCTTTTTTTACTATATTTACTTCTAGGAGTTTTTCATAGTTTCAGGTCTTACATTTAAGTCTTTAATTCATTTCAAGTTAATTTTTGTAAGTGGTTTAAGATAGGGGTCTAGTTTCATTGTTTTACATGTGAATTTCCAATTTTCCCAGCACCATTTATTAAAGAGACTGTCTTTTCTCATTGAGTATTCTCGGATCCCTTGTCAAATATTAGTTGACTGTACATGCTTGGGTTTGTTTCTGGGCTCTCAGTTCTGTTCCATGGGTCTATTTGTCTGTTTTTATGCCAGAACCAGACTGTTTTGATTACTACAGTTTTATAATATAGCTTAAAATCAGGAAGTGTGATGTCTCCGGCTTTGTTCTTCTTTCTCAGGATTTGGCTATTTGGGGTCTTTTGTGTTTCCATATAAGTTTTAGGATTGTTTTTTTCTACTTCTCTAAAAAACGCCATTGGAATCTTGATAGGAATTGCATTGACTCTGTAGATGGCTTTTGGCAGTATTGACATTTTAACAATATTAATTCTTCCAATCTGTGAACACAAGATACCTTTCCATTTATTTGCATCTTCTTCAATTTCATCAATGTCTTAATTGTTTTCAGAGTAGCGATCTTTCATCTTCTTGGTTAAGTTTATTCCCAAGTATTTTATTGGTTTTGATGCTATTGTAAATGGGATCATTTTCTTTATTTCCTTTTCAGGTAATTTGTTGTTAGTGTATAGTAATGCTACTGACTTTTGTATGTTAATTTTGTATTCTGCAACTTTACTGAATTTGTTGACTAGATTTAACAGGGTTTTTTTGTTTGTTTTTGTTTTGTTTTGTTTTGGTGGAGTCTTTAGGATTTTTTATACATACAATATCATGTCATCTTCAGATAGAGACAGTTTTACTTCTTCCTTTCCAATTCTGAGGCCTGTTGTTTCTGTTTCTTGTCTGACTGCCCTGGCAAAGACTTCCAGTGCTGTGTTGGATAGCAGTGGGGAGAGGGAACACTCTTGTCTTATTCCTGATCTTGGAGGAAAAGTTTTCAGCCTTTCACCACTGAGTATGATGTTAGCTGTGGGCTTTTCATACATGGCCTTTATTATGTTGAGGAACTTCCTTCTGTACCTAATTTGTTAAGAGTTTTTATCATGAATGGATGTTGAATTTTGTCAAATGCTTATTCTGCCTCTATTGAGGGATCATATGATTTTTATTCTTTCTTTCTATTAATGTGATTTATCACATTGATTTCCATATGTTGAACTATCCTTGCATCCCAGGTATAAATCTCACTTAATCGTGGTGAATGATCCTTTTAATGTGCTGCTGAGTTTGGTTTGCTAGTATTTTATTGAGAATTTTTGCACCTAAATTCATCAGGGATATTGGTTCTTTACTTGTAGCGTCCTTCTCTGGCTTTGGCATCAGGGTAATGCTAGCCTTGTCATGTGACCTTGAGAGTGTTCAAGCTCCTCTTTGATGTTCTTGGGAAGATTTTGAGAAGGATTGGCATTAATTCTCCAATGTTTGGCAGAATTCACCAGTGAAGCCATCTGGTCCTGGGCTTTTCTTCATTTGGAAATTTATGATTACTGACTCAATCTCATTACCAGGAATTGGTCTGTTCAGACTTTCTATCTCTTCCTGATTCAATCTTGGTAGTTCGTATGTTTCTAAGAATTTTTCCGTTTATTGTAGGTTGTTCAGTTGGTTGGCATATAGTTGTTCATAGTAGCCTCTTGTCATCCTTTGTATTCCTGTTGTATCAGTTGTAATGTCTCCTTTTTCATTTAAAATTTCGTTGATATGTGTCCTCTCTCTTTTTTCCTCTGTTAGTCTAGCTAAAGGTTTGTCAATTTTTTTATCTTTTTAAAGAACCAGCTCTTAGTTTGGTTAATCTTTGTTATTGCTTTCCTGTTCTCTATTTCATTTATTTCTACTCTAGTCTTTGTTACTCCCTTCCTTCTGCTAACTTTGGGCTCCATTTGTTTTTTTCCTAGTTCCTTGAGTCATAGTGTTTGGTTATTTTGGGGGGATCTTTCTTGCTTCTTAATTGAGGCATTTATTGCTATATAATTCCCTCTTGGAACTGCTTTTGCTGCAACCTATAAGTTTTGGTATGTTGTGTTTCCATTTTTATCCGTCTGAAGGAACTTTTTTATTTCCCCTATAATTTCTTCTTTGATCCATTGGTTTTTCAGGAGAGTGTTGCTTAATTTCCATGCATTTGTGAATTTTCCAGTTTTCTTCTTGTTATTGGTTTCTAGTTTCATACCTCTGTGGTCAGAGAAGATACTTGGTATGATTTCGGTCTTCTTGAATTTGCTATGACCTCTTTTGTGGCCCAACATATAGTCTATTCTAGAAAATGTTCCATATGCACTTGAGAATATGTATTCTGCTGTCATTAGATAGAATGTTCTGCATATGTCTGTTAGGTCTATTGGTTTGTAGTGTTGTTCAAATCCACTGTATCCTTATGCTTCTCTGTCTGGATGATCTATCCATTGTTAGAGTGAGGCATTTAAGTCCCCTACTGTTATTGTATTGCTGTTTATTTGAAGAAAATCTTAACAGGTGCTGGGTTCTACCTTGGTTCAGTACATCTCTGCAGGAGGCCAAGACCTCTAACGCCTTTTAAATTCCAGAAGCCTATGTTTTTTATTCTCAAGGTAAAATGCACATAACATAAAATTCACCACTTAAACTATTTTAAAGTATACAATCCAGTGGCCCCTAGAGAGCTTCAGGATGGGGGCTGGACACCAGAAAGACCAAGGCATGATTAGAGGATTGGAAGTTTCAATCTTGAGCTAATTATTAGTGCCAGTGATTTAATCCATCGTGCCTAGGTGACAACACCTCCATAAAAGCCCCACACGATGAAGGGAACACACTGTCCCAGGCTGGTGAACACACTGCTGCTAGGACTCTTCTGGACTTCACTCAATGGACCTCTTCATCGGAATCCTTTGTAAATATCCTTTATAACAATCATAAGTAATCGAGTGTTTCCCTGAGTTCTGTGAGCCATCCTAGCAAATTATCAAACCTGAAGAAGGGGTATGGGAGCTCCCAATTTACAGACGGTCAGCAGAAGTATGGGAGGCCCAGGACTTGCACCTGGCATGTGAAGTGGGAGCAGTTTTGCCCGACCGAGCCCTTAGCCTGTGGGGTCTGCGCTAACTCGCAGATAATGTCAGAATTGAGTTGAGTCACAGGACACCCAGTTGGTGTCCAGAGGGATGGAGAATTGGCCGGAGTGGAGAAAACCCACACCCATTTGGTGTCAGAAGTGGTGTTTGTAAACAGGACATAAAGGCTCCCTTCATTTCCTCCACTGCCGCCCTCTCCCTGTCGCCATCCATCAGCTCTTCTTGGCCTCCTTTCCCCAGGCCTTTCGATCAGAAGGTGGAGGGGGTGGCAGGGTGGTCTCTAAGTGGTTTATTTCCTTCCGAGACCCAGGCTGA
The DNA here is from genome assembly GCF_028021215.1 of Eschrichtius robustus. NCBI lineage: Eukaryota > Metazoa > Chordata > Mammalia > Artiodactyla > Eschrichtiidae > Eschrichtius > Eschrichtius robustus. The sequence continues at coordinate 65,481,501 of NC_090843.1, read as the reverse complement.
GGAGCGGGAACCAAATACTGTTCTTTCAGCTACTGCATCTTTAGGAGACCAGTTTAATAAATCTGGACATTATCCCGTTGTGTCCTTCTGACCAGTACAAAGTGATCTTTTGATTCACGATACATTTCTAGCAATGGCTTGGGAAGCAAAACCACCTGAGAGGCTAGTTTGTTGAAGGTGAGGGTAGTTGGGGAGGGGCGGTCTGAGCTTGCCTGACTTTACTGTAAGCAGTGACTTACTTTTTCTTCCCTGTCTAGTCCTGCATGTGAGGGGATTAATCTTTAAACCCTCCGCCTTGGTTACCGAGTAACAGGCACAGTTGGTTTTGCAGGCCAGTGTGTTCCCAGTGCCAGCCGTTCACTCATTAACACTTCTGGAGGGGCTGCGTGTCCCGGTTAAACTCCAAATGTCACACACTGAGACCCACCCGGCTGTACACACTGATTTAACGAGTGAGCAAGCATCTGAGCAGGAAGGACCCAGTGGAACCAGAGACATCATTGCCACCAACGGGGAGCATCTGGGGTCAGATGTGGAGCTGAAGCCCAGCTCTGGCCCTCAAGTGGTCATGCAGGGACAGGTGGCCAGCCTCCTGCCTTCGTTCCTTGACTGTGACCCATACCACCTACTCTGAGCACAAAATGGGACAGTGTGCAGAAGAGCTAAGCATGGTGGCCCTCAGCCCCTGGCAGACGCTTGCTAGATACTGGGACCCAGTATCTGTGGTCCTGGGAGACCCTGGGGACCCAAGAGGATGGTCAGGATGGGACGGTTTGGCCTGATCACTGGTCTAGAAAAGGGAGCAGGAAATTTGGCGAGAGGCCTTTATTGTCCAACGAAGGATGTTCTAGGACCAGGGCTGCCGTGGCTGGGAGTGAACCACGTGACGCAAGTCACTATCCCAAGACCCTCTCGGTCCACTCCCGGCCTGCTGGCTGCAGAAGGATGTGGCTGCCATCCTGGCAGTGTCCCCAGAAGTGGGGCATCTGTCCCCAACCCTCCGTGCTTCTTATCCGAATTACATACAGGTTCAGCCACCCATTCAGTGACGACCCCTTTCTGGGACTATTCTGGTTACCTTTGGATCCACTAGGCTCCCTTTACTTTTCCCAAGCCTCCCCCGAGCGCTCCCCACTCCCTCGATCCCCACTGGGGGTGGAGGAGATGTAGCTGCACTTTGAAGCAGCTTCCCTGCACGCGGCCACACCGTGAGCAGGAGACGGCACCGTCGGCTCGGTTTAATCATCAATTTATTTCCTGCCGGGAAGCCCTTTCTGCCCCGGTCTGGCCTCAGTCCCTCTCGCTCGAGCTGGCCCTGCTGCAGGATGGCTGCGGACAACTCTACCAGCGGTCTCCACGCCCCCGGGCCGCAGCTGAGTGTGGTCGACATCACCATCATAACCGTGTATTTTGCCCTGAACGTGGCCGTGGGCATCTGGGTGAGAGGACGGTGGTGGTACCAGCTGGGGTGGGCGGTGGGGTGCGGGAACCGGCCGGCACGTCCCTGGGCATTGCATCCTCTCCCTGGAGGCCTGGTGCCTGCGGGGTCCTCCTCCCAGCCCCGGGAGAGATTTGTCGGAGACCTTGACCAAGCCCCTTTCGCTCTTCGGCAACAGCTTCTCAGTCTCTAAAGTGAGGAACAGGAAGTCTCTTTAAGGGCAGGCCGAGTGGGAGGCTCGGGGCCTTCTATGCGGCTGACAAGCTGGGGGCCCGGGCACAGCATGCCGTGTTCCTGGCCTCGCCTCCGATGTCAGATGGACTCACAGGGCGAACATCGCCCTGAACGATAGAATCACAGGGGTTCTCAGCTTCACCCACACCAGCTAGGCCAGAATCCAGAGGCGGGGCGGGGTGCGAAGGACCCGGGAGTCTCTGTTTTGACAACTCCGTGTCCACCAGCCTAGCCTAGTTCATAAGCCAGTTTCTCCCACCTTTGATAGGAGAGAAGTGATTTAGGTCATCAGAGGCTGCAGCGGGGCCCCTTCTATGCAGGCACTATGCACATCACCCTAACCCGCCCACAGCCCCGGGCCAGAGGCCAGCCCCGTTTACAGGTGAACCCCGGGGCTTCAGGGGACAGGGACTTGCCCAGTGAACCCCAGGACCCTGCACAGAGGGGAGGGCCTCCTCCTGTCTACTCCTAACGCCAGCAGCTGATGAGCATTTGGGCTGTTTCCACCCTTTGGCTGTTGTGAATAACACCGCTGTGAACATTTGAGTACACCTGCTCGAGCACCTGTTTTCAGTTCTCTGTATCCTGGGAGTGGATTTGCTGGGTCCCGGGATAATCTGTGCATCTAACTCTTTGGGGAGCCAGCGGACTGTTTCCGCAACAGCGGCATGAGCCACGCGAAGGCTCCAGTTTCCACCTCTGTCCTTGCAGTCCTCGTGCCGGGCCAGCAGGAACACGGTGAGCGGCTACTTCCTGGCGGGCCGGGACATGACATGGGGGCCGGTGAGTGCACCCTGACTCCTCCCGCCCCTCCTTCCGGTGGGGCCGCATCTGACCTCTAGGTCAGCCCTCATCTGCATCCCTGAGGTCACTATGTGTGTCCTCCTCACCCAAGGTCACCCCCCAGGCCAGCCCAAGCAGGCAGTGACGGGGCAAGCTGAGACTGGCAGGGGGTCCCCAAGCTGGGGTGCTGGAAAACGTGGAAAGGGTGGGGCTCGGAGTCGGGGTGGGCCTCTTGCTAGATCCTTTTCCTCTCTCTCCTCCAGATGGGAGCCTCCCTCTTTGCCAGCAGCGAGGGCTCGGGCCTCTTCATCGGACTGGCGGGTTCGGGCGCAGCTGGAGGCCTGGCGGTGGCAGGCTTCGAGTGGCACGTGAGCTCCTGGAAGGCGGGCCCAGGCTGTGGGGGGCCGTGGGAGGAAGCACAGCAACCTTGAGAGACGCTGGATGGGGCTGCATCAGAGCCTACCCCTCCGTGGCCAGAGGGGCAGCTCCCAGCGTCCAGGCAGGCGGTGTTCCTGGGGAAGCTGGGTCTTCAGAATGCTGAAGAGCAGCGGGAAGCCGTGAGCCTTTGCCTGGCCATCTGTTTATAGGGCTGCGGGGGGGCGGGGGCGGGCCGCCCCAGGTTCTCATGGCAACTCAGGCCTCCAGACCCCTGGTGTCTGCTGTCCTTACTCTGCCTCTGTCCCCCTCAGGCCACATACGTGCTGCTGGCCCTGGCGTGGGTATTCGTGCCCATCTACATCTCCTCGGAGGTGAGTCTGCTCCTGGGGCCTCAGGACAGCCTCGCCTGCGTCCGGGCCTTGGTTGCAGTGGGTGGTGGTGATGGGCAGGACCCCTGGCTTCACTCACGAGGTGAGTGAACCCACAACTCTCAGTTCTGGGTTTGTTGTTAGTCCAACTATCATTCCCATCAGCCCACGAAGACAGGTCCCCTCGGACCTCAGCCCATGGGCCTCGTCTGTTTGTTTCTCCTGTACCTGCGTGTTGCCTCTGGGGGGTGATGCATCTACCCGAGCACACAGGCTGCACACCTGGGCTGCACACCTGGGTGGCACACCCAGGAGACACTGTCCTTGACTCTGCCTCTCCTTCAGCCCCAGCTGGGCTGTCACTAAGTCCAGGGGATCCCATTTCCTGGATGTCTCAGTCTGGCACAGCCAGCTTCCCCAACCAGCCGAAGCTCATCTGGATTTGTCACCACGGCCTGAAAACTCATCCCTGTGCCCCCAGGCACAGTCCCCCGAATCCATTCCTCCTGTCTCAGCCTGCCATGCCCCGGCCTGAGCCCCTCAGGATGTGATCGGAACGCTTAGCCTGGAATTCCAGGCCTGGTGTTGGGACTGTGAGAAGCTCCCGGTCCTGAACACTGGCTGTGGTCTCGCAGCATGCTTAACCCCTGCCCCTGTGCCCCCGCCAGATTGTCACCATGCCTGAATACATCCAGAAGCGCTATGGAGGCCAACGGATACGCATGTACCTGTCTGTCCTGTCGCTGCTGCTGTCTGTCTTCACCAAGATATCGGTGAGCTGCCTCACCCCCAGCTTCTGGCTGGAACATCCCTGCTCTGGGGCCCTCGAAGGGACCTGACATCCCTTGATCTGTCTCTGCCTTGTCTAACAGCTGGGGAAACTGAGGCCCAGAGAGGCACACTGATTTGCCCAGGGTCACACAGCTGGCCCAGCAACCTGGGGCTGGGCTCAGCAGCCGGCGAATGTGGGGGCAGAACGCAGGCCCTGTGACTCCTGTTTTGCCCAGGTTCTGGATACGGGGTGTCAGGGGTTCTGGTTAAGGGCCGGCACCGGGTGAGCCGGGACCGCCCACTAGGGGGCGCCCAGAGCCCGAGGTCTCTGGCCCGTGAGGCCGGGTGGTGGTCAGTCCTCCGCTAGGCTGACCCCGCGGCGCCCCCTTTCCCTTGGGGGCCTGGCCCCGCTGGAGGGCCAGCGTGGGGCGCGTCCTGTCCACACCCTGGGTTTCACAGGTAGGGAGACGGAGGCCGGGAGGGCAGGGAGCTGGTCCCCAGCGCGCGGGGACTCCGCGGCAGCACCAGGCCTCGGGTTCTCCCTCCCGAGTCCTGGGTGCCTGCCGGTCCCCTGAGGCCGTCCAGCCGCTGCAGCTCCGGCTCCTGCGAGGGCTCAGAGGTGGACGGCGGGTCCTGGGCGGCCTGCTTCCGGCCGAGCGAGCCCGCCCAGCCCCGGGCCTGGTTCCTCCCCCGTGAGGCCTGGCCGCCAGGCCCGGCGCTTCTGCGGGCGTGGCCGGGGCTTCCTCCTCCGCGGCCGCTGCAGCCCCGGCAGCCTCGGCCAGCCGGGCCTCCACCGGTGCTCCACCGGTGCTGCACGTCTCGTTCTCGGTGGGTCTCGGGGTGGTTAGAGGGCAGGCGCCGCCTTCTTCCCTGGACGGGTCCTAAGACGTTCTCCCCTGGGCCTTCCCTCTGCTGACCGGACGGCGCCGCTGCCCTGCAGGCCCGGTTCCCACGCGGGCTCCTACCCGCCCCCCCCGCCCCCCGTGCCGGCCGCCTCCCGGCAGCAGGGCCTCAGTACAGGGGGACGCAGGTGTGTCACGGTGGGCGGGGGACAGTGCGGACCCAGAAGAGGGGTTGGCGGCGCCTGCTGGGGTGGCGTTGGTTGGGGTCTAGTGGAGAAGGGGGTACGGACGGCATGGGGGGCGCAAACGCCAAGGAGAGAGGTGCGCGGCGTGGGGCACGTCTGGGGTGGTCCTGTCCGGAGGCCCGGACTGCAGGGGCCAGGCGCCTCGGGAGCAGAGGAGGGGCTGGGAGGGAGGTGACAGGGAGCGGTGGCGGCTGAGGCGGAGCAGCCATCACACGAGCCAGACCTGAGGGCCGCAGCTGGCTCTTGGGTGGCAGTTCCCGCCCTGGCCCAGGGCCCTGGCCCAGGGGGCTCCGTCAGAGATGAGTGAGGAGTGCCCAAGGGGCCCTGGGGGCTTTGAGCAGAGGTGACGCGGTCCGGTCTGTGCTAGTGCCAGCGGCACCCCCGGAGGATGGACTGCGCGGGGGGCGGGGGGCAGTCTGGCGAGGCCAACCCCTGGGCGTAGGGCTTCCTTCCCCGCCACCCCCCTGTTCGTCCCGCTGGTGGCTCTGAGGCAGAGCTCACACCTCACACTCAGAGCTTGGGCAGGACGTCCAGAATGGCGGGGTTGGGGGGCAAAGTGGGGGGTCCTTAGAGGCCACCTCGTGCGCAGCCCTGTTTACAGACAAGACGATTGAGACCTAGGGAGTGGCCACCACTTGCTCAAGGTCACCACTTGCTGAATCGGGCAGAGACAACTGTTAGAGCCCAGTGGGCCCGACCACTGCCCTGTGGTGCTGAAGGACCCAGGACGTGGCACTTCAAACTCCACTTTGTGATGGGATGACTCAGTTTGCCCACCTATAAAATGGGGAACCTCAAGGCTGGGGCTTCAGTGCCGATGCTGGGGCTGCCTGGATGAAGCGGACAGGGAAGCAGGAGGAATGCGGATGGCCGGGCTGGGTCTGGGAGGGACTGGGGCCCCCCAGCTAATGCTTTGGGCTGAAGCTGTTTGCGGTGTGTGTGCCCAGCCGGCCCCCAGAGGCCCTGACCTCACTGGGTGGAGCCCCAAGAACGCCCCCACATGTCTGCACACCCAGGACCCTCACCAGCTGCAGCCTGTCCAGAGACCACAGGGCCTGCCTGCCACCAGCCCCCAGGTGGGGACAGTGGCCTGCAGAGAGAGCAAGCCGTGGGTGGCAGGGGGCCTCACACGGCCTTGAGGGGAACTGAGCTCCATCACCATGTGCTCTGGGAGATAGAGAAACCCGGCCTGACACCCCAGGCCACTCAGGGTAAAGGCCAACCGTGGCCAACAAGACCCTCACCTCTCCTGCTTCTCCCGACGCACACATCACTCCAGCTATACCGAGCACACCCGAGGCCTGACCCTGCCACAGGGCCTTTGCACCTGCTGTGTCCTCTGGCCGGAACCTCTTCCCCTGGATATCCACGTGGCTCACGCTCCTGCCTCTCAGGTCTTTCACATCTCACCCTCTCAGCGAGGCCCTCGGCTGCCCCGCAGGTGCAGACCTGAGCCCCCTGTCTTTCACACACGTGCTACCTTCTTACGCCGAATGATTTCATTAGAATGGCCACGGTCCACCTCCCCCATTTTTTCTCTTTGTTCGTTGGTGTATCCCCAGTGGTACTAGGTGCCCAGCACACCTCATGGGACTGAATGGAATCATCCATGTCAGGCTCGGCTAGGTTTTCCGTGAGGGGCCAGATAGAAAGTATGCTCAGTTTTGCACACCACTTACACACCACTGAAGTTTGCTGTTGGCGTTTGAAAGACACACCAGTGCGCCTGATGGGATCAGGCCTGTGGGCTGTAGTGTGCCAGCCCCTGGTCTATGCAAACGTGCCTGTTTATTGAGTACCTGCTGTGTGCCAGGCCCTGGGTGGGCACCCATGATGAACCCATTTCTCGTTCTCAAGGACCTTTCCTTCCAGGCAGATGAGATAAGTAAACAGAGCCGTGCATCCACACTAAGTGGCACAAGGGTGATCAGCGCAGCAAATGCAGGGCTGAAATCTGGACGGAAGAGAAGGAGCAGGGGACAGGCTTGCTTTGGAGAGGGTGGTCCAGCCGCTGAGGGAAGCCGGTGGGGCTGGGGAGAGGGTGCGTGCAGGGCCTCTGGGCCGGACGGTGGGTTTCATTCTGTGTGAGTGGAGATGCAGAGACCTCGGAGCTCCCTCTGAACAAGCCGAGTGCAGGAGGGACCAGCGAGGGGATTTCAAAGGGATGGGGCCCAGGGTGGGGACAGTGGAGGCGGGCAGGAGTACTTTGGAGAATCAACCGCCGTGGCCAGTGGGTTGGGTACAGGGAGTGTGGCAAAGATGAGACGTGTCCAGAACACTGAAGGGACAGTGACAGCCTCTGTGGAGATGGGCGAGGTTGGGGGTCGGGGACACAGGATGATTTAGGGTAAACGCGTGGTAAATGTCGGTGCAGGGACCTGCCCAGCTTCTCTGCTACCCACAAAGGGAGGGGGCAATAGGGTCCAGTGCAGGAAGGTGGCCAGGGCAGGGCAGGGCAGTGCCCAGCCAGGGGGCACGTGCCTGTGGGGAGCTGTGAGGAGCCAGCGGATCAGCCCTAGCCTTCAGGTCAGCTCAGCCCAGCTCCCTCCCGTGTCCGGGGCTCATGGCCCCTGCAAGCCCGTGGGATGGTGCAGGGAGGGGGGTCCACCCTCTCAGGGGCCCTGAGGGTCAGCCCTGCAGCCGCGGCCCTGCTCACAACCGTGCAGCTTTGGGCCAGTCGCTTCGTGCCTCTGCGCCCGTGCCCCGCTCTGTGGAGTGGAGCGGCTCCCTCAGGGGTCCTGCCTGCGCCTCCCTGGCCTGCCCTGCGCAGGGCCTGCAGAAGCCAGCAGGGCCAGAGGGGGCCGAGCACAAGTGCCTGTGTTTCTCCACATCTGCACCCGCACTTTACCCAGAGGCTCAGGAGGTAAGGCGACGTGCTCACCAGGGACACAGGCCCAGGTCCGAGCGGGGCTCTTAGCTTCTAGCAGGCTGCAGCTCACATGGGGCCCCAGGAGAGGGAGCTCCGTCGGCAGAAGGAGAGGTCAGATCCTGCCGGGGGCCGTCTGAGGCTCCTCGCGGGGTCTCCTTTAGAGCCGGCAGGCAACCGCACATTTGCTGGCCTCCAGCAGCGGCTGCGTAGGGTCCCCAGGGGGGACGGCGGCTAAAGTCCCACCTCCACACCTGTGCCCGTGCTGTTCCCGCTGCCCGCGCATCACTCTTCAGATCCGCTGCCCTGGAAGGAAGTCCCTGAGCAGTAGAGCAGTCGGGGAGCAGGGCATCGGGCGGGCTGAGTCCTGAGCGATGAGATGCAGAGACTGGGAGGCCCCAGGGCAGAGGGACCTGGGCGAGCCAAGGCCTGGAGGCAGCAAAGTGCCTGGTGTGGAATGTCGGCCAGTCTGGTGTGACCGGACTTACCTGGGCTTAAAGGGATGCGTGGCCAGAGCCTGAAGGCCGGGCGCACAGACCAGGGCTGTCCTCTGAGGCAGATGGGGTCCGGGGAGTGGTCTTGAGCAGTGGCTGGAGGACAGCCAGGTGGGAGGAGGGGCTGCTGCTTTCTAGAGCCCCCCTGCTCTGTCGCCTGTCCCCTCCATCTCTGATACCTGCCAGAGCGTCGCCTTGGGGAGGTCGCTTGCCCTCCGTGGGCCTCAGTTTGTCCCTGGTCCGATGGGGCAGGGGGCTTGGAGAGTCCTTCCTGCTCTGATATTCAGCAGCTCTGGGCTTCTTAGCTTGGGCTGGAGGTGGACACACACACTCACAGCCGGGGGGTGGGGGGACCAGAGTGAGGGGCTGCCGCCTCCCGAGAACACCTTGTCTGAGTGCCCACGCTGGCGGGTGCCCTCTCCAGGAGAGGGGAGGGGAGGAGCCTGGGGGAAGCAGGGGTTCCACAAGCCTGACTCCAAGCGGGGCTGGTCAGCTCCCAGCTGGGCCGGTGCCCCGGGCCTCGAGCAGACTGTCCCCGACTCGGCAAGCTCCGCTAAACTGCGGGCTTGCCCAGCTCTCTGAGGAGCCTCTTGGCCCCAAAGGCTGTATTTTGGGTTATCTCCCTGCCATTAAGCAAGCCCAGAATGGCAGTTTTGGAAACTTGTGGGGGGAGGGACCCTGGCCCAGCCCCTAGGTACCACAGGATGGGGTCCTCCCTCCTTCCCCGGGCACCCACTGCGCAGTGGTTGGGAGGGGGCCGGGCGGTTGTGGTCCCTAAGGCCCATTCCAGTGCTGAGGCTGGAAGACTCGTCCCAGGGCTTCAACTCCTGCCCCTGTGCTGCCCCAGGGCCTGGGATGGCAGGACTGTGTCCAGTTCAGCCCTAGGAAGCAGACTCGGCCTGAGACGTGGTCCTGGCTTCAGTGTCAACCCCATGGGGGGTCAATAAGCAAGATGGTCCCTCTGTTCCCCCAGCCCACCCCTGGCACACATCTGGTTTCTTCTTGGGGTGCCCTGCCTAACAGGGAGCAGAGAACAGGGACCCAGACAGACGTGGGTCTGGAGATGGAGGCTCACTCGTCTTCTTGGGCCCCCCCACCTCCAGGAAGCCCTCCCGGACTCCCCCTTTTCCATCCCCAGGCAGGGGCCAGACTGAACGGCAACACTGCTCCCTGGTGGGCAGGGGCCGCTCAGGACTTTATTAACAGCAGCAACGTCCCCTGCACACTGCTTGCCCACAGCCAGGACTTCCCTTCAGGACAGTCCCTGGCAGGTTGTGGGGTGTCTCCCCTTCTTCCTCTATGGGGCACCAAGGCCACACGTTGGGTGTGGGCGCTCCGGGCCCTGCGGTTACCTCGGGCCCCTGCACACACCCCTTTCCCGTCCGCAGATGGACCTGTACGCAGGGGCCCTCTTCGTGCACATCTGCCTGGGCTGGAGCTTCTACCTGTCCACCATCCTCACGCTCACCATCACGGCCCTGTACACCATCGCAGGTACGGCGCCTGCGGGGGGCAGCTGTGGCCTGTGGACACACACGGGAACCCGAGAGGCTGGCGGGGCGCAGGGGGCCGCCCCCTCCCACAGCCTGGGACCTGGCCAGTTCGTGTCAGGCACCCGGGCTTCTGCAGCTGGCTCCGCTGGCCCGGCTGCTGCGTCCACAGCTCACCCACCCGTGCAAGGGCAGGGGACGTCGATGTGGAACAGCTGTCCCTCCCGGAGCTCTGGTCACCTCCCTGTCCCTCCCCCGTCGAGGCCAGGGCCCCTCCAGCTCTCTTGTCTCCATCCGCAGGGGGCCTGGCCGCTGTGATTTACACAGACGCCCTGCAAACGCTCATCATGGTGGTGGGAGCCGTGATCCTGACGGTCAAAGGTGAGAGGCCGTGGGGGCTGTCACAGCAGCGAGCCCTTTGGGGTCTGGGTGCCACCCTGTCGGGGCCCCGGTGTCCGCCCGGGGGGTGGGTGGCCTCACGAGGTCAAGCCACAAGGCCGTCAGCCCCCCGCCGGCCTCCCCTGGGTGACGGAGGCCTGCTCCCCTCCCACCCCTGCTGCCCAGCAGCACTTCTGTCACCAGCTCCGGGCCGGCTGGCGTCTGGCTGCGGACCTGACTCAGGAGGCAGGGCCGTCTGCACCCATGCGGGCTCGGGGCTCGACGGGGGCGGGGCTGCGGGTGGGTGTGCAGACACAGTTGGGAGACCACAGACCTGCCTGGACATCTGCCCCCCTTGTTTCAAAGCATGTCCAAGATCTCAAGAAGCCAGCGGGACAAAGGCAAGGTGGAGAGCAGGGGGGTTTGGATCTCCTGGTCTGTAAACAGGGAGGAAGCTCGGGGGGCTGCCCCAGAGGTAGTGAGATCCCCATCCCGGGAGGTATGCAAGCAGAGCCAGGAGGATCCCATAGAGGGCAAACGGTCTCTTCCAGACTCAGACTCTAGGACCCTGTGGCTGGGCAGTTTCCGACCCGTGTCTAGTGTTCGTCTGTTCGCTCTGAGCACTCACCCTGGCCTGGCCTGGGCTACAGGTGGCACTGATGCCGGGAGCCCAGAGTCCGGGCAGCGGGCTGCCTGCTGGGGAAGGCGGGGGAGTGGGACCTGTGGCTGCCCAGCCTTCTGTGTACCAGACTCCTCACAGACCAGGGGCCTGTGTCCCCGGAGCCCACTGCAGGAGAGGCACCCAGGCAGCCAGGCCTGGTCTGGATGGGGGCGGGGGAGTGACCACAGACAAAGCAAAAGCCACAGGTGGGCCCAGACCCCAAGGCAGACAGGAGCAGTGAGGGGGCGAATGCGGTTGGCTCGCGCCGGCCGGCTGGCAGTGTAGCCTTGGTGGCGCCCCTGCCCCTCTGGGGACTCTGTGTCCCTTCTCAGTGCCACATCCCCCAGCCATTCTCAGCTCTGCCGAAGTCATGTCCTTTGGAAGCCCCTGGGTCAGGACGTTAGCCCTTCAGATTCCTCAGGAAGGTCCTAGAATGCCAAGAAAAGACACGTTTGCTTCCTTGAGTCGACAGCCTGGCAGAGAGCTCCTCGCCTGAGGCTGGTGGGCATCCAGAGGCCGGCAGGACACTGGGGTGCCCTCGTGTGGAATGCTCGTTTAATATTATTATTTTAAATACAAATAAAATAGTCCTTTGAATTCACCTTTTTTAAAACCCTCTACCTCCATACCTTTCCAGACACTGGAAAAGGTGAAGTGGGAAAAAGTCGAGTTTGATGCATCAAGAAGTTACTTGCGAGATGAGGGCAGTGGGGCTGGGAGTCACGGCCACCAGCCACCAACCGTGCCTGTCCCGCCCGCCCCCTCCAGCTTTCGAGCAGATCGGCGGGTATGAGCAGCTGGCAGCAGCCTACGCCCGGGCCGTCCCATCCAGGATCATCTCCAACACGACCTGCCACATGCCGCGGGCAGACGCCATGCACATGTTCCGAGACCCCTACACGGGGGACCTCCCGTGGACCGGGATGACCTTCGGCCTGACCATCATGGCCACCTGGTACTGGTGCACCGACCAGGTGAGGTCGCCGCCCTCCCTACCTTCCTGCCTTCCAGGGTGGCTCTGGAAGTCAGGGCGGCCGGGGAACACCTGCACGGTGAGCCCGGGCTGGGGTGGAAGCCGTGGATGGCGTGGCTTCAGGCCCGGGCAAAAGGTGTTAGGGGTCCTTGCAGTCCCGGGGGGCCTGGGGCTGCCGTTTAGAGTTGGATGAAGCCCACTGGCCGCCACCCATCCTGGCCTTCAGGTGCTTCGACTGGGACAGTTTGGAGTACGGGATTCCGAGGGGGCTGGGATGCTCTTCGGTGGCCCTGCCGTCGGCCTGGGGGCTGGCGTTTCGGGCCAGTCTTGGGGTCCCAGGACCCGGCCGCGCACAGGGCCCCGGGCCACCCTTGGCCTGCCAGTGCTGGGGGCCTGCCACAGCCGGGCCCGCTTTCCTGCTGGAGATCTGGGCGCCATCGGCGGCGGGGCGGTACCGCGGGGGTCCCAGGGTCCTCGACGGCTGCGGGAAGCCATCTTTATCCCTTGGGACTCCGTAGTGGTGGAACCGCTGGCCCTGGGAGAGAGAGAGCAGAGCAAGTGAGACCGGGGGCTGGGGCAGCTCTGCCCCTTCCCGAGGGGCCCTTGCCAGGCAGGCTGCAGCCGGCCCACCTGGGTTTGCTTCCTGGCCTTGCCACTCACCAACTGGTGGTCCTAGACAAGTGTCTTCCACTCCTCCGTGCCTCGGTTTCCCCACGTGTCCTAGGGGAATGGTCCTGCCTGCGTGGTCGCATTAAGGCCAGCGCCCACTCTTCCCCATGCCCCTGCCCTCCTCCTCCACATCCTCCGTGAGAGGGACGGACGGGGACGTCAGAGACAGTGCCTCCACCTGGGCCCGCGTGTCTGGCGAGGGTGGCGGCCAGGTCTTCCTCCGGAGTCTGACTCTAGTCCTTCCCAAGTTGGGCACGTACCAGGGGGCACCAGGCGGCCCTGCTCCCTCTCTGGGCAGAAGCAGATGATGCCCCCGCCCTGCCTGCCTCGAGGGCCACGGGTAGCTCCAGGTGGCACTTGGGCGGGAAGGGGCCTCGTGAGCACCGGATCCTCAGCGGGCACGGGCCTGATGACCGTCCTCGCCTCTGGACCCATGGCCTCGAGGGCCCCACCCGGGAGTGAACCAGCCCGTCACTGTGGGGTGAAGGGGGCAGCATTCCTGCGAGGCAGGCCTGGCGGCCCCGTCCACAGGCCAGGACACCGAGGCCCGGGGTGGAGCGCCTGCCCGGCGAGGAGTGCTCTGCGTCTCCCAAGCGTGGGTGTCTCGTGCGCTCGCTGGGATGGGAGACCCTGCCTGGGCTGTGACAGTGGCAAGCAATCTAGGTTGGGAGGGTCCAGAAACCCTGTGAGGCTGGGCCTCAGTTTTCCCATCTGTGCCATGGTGCCGGAGAGTCCCTTGTAGGCTGCGCCCACCACAGGTGTCTGCCCAGCACTCCTGGGAGGGCTGAGGGCCGCTGGCCTGGGTGAACGAGGGGCTGGTTGAAAGGCCGGCGGTGGAGGGCGTGCGGGGGATGTCTGGACCGCCCTGTGGGCCAGCCGGGGCCCCTCCACCCCAGGGCACCTCTCGTTCCCTCCGCACTCAGCATGGCCTGGCATGGCACTGGCGTCTCTGGGTGGGACAGCATTCAGATTTTCCCATGAAGGCCAAGTGAGTCAGCGCTCACATGAAGGCCGAGTGAGTGGCCTGGAGGTCAGGGCTGGACTGGGCTTGCCTCCTGGATAAGAAGGTCACACAAGGAGGCAGCTGACCCCAAGGGGGTCCAGAGTGCCACCAGCATTGGGGGCCCACGCCTGGCCTCAGCCTTCCCTCCCCATCCTCCTCCTGCTCAGGCTGGGTCTGCCTGGGCGACTGCTGGGCCTTGGACCAGAACCCACGCCACGCAGGTACCGACCCACTGGGTCCTGGGGGCTTGGCAGGACTCTACTCAGCCCCCGGGACACCCACGGTGTGGTCAGCGGCAAGCGGCAGCTGTGTGTGCTGGGGCCACGGGCGCTGTTCGTTTTCTTTAGACTTCTCAGTATCTCCCAGCTCAGCCACGGTGCGTAGGTGACGATCAGAACCCAACAAATCCAATAAAACAGGAGGCAGAGGCCCGGTGGGCAGGGAGCTGCCACGCCCCTCCCCGGCCTCAGCCGCTCAGTCTACACCCCTGGGAGGCGCACAGGCCAGAGGGTCCCTGGGGCCCGCCTGCACCCGTGGTGCCGGTGCTCCTCTCGTCACCTGCCGCTGCTGCAGTTTCAGACAGGCTGTCTTTCGGGCAGCAGCCGGGTCAGTCCTCATGGCGGCCACCACTTTCCAGGCTCCTGCGCAGGCCAGGCGCAGTGTCAAGTGCATGGGCCCCGTCACCTCGTTTCTCCCATGTTCCCGTGGGCTCCCTTGGCCCCATCTCACAGCCAAGGGGTCCAAATGCTCCTGGGTGGCACCGGGCCGTAGCTGACCCCGAGGTGGCCCTGACGGACGCCTAAACTTGGTGAGTCAAAGCCAGCCACCCAGGCACGGGCTTGGCCGTCCACACGCGGCCTCATCCAGGATTTGCAGCAACCCTGTGGGTCGGGGGTCGTGTCACATCTCGCGGGCGAGGACAGAGCGGTTCGGGGAGGTCCAGTGGCCGGGCGGGGAGAGGGAGCTGGCCTCCGGCGGGGCCTGTGCGGAGAGGCACCGGGAGGACGCTGCCGGGGAGGCCCCGGCCTTGCCTGCTGGGGCCCCGAGCCTCAGCTTCTCCAGCTGTAGAATGGGGCGACCACGGCTGTCCCGCCCACCTCCCGGGGCTGGCCGCCCAGAGCACGGAGTAAAATAAGGGAAGACGCACAGGGATTTAGGGAAACTCTTCTCTCCCGTGGGGAGCGCGGCCCTGGGCTCTTGTAATCACAGGACATCACAGGGGAAGGGTCTACAGAGAAGCACGTCTGACCCCCTCACTGTCTAGACAGGGAGACTGAGGCCCAAAGTGAGGAAAGGACTTATGGCACGTCACAGGAGCTGGCGTGGATTGGAATCAGCTTGCCCTGCAGACCCCACGCCGCCAGCCCTGGCACCCTGTCATTTTTTTTTTTTTTTTTTAAAGAAAAGCAAAGGCAGTTTATTCTGAGCTACGGCAAACGGGAGGCAGCTTCCGTCCCTCGCATTTGGCAGAGGCCGAAAGGCAGGCAGACAAGTCGGGGAGCTCTGCAGAGGCTCTGATGGGAGGCCCTGATGGGAGGCCGCAGCCTGGGGACGCGGGAGGTGGTGACTGGGATGGGGCGACCGTGTGATTGGTGGGGGTAGGAAGCGAGTAGGGGACAAAAGTTAGAGATGCTGTCAGTTATTAATTAGGTCCTGGCCACCCGGGGCTGATTGTTACAGCAGTGGTCGTGCAGCCTCCTGAGTGGTTACTGGAGATAACCGTCAGCCTTCCCGCACGGCTCTCAGAGCTGTTTATTGTACATAACGGGGTGGCTTCCCGGGCAGGTCAGAGTTCTATTTTTTTTATTTCCCCCTGGGCTGCATCACGGGGCTTGTGGAATCTTCGTTCCCCGACGAGGGATTGAACCCACGCCCTCGGCAGGGAAAGCACAGAGTCTGAACCACTGGACCGCCAGGGAAGTCCCAGAGTTCTATTTTTAGACGCGGTCCAGCCAGCATCTAAGCGCTAGGGAGCCTCTGTGGGGCCGCGCTCCACAGTAAGTGCGAGTGAACACACCTCCAAGGGCGTGCCTTCGCTGTTGGATCTTGAGGTGAACGTTACAGACAAACTGCACCGAAGCCTAAATTTTGAGGGGTAATCACCCCTGATCCAGAGCTCCTTTACAGGAGTACAACTTTCATCTCATTTTCTCTGAGACATTTAGATGGGCCTCTGAAGAAGCACACGACAGTTTCTCTTAAGGACCCTAAACACAAAGGAGCACTGAGGGCCTCTGAGATGGACACTCGCGATTTTTGGCCTTTACAAAAACCACTTTTGTGAAAGTGGAGGGAGTCCGAGTACAGTGGTGGAAACAGGTTTCTCCTAAAACAAAGGCTGTTTCCACTCCTACGCCTGACGTGATGAGTCTGCGTTTGTTCCGCTGGATGTTAGCTGTTCCCTACGCATCAGACATTAGATCGAGCATGGCCCACTAGGTCCACAGCTATTAAGTACTGACTATCTTCAGCCAGGTAAGACCTTGGGAAAAGATGGAAAAGATCACATAGAGAAAGCATCTGAGGTCCTCTGATGAAGAACAGGCTACAAGCCACTATTTCCCAGAATGCCCTGGCAGCCCCTTTGCTCTGATGTAAACCCAGGTTATTTTCTCCCGTTGATGAAAAGGTGCTGGAGGATGAGCCGGGGAGGGTGGAGTCTCCCAATGGACACCAAGGAATATTCTAGTGGATTCAATTGGCTGCACCCTGAGAGCTTTGAAAATGACTCCATCCCTGCCTGCTCTACCAGAGAAACATGTGTTTTAGAGCTTGCCCTGCCCTGGCACACCAAGAGGTGTGTCTAGAGGGAAATGCTAGGAGCTCCCTGTCAAACTCGCATGTTTGGAAAATAAGTTAAAATCACAAAGAATTCCTACTTCTGAATTGCAGGAGGTGATTTAAACTGCAGAACACCAAAGGAAAAATACTTGTATTTAAAAGTTATAGATTGCACAACTCTGTGAACATACTAAAAACCATGGAGGTGCACACTTTATGTGGCTGAACTGTGTGTGAATCATGTCTCAGTAAAGCTGTTTAAAGTCCCACATTCTTTTTTAAAAAAAGTAGAATCAGGGTGTCAGAACCGGGAGGGATCTCAGATGCCATCAGTTCCGACTACCCCCCTCCCATTCTGCAGATCTGGAAACTGAGATCCAGGTAGGAGCTGCCTGAGGCTACATGAGGAGTTGCCCTCATGCTGCAGCTTCTAGCTCCTTCCATTACTGAAACGCAAGCTTCCCCAAACCCAGGTCCTAAAACTCCGGACCTCTGCCAGGGACACAGCACAGTTGGAACCAGCGTCTGCTCTTGGCACGTGCACGAGCCTGCCAGCCTCTCGTGAGGGTGCAGGAGGTGGGGAGGGTGTCCCTGATACCGACCCACCCAGGGTCTCCTCCCACCCTGACAATTGCCAGGGTGATGGGCTGGTCAGGACCAACACCTTCCCTCCTCGACAGATGGGGAGACTGAGTCCCCGGAGAGAACCTTGGCCCCAGGTGCTCAGACAACTGGCAGGGATGCTGTTGGGTGTCAGGGTGGGCGCGGTTGTCTCAGGCCGGTCTCGGGCTAGTGGGACAGCGCCTATCTCACGCGCTCCCTGAGGCCCACGGGGGAGAAATCCTGAGGAGGCTGGGGCTCACTCCCTCCCCCTGCCCCCAGGTCATCGTGCAGCGGTCACTGTCCGCAAGGGACCTGAACCACGCCAAGGGGGGCTCCATCCTGGCCAGCTACCTCAAGATGCTGCCCATGGGCCTGATCATCATGCCGGGCATGATCAGCCGCGTGCTGTTCCCAGGTAGGACGGGCCCTGGGGGCTGGGCTGGCTGCAGGGTGCAGAGGTCACCAGGAGGAGAGGTCGAGGACAGAGGCAAGCTGTTTCCAGGCCTGGGGGAGCGGGGAGGGGAGTGGTCCCCAGGGCCACAGTCAAGGGATCGACGCGGACGTGGCTTGACATAAGGTCCGGGCAAAGACTACCTACTGCTGTGTGATCTCAGGGTGTGAAGGAACATCTCTGTGCTGCCGCCATCGCCTCATCCACAAACTAGGGAGCAGACCACCCACGTAACACCACACCCCTGAAACCTCTGGGTGTGTTAAGTGTGTTTCCTTCCGGCTCCTGGTAGCTGGCTCGGGTTGCCTTTGTGGGATGCTGGGTAATGACCTGGGGAGGCGGCTGCCCAGCAGACCGCCCCTTTGCGTGCTCAGGCGTGGGGGAGGGGCTCCCAGGACCCTGGTGCGCAGGGACCCCGACCCACCTGTGCCTCCTTGTCTGCCCGGTGTGGGGCCTGCATCCTCCTCAGAGCGCCTGCCTCTTCTCTCTCCTGACCCTGGGCCCACGAGGAGTCACCTGGGGGTCCACCAAAGGTCCCACGGGTCATGTGGGGAGCACTCAGCTGTCGGCGGGGGTGCTGGGCTGGCCCGTTGGCCACCTGCTCTGAGCGGCACCTCCGGAGGGTGGCCGAGCGCTCCATCACCTCAGAACACTCATCCAACGTGGACGAGGGGGCCACCGAGGGCCGCCGGGGGCCAGGGCCACGGCCGGAGCTGCCCGAGAGGCTGTCCTGGTCACTGAGGGTCACGTAGTCATCGTCGTCTTCCTCCTCCTCCTCCTCTAGCCCATTGGGCACCACTGGCCCCCCGCTCTCGGGGTCATCCTGGGTCACAGAAAGCTGGTGCTGAAGCGGGGCGTGGCCTGGGCCTGCCATCCTGGGGAGACCGTGGTCCGTCCGGTTATGGGGTGCCCGCCCCTCTGGGGTTTCCAGGGCCCAGCCAACACCGCCGCCCTCCTGGGCAAGCAGGTCTGCCACCGGGACTGTCCGGGGCTTGGGCACAGGAGGACATGGCTCGGCGTCCCACTGGGGCAGGCTGTTCTCGGCTGGGACCCCGTCCTGGGGGGATCTGGGCTGGGGGGCGGGGCTGGAGTCCTGGCTCTGCCTCCACAGCTGGGTCCCGGCCTGGGACGTGTCCCGGATCCTGATGCGGTTCATCTGGCTGGGCTGGGGGTTCCAGATGCTGGGGTCGATGATGTTGATGTAGCCTAGGATGTCGCTGCCGGGCTCCGGGTCCGGCTCCACCCACGTGGGCAGGTATTCAAACATGTTGGCCCGTTCCAGGTTGAGCAGCCCCTGGTGGATAGGCAGGGACGGCTCGGGGAGGCCTCGCGGCAGCTCGGCTAGGGCCGTGTCCCGCACCCCCAGGGTCCTGGCGGCCTCCTGCTTCTCGGAGGACAACTTGGCGATCTCGTCAGCGCTCTTGGCCTTGACCAGCGCGTACTTGGGGTTGACGAGCTTCTTGGCCATGGTGCCCGAGGGCACCTGCGGGACCACAGAATGCAGCACGATGGGCTCGGACTCGGGCTCCTTCTCCATGGGGATGCCATTGAGGCTGACGCCGTGTGACGTGAGGTACAGCTCCTGGAACTGCCGGTCGAACATCTCCACCACCTGGCCCGACAGCACGGAGATCACGTTCCTGTCCGTCCTTGCAGCCGACCACGTGAAGCTGCAACAAAGGGCGGCAGCCTGGTCAGGCGCAGGGCCCAGGGCCCCGGGACGAGGGAGCAGCCCCCAGCCCCGAGCCCGCCACCTGCGTGCACGCACAGGCCAGCGTCCATCAGACTGTGGCCACAGAAGGGATTAAAGAGAAGTGAGCAGGGGCAGAGGACGGGGCCCGAGCCCCAGCATCAGGCCTGGTGTGGGACCTCGGGCAGCGCCTGTGCGGCAAGCTCCTTGCGGGTGTGCAGCCTGGACATCGGGGGTCGTCGGCACAGTGACTTGTGCCCACCCCGTGTGGCCATGGATGGCCCCCGCCTTGCTGCCCCCTGCGTGGCAGGGCTGGCAGAGCTAGACCGCACCGTCCTCATCCTGGCCCCTCCCTGAGAGCAGCTCTCCGAGTGACCGCCCCGTGGGCCTGGGAGGACGCAGCCGGCCTGGCCCACACCCCGCCTCTGGCTGCTGACACCTCGAGGCAGGAACAACAGTCTCACGGATAAAAGCCTCGCTCTGCCTGCTTCCGAGACGGGTGGGCAGCGTGCGGGCATGCCCAGCCCCACTCACACCTCAGCAGTTTGGGGACCAGTGAACCGGAATAACCGGGGTGTCACAAGGCAGGATTAAGGGCAGAAACCAGCTGGGAACTGGAGCCGCCCCTCCCCCGGCCCCCAGAAAGCCAGAGTCACCTGTAGGAGCCGCAGATGGCCCGGTCTCCATCCACGAACATGAACTTCTGGGCCAGGGCACCCTTGAACTTGGTGGCTGACCGCGTGAAGAATTCGGTCCCTCCGCTGCTCCGCACCCTGAGATTCTGTGTCGGGGGACAGGGGGCGGAGTTACACGACCCAGCACTGACCACCCTGCCCGGGCTCAGGGAGGGATTTGGGGGAGCGCCGAGGGGCCTGGGGAAAGGGGCGGTGCACGTGGGGACGCGCCGAGGTGAGAAGGGGTGGGAGGAGGGTGGGGGCTGGAGATGAAGGGCTGCAGGATGGTCTCGGTGTGGCCTGAAGGGGGTCCACAGGGCAGCCCAGCCGGTCAGGCCCCATGTGCGGGCCAGCTTGGAGAACGCTGCTGCAGGGTCCCGAGCAGGAGGGGGATGCGGACACGTTTTAGGAAGGTCCCCCTGATGGCTGGGGGCTGTGCAGCTTGGGAAGGGGAGGGGGCTGCCCTGAGGGAATCTGGGTATTGCACTTGGGCAGATCGGTGGCCTTGCCAGGACGGGTGACCAGCTGGGCCTCTCCCCCGGTCTCCCCCGCACCGCTGTCTCTCTGGCCCCCTAAGCCCTGCGCACCGTGGGCAGGGATCCCGGCAAACTCCCCTACTTCCCCGTGGGCCAGCCCCCTGCCTGGGACCCAGGAGCAGTTCAGGAAATGGCCACGTCCCTCCTCCCTGTGCTGGCACTGTTGGCTCAAGAGCAGGCTAGAAAGGCCCTGAGAAACCATGGAAGGGGAGCCGAGAGCCAGGAGGCGGAGGGGGTCTCCCAGGTGTCATACGCAGACCCAGCACGGCCCGTGTCAAGGCTGGGCCCCTCCTGCCTTTCTCTGGACATCAGGGCCCTCCCTCTCTGCACAAGCCTGTGGATGTGTGTGGGCCAGGGGCTGGCTCCCCTTTCATCACGAGAGCTTCTCCTTCCGAGGGAGGGGCAGGTGGGAAAAGCCTGTGGCGGAGGGACCCCAGGATGGGCGGGGCAAGCCTGGCTGACCCCCAAGAGTCGAGGGGACGGCTGAGGGCACCCCAACGTAGACCCTCAGGGCAGGAAGCAGACTTGGGCTCATGGGGTGCAAGCACCTCCCAGACAGTGTGTTAGAAACGCAGGCTTGCAGCTGCCCCAGGTTCGACTCAGGGGGACTGGGGTCAGGAATTCCATTTTTAACACAAGCCCCAGTGAATCTGACGCCTGCCCAGGACAGAGACCCCTTGTAGGCCCCGGTGACGGGAGCCTCACTCCCTCCGGAGGGGTCCGTGCCGACGGGGGGTGCTGGTCTGTTACATCTTCTGCGACATCCCCTAACCCTGACCCTCACCCACTCACCGGCCCCAGCTTATTAACTCGTTCACTGACCCCTGCCGAGGTCCCCAGCGCAGACACAGACATGCCTGTGACGCGGATGCCTCGTTGGCAGAGAGGGGGAAGCAGATGAGTAACGACCCCAGCTGTGGGGCGCCTCCCGGGAAGGCTGGCGTCTGGGCTGACGTGTGAAAGACAAGGAAGAGCGGGTCGGGTGGGAAGAGGACGCAGCACCCCAGACCCAGGACTACAGAGGCCTGATTCAGACATGGGAGGGCTTCGGGGGAGGGGGGCGGGCAAAGGAGCCAGCAGAGCGGGCCCAGACAGATGCCGATCAAAGACCCTATGGCCGCTGAGGGGCCTGGTGGGGCCCGGGGGCAGCAGGGAGCCACAGAGGGCTTAGGGCAGGGAGTGAGGGCTCGGAGCCGTCCAGTTCCAGCGTCCCGCGGGGAACGTGCGTGCAACGCACAGGGGGCAGAGGAAGAGGACAGGGAGGGCTTTCTGCACGTGAGGGATGTGGGCCTGAGTCCGGGCAGGGGCAGAGGGGAGAAAAGAGAGGACTGGAGGCCATCTCCACTCCAGCCCACAGCCCTGGGTGCTCCTGCGCCCGTCCCGTCTGTGATGGGTCCCGGACCTTTCAGCTGGGGCAGCCTCAGGGCAGTACCCACAGAGGATGAGGGGCAGGTCCCACGGATGCCCACCTGGCCGTGGGGCCTGGCCCAGAAGGCAGATAAAGCCTCTGCTCCCAGGCTGGCTCCCCTGCCCGCCCTTCCCCCAGCTGCCTGTCTGCACACAGCCTGCGCAGCAGGAAGCTGGCTGAGGCCCAGGACAATTAGTGTCTGTGACTGTACTGAATGCGGAGCACGCTTGGGGACCAGAATTCTGAGCAAAGATCCTGTGAGGCCTTCCCCTGTCACCTGTGCCCGACCGCAGCCCAGCTCTGCAGCTTCTGTTTATTCGTGGGTGGCACCGCCCCGTGGGGCCTGGCCCAGATGAGGTAACGTCTCAGGAGCCAGGGCTCGGGCCAGCGGAGGTGGAGGATCCCACAAAGCCGCATTGTCTCTGAGCCTGGAAGGCCCGAAGCAGAGCACGCGGCAGGCAGTGGGAGGGCGAGTGGGGTCCCCTGGGCGAGTCCCCAGACCCTCTGGAGCCTCATTTCCTCACATGTGAGGGGAGCAGTGATCGCCCCTGAGGGGACATCTGGGGAGGATGGCAGAGCTTCATCTGCTCCAAGGGTGCTTCTGCCCCAAGCGTGTACAGGGCAGGCCGTGGTGGGCACGAGGGC
Source organism: Eschrichtius robustus (assembly GCF_028021215.1). Classification (NCBI taxonomy): domain Eukaryota; kingdom Metazoa; phylum Chordata; class Mammalia; order Artiodactyla; family Eschrichtiidae; genus Eschrichtius; species Eschrichtius robustus. The sequence continues at coordinate 65,459,120 of NC_090843.1, read as the reverse complement.
TGGGTTAGCCTCAGCACCACACCCCGCACCTCCACGGGGCCTCCTGTGCTCACACCGGGCTGGCGGGAGCCGGGGGGACAAGCCCAGGCCCCCACTGGAGCGGGTGGGTCGCTCTCGAGCTCTGGTCAAACACGGCTCCAGTCCTGGTGCAAATGGACGCAACCTGGCCTCCCCATGCTTCAGGGTTCTCGTCTGTGAAATGGGCCTGCCCACCCCCGGCTTCAGGGCTGCTGTGAAGACTCAGTGCATCGGGGGAGGGGCCGGGAAGGGGCCCAGCACTCAGCGGCTGCTCCCTAAACTAGAGGGGACGAGGGGGCTGTGCCGTGCAGTGGGACGGGGGTGTGATCCCTTCCTCTCGGGGGGCTGGTGGGGGACCAATGAGGGACCGACACTGAGGACAGGAGAACATCTGGAATGGTGTGGACTCAGGCCCGGGGAGGCCAGGACTGTCGGCCGTATGCAATGGTCAGGCGGCTCAGGGAGAGGAGTGACCTGCCCCAGGGCCTCCCAGTGGACAGGGTCCGGCCCCTTGGGACTGAGGACAGCCTGCAGCTGCACCCTGGCGGCTCTTTCCCCTCCAGGGGTCTGCTGGCACCTTCTGGGCCGGAGGAGGAGTGGGGAGGCCCAGAGACCATCCTGAGCAGGCCTGAGCGGTGACAGCAAGATCAGGCCAGGTCAGGGACAGAGAGCCGTGTCCCCGTGTGCCAGCCAACCTCTGCTCTCTTCTAAAGGGCCTGTTTCACTCTCTGTAATGGGGTAGGGGGACCAGTACTCACCCTGGCCTGCCCCGGGCTGTTGTGAAGCTGAGATGGGAAGCACCCTTGGGGGCAGGGGACAGGGCAGGGCTGGGGGGCTCCTGGCTCTCCCCCTGGGCCAGGCCGCTTGGCTCTGTGGCGTTCTGGGCCAGGTGGTTCTCTGTTAGCGGCCGTCCTGTGCATTGTAGGCTGTGAACAGCATCCCTGGCCGCCACCCACCAGATGCCAGTAGTACCTTCGTAGTCACGGCCATTAAAAACATCTCTGGACGTTGCCAGATGTTGAGAAGCAGTGCCCTGAGTCCATTACAGAGCCAGGCCAGGCTCAGAGAAGGCAGGTCGGGAGAGGAGGAGGCCCGGGCACCAGAACGGAGCCAGTGCTGGCCTGTCCAGCATGAGCCGGAATCCGCACACCCTCACTCACCCAGCGCCTTCCCGTGGCCACGCTGCCTGGGGGTTCTTTTGTTCATCAGCAATGGGTCCAGCCTTCGCCCAAGTGGCTGCTGGTTTTTCCAGTTCAGCTGCACAAAGCAGACTAGCTTTTCACATCAGCCAGGCAGCTCACAGCTCCGGTCCCGTGCTAAGCTGCGAGCCTCGAGGCCTGGCTCCCACCGGCCCTGGGCATCCCTCAGCACCCAGTGTCACCCCCAAGTGTGGCTTGCCCTGGGCCCTGGGATGAGGGTTGGGTTGTCTTCTCAAGGCCCGTTCCCGTGTGTAGTACGGGCACTCGCTCCCACGTTCCCTGCCTGGGGGAGTCGGGGCCCAGCTGAGCCGGCAGGTGGGGACGCTCGGGACGGCTGGGGACCTCGCGCCGGGGAGGTGCTGGTGCCTGTCTTCCCGCCTCACCTGGAAACTGGGAGGGACCCAAGTGATACTGCAGCTGTTTCCAGAATGTGTTGTGTGAGCTCAGGGGTTCAGGCTGGGGGGCTGCCCTGAGGGGGAGACTGGGGGAGTCCCCAGCCAGACCACTGCTCAGAGAGGGAAGGGAAGCCCCCTGGCACTCAGACCAGAGCTGGGGGTTCATGGGAGGGGCCGCAGCTGCCCCAACCGCAGGTAGGACAGGAAGGGAGCTCGTGACCGAGTGCCCTGCCCCCACGTGGCCTCCTTGACTCTTCACGGCAGCCCTGCCAAATAAATGACGATATTCCCATTTTTCAGACAAGAAGGCTGAGGCCCAGAAACCTCAGTGTCTCTGCCTAAGGTTACAGTGCAGGGGCAGAGCTGGGGCCGAGGCCTGGCTCCTGGCGCCCGGCACCCCCTTGGTCAAAAGTATGACCCCACCAGGCACAACCTACACCCTGGGCCCACACGACCTGAGGGCAGGTTGCTGCAGAGCTGGGCAGGGGCAGTGGACGCCGAGGGCGGGCCCAGGGATTACCAGCAAAGGAAGTGCTCCCGAGACAGGTCTGGGCCCAGCCTGCCTGCAGGCAGGGAGGCAGGCTCTAGACAAGGTGACACTTGGCCAGGACTGGGCCCACAGGAGCCTCTGGCCACCTGCCCAGGCTGAGAGTGGGCGGGCTCGGAGGTGAGAATGAGGTGGCCAGGGTCACACATTCCTTCCCATGAAGACGCCTGGCCATCCCACAGCGTCAGGCTCCTGGGCACTTCACCCTGCGGACCTGCCACCTTCACCAGAGCAGGGAGGTGGCGAGAAGGGCAGGCTGGGCCAGAAACCCCCTCCATGCCCCGAGCTGTAGCCTCATCTCAAGCCCTCCGCCCAGGGCCCGGGGTTTATAACTCTTGTTATTGCCGCAACTGTGTGCCTCTCCTTAGCTCAGAGCACTTTTACAGCCACTGTCTCCTCTGCTTTCATCCTCAAACAACCTGGTGAGGTGTCCTTGTGGTCGCAAAGCCCTGGAGGCTCAGAGAGGTAGGCCCGGCATCAGGGGGTTGGCAGCCAGGAAGCCTGTGCGGGCAGCACCAGGGCGGCCCCGCTGTTAGATGTGGCCTCAGCCAAGGGCACTGGGCACCAAGGGTGTGTGGCCCTGTCTGTGCCAGCTTCCCGTCACTGGCTTTTAGGTTCAGCCCTGACTTGGTGGAACCCTCCCAGGAGCCTGGCATCTGGGTTTCCCCACTAAGAAGAGGCCTCTGGAGCGGCCACGCAGGGTTTGGATCCCCGCTCAGCACAGACAAGCCCCCTCCCTGCCTCTTCGTCCGCACGCGGGGGGATGCGTGTGGGCAGAGGGACGCGAGGTGTGCAGGGTCCCCACCGGGCATGGGGCAGGGGCTCAGGGGGAGTGGGCCCATCAGCCTCTTCCTGAGCACGGCAGAGGGCTGGATGGAGAGCCCTGAGTTTCTGTGATCTGCTGCCCACACGGCTGAGGCCCCTGCAGTCACCTTAGAAAAGATGCCTCTTCCACACACTGGGCCTCCCGGCCTGAGCTGTCTGCCCCGGGAGTTGGCTCTCGGTGCTAGTACACGACAGGCAGGGCAGCACAGCGGGCGAGCACGGGGCTTGGGGTCAACCCACCAGAGAGGCCACATAAAAATGTCCCAACAGCCAGAGACTTGCAGCCCAGAGAGCTCACACCCACTTGAAAGGTCTCAGCTAGGCTGGGCATCACTTGACAATGCCGACAACTTAACAGGCGCGGGAGCCCAGCCCCTTGTTAACCAGGCTGGCGTTGCCCTGAGGAATTCTGACTCAGCCAGAGCGCTCGGCGCTGGCCCCCACCCCCCTTATCCTCGCTTACTAACGTTGAGTGACACCTGGCAAGTGCCTGCATCCCCTGATCTGTAAAGGGGAACAGCTGCCCCCTCCCACTGGCTGCCGTGAGCGTACCTAAGTTAACCACGTCACGTGCCTGGGACGGGAGCTGTGGAAGTATTAGCTGTCGTTATGCATACTGATCTGTACTCTGGGGAGTGAGCTGCACAAAGTAGGTGACAAGCAATGGCTGGGCGGAAGGAGGGCTCCCTCCACCCCCAAGCAAGGCACCAAATGCCAGGGTGTCTGAGCAGAAGAGCCCAGCCACACGGGTCTGCGGCCCCTCTGTTGGACCAATGAGATCCCGGAGTCCAGAGAGGGGAGGTGACGTGCTCTAGGACACACAGCAAAGCAATGCTGAGAACCCAGGCCCAACCTGACGACTCCACCTCTGTCCCCGGTGTCCCTCCCTGGAAGCCCTTTTCTACTCTGCTCACTCCTCAAGTCCATTTCAACTCTGCAGCCACCAAAGAAACCCTCCCCGACCTCAGCCCAAGGGAGCTTCCTCCGTTGGAGCCGGATCCTAAAGACCGTGCGTGGACATTATACAGAAACAGATTTAGGTTTAAAACCAAGAAAGGACTTCCTGGGAGTTGGAGCTGGCCAGCTGGGGCTTGCTGCCAGAGCCGGGGGTTGCGCACCCTATCACTGGAGGCGAGCAAGCCAAGACAGGTAACCACTGCGGCACGGGCTGCTTCGAAACACCTGTGAAGGAGCACCTCACGTGGGCTTCAGCACCTGGTCACAGGTAGTGTCCTGTCCCTTGGTGCACTGAGGCAGAGGCCACGTGACCACTTGGCGGGCAGCTCTAGGACACTGAACTCTAGGCTCCCAGATCCGGACCGACAAGGCAGGGGCTCCAGGTGTTTGTCAACCGACTGAATGAGGAACCGGCTCACCTTGAGGTGCCCCAGGTGCATGCGGGCCCGCGCACACATGTGCAGGAAGTGCTTGACACTACTCTCGTCCACGATGACGTACACGGCCACCTTCCTCTTGAAGCTGGCATCCAGCAGGTCCTTAAAGATGTCCACATCGGTGAACATGTCCATGACCACAGCGATCACCTGTGAGCAGGAAGGGAGACCGGGGCCGTCAGGGCACGTGGCCGGGGAGACAGGTGCCTCGCCGGGACGCCTGGCCCTCCCGCGCCCACCACCCTCTTCGGGTGCCCACCCTGGCCCTGCTCCCTGCGGCCTCGGGACTGGGACTGAAGTGCCGGCTCTCCTGGCCCTGAAGCTGCAGGCGTAGGATCGACACTCAGGGTAGAGATGCCCAGTGGGTGGCGCAGGCTGGACTCCCCGGCAGCAGGGAATGGAGAGAGGCACAGTTCGCGGGCTGCTGTTTCCGTAACACAAGACCACAGAAAACAAAACCCAGGCGAGGAACGTGTAGGGGAAGCTGCAGGAGGCGCGCGGGAGGAGTGGGAAGGGTGCGCGTCCTGAGATCTGAGCGCCTGCCCCCGCCCCCAGCCCCCAGGCAGCCCTTGCCCCTCCCGGGGCTCAGGGCTTGGCCAGGTGCCCTGTTTCTATTCCTGGGTTGCATTCCCGAGCCGGGCAGGCCACACCATGCCCTCCGCCTGCTACCCCAGGATGCTGAGATGGGCCAGATGTGTCCACGGCAGGGAGGAAGGCAGAAGCCGGGGCTGCCCACCGAGGTCACCCCTGGGTCCCTGGACAGGCTCCCTCGCTGCCACCTCTCCTTCTGGTTTGGACACACCCCAGACCGCTACATGTGCTCTTCTTGTCATCTGACCACACCTGGGCCACAACAGCTGCCCTCAGCCTGTGCACTGGCTCAGGGTGGGGCCCCAGAGGTCAGAGTACATCTACCCCAGCCCAGCCCAGCCACTGCCTAGCACGGGCAGTGATATGCCCAGGCCTGGCGGGCAAGGGCCCTGGCCTGAGCCAAGGCACGAGGAGGGAAGGGGCACACGTAGCACAGGGCCAGGGAGTGGGGTAATCAGCGGGCGCTGGGGCCTGGCAGGGCTCAGTGGCCGGCAGGCCCTGGCCCTCAGTGTCGCTCCTCCCCTCGCCTCCCCGTCCCACTGGGCAGCAAAGGGGAACACAGCAGACCAGGGCCCAACGCTGCTGACCCGAACAGACGTCCAGCCCTCCCACCCGCCAAAGCCGGCGCCAGGGCCCCATCCTGGGTCTGAGAACCCCCTAGAGGAGCCTTACCCAGAGAGGCGGGTAGGGGTCGTGCGCTGGGCCATACAGCAAGCGGGGGACAGTCAGGCTAGAACCTACCCAGGCCCGCCAGGGAGCCAGGGTTACCCCCACCCCTGCCAGGAGTGTGACCTGGCGGGTGGCCTGGGGCTTGCCGGGAACGTGCCTGCACACTCCCGTGAGCTCACCCAGCTGGCCCCTGCAGGCCCCTCTGGGCTCCTCCTGGGCCCCGGGCCCCTGCTGGCGCCGGTCACACATCTGGCACCAAAGCGGGTACTTCTGGGGGTTCCTCCCTGCCCTGCCCTCCACGGACGGGGTCTCTGTGTGACCCTCAGCAGACACCTAGCTTTTCCAGGCCCAACTTTCTCATGTGGGACCAGCCAGGGCTCCCCGGTGGTGAGGCCCAGGGTCTTCTCTGGCCCCTGGGGAAAAATAGCTCGCTGTCTGAGTCTCTGAGGGATGTTTCAGGCAGGGCAGGGGGAGCAGGTACAGTCTGTGCAGCGGCTGCGGTGGCAGAGGGGCCGCAGGGAGGTGGACGGCAGCACTAGGGCAGGGGGTACGCTCTCTGACCCCAAATCGGCTGGGTCTTGCGAGGAAGTGAGCTCCATGTCCCAGGACATGTGCAAAGGCCAGAGCTTGCTTGAGGTGGTGGACGAGAGGACAGATGAGACACAGTATCAGAGCTGGTGGGCTCACAACGCCCTTGGGCTCCACCGGTCGAGGGTGACGGGACCCCGAGGTAGGGGAGGGGTGACAGCAGGGACCCTCTTGTCTGGACCTCACAAGCCCACAGCCACTCCAGCCCTCCTGCAGGCCACAGCCTCACATGCCAGCCTGGAGACGGCTCAGCCGACACGCTTCTCGTGGGAGCAGGCCTGGTTCCAGGCTCTGCCCACCGTGGCAGACGGGGACTTGCCCTGGGCCCAGGCTGGGGGACGTGCCCCAGCGAGACCCACCCCACGTGAGCCTTCCCTGCGGCGCCCAGGCAGGCAGGGTGCCCAGCCCAGGCCGCCTGTTGTTGGGCTGGGTCTGCCGGGGCCTGCCCCCCACGGTGGAGCCCCACAGGGTCCCAGGCATTGGGCTCGGTGCTGAGGGTCAAAGGAGGGCTTGTACAGGTGCCAGCTGAGCTGGGGCAGGAGGGGGCTTGGTGCTCCCAGGGGGGCCCCCGCGGCTTGTCCACGGGGGCCACAGGGTCTCTCAGAGGCCTCGAGCCCTGCGTGCCCGTCCCTGGGGCCAGAGACTCCAGGCTAGAACCCAGGGCCCTGCGCCCCACCCGCAGAGCCTTCCGCCCAACAACCGCCACCTCGTCCAGTTCTCAAGAACGCTGCGAGGCACCGGTTATTACTCCCATTTTACAGACGAGGACACTGAGGCACGGAGGGATTCACTCCCTTGCCTAATTACCTGTTTGGGTGGCCCCGCTCGCCCGTGACTCCGCAAGGTCGTCAAAGACAGCACCCCCGCCCTGGCCCAGCGCGTGGCCCGGCCTAAGGCAGCCTTGGGAGTGCTTGTCAACTCAGAGTGTGCCAAATGGCCTGGGACAAGCCACAGCCCCTCCTAGACCCTCACTTTCCCCATCTGCCAAATGGGGTGTCCGCCTGGCCCGCTCCTGTGGTCTGTCCAGCTCACATCTGCGGCTTGGGCACAAAGACACTAGTCCCGCCCGGAGGACAACGCCAGCCCACACGTATCCCGCGGAGGCCCCGGGCAAGGCCAGGGCCAAGACTACGGGAAAGACGGCGGGGAGGCTGGCATCGGGGGATGTCCCCACCCCATGTGGGTCAGGAGACCGCACCGGGCAGGAGGCGGGCAGCCTGAGGCTCGCTCCTCGTCACCGCAGGAACCAGCTCTGTCCATGTGAGCGCCCGGACCAAATGCCCGGTTCCCAGGGGCGGGGCGGCAGGCAGGTGTGTGTCCCAAACTCCAGGCCCGGCGTCACAGCACCAGCCCCCCAGCCCGGTTCCCAAGGGAAGGAGGGAGTCCAGTGGTCCCCGTGCGTGACTGACGTGAAAGCCCTCTCAAAGGTGCAGCCACAGAACCAGGAGGGGCCACACACCCACGACAACCCTCCTGGTTCTCACCGCACAGAGCTGCAGGGTTGGGGGGCTATGAGAGGGCGGCCGTGCCGGGAGGGGGCCGACAGCGCGGGGCCGGGTGGCGCCGGAGCAGAGGGGCCCAGGCAGGGACTGGCGTCGGCACTGAGCTCAACGTGCCTTGGACCCAAAGGCCTCCCTGTGTGTCTCTCGGGGGTGTGCTGGATGCGCAGGCCCCCAAAACGTGCCCCTCCAGCGGCGCCCACACCTCCCTTTCCCTCCCCCCCCCCACCAACAGCTCCGCGGCCTCTGCACCCTGCCTCCTGCGTGGGTCCCGAACCCCCGCCTCGCTCTGTGCAGCCGGGGCTGCTCTGTGGCCTCCTCGCGTCCTCCCACCGATCCTCCCGCTGACGGTTCCAGAATCCCCCAAATCTCCTTGGGATGGTGGACACCCCCCGCCCCTGCCGTGAGAGATGCAGACGCTGGCACAGGGAGGGGAGGGGACCGGCCCCAGGTGATGGCAGTGAGGTGACGGGACTCGTGGTGATGCCCCGCCATGAGCACCTCCATCACCCAGGGGCTTCCTGGGGGGCTCCAGCGCACGGGGCAGCAGCCCCCCACCTGTGGCTGCCGCCCCAGCAGACGCAGCCTGAAGCCCTGTAACACCTGCTGTGGGTGCTGGTGGAGGGGTCAGGGGCGCCGGAGTGGGTGCCCCCATCCTCCCCGGGGCCCAGGCAAGGACAGAGTTGGGGCTCCGGGCTCCAGGCTGGGGTCTGGCTTTGGGTGAGCTGCATCCTCTCTGGGTCTCGGTTTCCTCATCTGTGAAATGGGGAGGAAGGTGGACGTGATACCCAAGGCTGTCCCTGCCAAGGGAGCCCTGAGTCCGTGTGCCCCACCCGGGTGCCCCGTGCAGCCTGTCTGGGCCGGCTGGAGCACCTGGCTGTGTCTAGGGGTCTGGGAGAGGCCGTTCTGACCACCACGCCCCACCTCCCTCTGCACCACCAACCCGGGGCTCCCGCCTCGCCAGGCTGACGCTCAGCCTGAGGCTTCCGGCGCCCCTACAGCCGCTTTAGAGGCACCCCTCCCCCGTGACCACAGAATCCATCCTGGAGCAGAGGCATACATACTCACAGGACCAGTGGGTAGAGCAGGGCTGGGGGACGAGGCGCAGGGGTGAGGTGGCCAGGGGTCTGCACGCAGCTGGAAGACCACTGGCCACAGGCCCAGCATCTGCATCAGCATCTCGCCCCGGTGGCCCTGACCCCACAGGGGCTCTGACCCTACGGCCCCTCCCTACACCCCCCACACCCCGCCTCAGCCGCGCACACAGTCCTCCGGGCCGGGCGCCTTCCTCTCCTCCTCCACGCCAGTAACTCCTTCCCATCCTCCAAACCCTGACTCAAACGCTGCCACGAGCAAGTGCCGCGTCTGTGTTTCTGGAAAGACGGCAGCAACCCACCGAGTGGCATGCCGTCTGCCCAAGGCCCGGACCCTGAGACCCAGGTCGGCGTGGGCAGTTTCCCTCTGTACCTGTCCTGCCTGCCCCACCCTCCAAGGCCACGGAGCTGCCTGCAGGAGGCCCAGAGGGAGCCGGCCGGGGTCTCTCCCCTCACAGTGCTCCCCAGAGGAAGGGGAGAGAGACACACCCCACCCGCCCTGGAGCCCAGAGGTCACCGCAGACACAGTGCACAGCAGGCAAGTCCCTGGCACTCACTGGGCCACTTTCACCACCTGGAAAAGCAGGAAGTGGGTCCGCATCTCTGGGTCTGTCTGACCCTAAGGCTCAGATGGACACAGGACAGTGGCAGCATGGGCTCCACACTGTCCTCCCGGGAGCTGTGCTCAGCAGACAGCAGCGGTGGCTTTCCTGCCTCCTCACTGACCCACAGTGCCTTCGGGGTGGACAGGCCGGGGGTCATCACCTCAGCGTCTCCTGCTTCCCTCTGTGCCAGCTGGAGGGCAGTGACGCACAGGAACACATAGGGCATGCTGCACACTGTCCTAAGGTGGGGACAGTGCCTTCAAGACCTGGGATTCCACTTCCAGCCATGACGGAATAACGGAGCCTACACTTACCCGCCTGCCTTAGCAATAAACACCAGGCAGAAATCTATGAAGCCACGGCCAACAGGCAGCACAGCAAGTGCAATGACCCCTGGCAGAAGGGAGACGAGCGAGGGTCAGCTGTAGGACTGCCCCAGCCACCTCCAGGCCACGGCCGAGTCCAGTGGGCTCCCTGAGTTGAGGAGACGAGGTTTGCTCAGAGCCTGGCAGCCAGAACTTTCAGGACAGAGGAGAGAAAAGGGCTGCACAGAGCAAAGGCCAGAGACCTACAGGGAGCTGCCTCTTGAGGCTTCAGCTGGAGACCGAGCAGCACACGAACAGGAAGGAACCACCGAGGCTGGGACAGGCCCGCTGGAAAGGAGCAGCGGGAACAACGGCCGACGCTCACACAGGACCAGGAGTCGTTTACGTCCCCGCGGCCAGCGCGCAGGCCCCTCGAACACTCAGGGCACACAGGAGGATCCTCAGAAGGATACGACCTACACGGTGGGCAAACAGGCCCTGGACCAGGGGCCAGTGAGCTTCTTCTATAAAGGCCAGATAGCAAATGTCTCAGGCTTTGCAGGCCACATGTCTCTGACACACCCCTCAACTCTGAAAACAGCCACAGACAGCTAATAAACAAATGCATACATCTCCATTCCATTATTTACAAAAGCAGGCATAGACCAGATTTGGTCCATCCTTTGCCAACTCCTACCCTGAACCAAATACGCTTTGGTCCCACCTAATAAAGCTTAACAGCAAGCCTCAAAAGTGTTACATTGTTTCCAAGAACTGCATCCCAGAACAAAGCTCCAAAATGTTTAAAGGAAAAAACAAAACTCCCACAACATAAAATTTTCATCACGTCTGGTATCCAATCAAAAATTACCAGACACACAAAGAAACAGGAAATCAATGATCCACATGAGGAAAAAAGTCTACCAAAGTGGACCCAGAATGGATACAGATGTTAGAACTGGCAGACAAAGAAGGGTAAACAGTTATAACTGTATTCTATATGTTCAAAAAGTTACTTAGAGACATGGAAGATTTTTTAAAACAAACACCAAATTGAAACTCAAGAAGTGAAACAATTCAGCATTTAAGATGACAAATACATTGGATGGGATTAACAGCAGATTAGACACTATAGAAGAAAAGATTAGTGAACCTGAAGACCTATCAGTAGAAATGATCCAAAATGACACACAGAGAAAAAAAGACTGAACAACCAAGACCAGAGCATCAGTGAACTTGGGTCAACTTCACAGGTCTAGAGTATGTGTAACTGGAGTCTCAGAAGGTCCTGAGGCAGAGGGTGGGGGAGAGGGGACAGAAAAACATTTGAAAAAAATGGCCATAACATTTCCACATTTGATGGAAACTGTTCATCCCCAAGTCCAGGACATTCGATGAATTCCAAGCAGAGGAGACATGAAGAAAACAGACCACGGCACATCATGATCACATCACTTAAAATCAGTGACAAAGAGAAAATCTTAAAAGCAGCCAGAAGGGAAAAGATCATCGAATATTGAGGAACAAAGATAAGCAGACGTCTCAGAATCAACACAAGCCAGAGGACACCGGAGCAACTAAACGGAGAAACGATTAACCCAGAATTCCCTACCCAGTGAAAATAGCTTTCAAAACCAAAGACGAAAATAAGGACTTCCTCAGGGACACAAATGCTGAGAGAATTTACACAGGCCGACCTGCACTGGAGTTGTCACCACCCCTGCACAGACAGAGGGGCTGAGGCCCCAGGGGCTGCACCTGCCCCCAGGGTGCAGCGAGGCTCAGGCTGCCCCTCGCTCACTGGGGTGTGCAGCGGAGACAGGGAGAGCACCCCTCCTGCCCCCAGCCCCCTCCTCCAGCAGCAGGGCTGGGCAGACCTGGCTGCTGTGCCTCAGTTTCCCACACTGAGACATGGCCCCACTCCCCACCCCACCCTGGTGCTAGCAGGACCTCAAAGGCCTGGGGAGGAGGCCTCCTGGGAGCCCCAGCCCCCCGGGTAGACGGGGAGGGAGTCTGTGTTCGTGGTAACAATGCCGACCCAAGCCAGGACCAGCTTGCTGACGCTCGTACAGCTGTCCCTTTTCTGGTGGGGGGGGGGGGGCGTCACCGTCCCAGAGCCACACAATCCGCTGGTGGCAGAGGCCTCCTGTTCCTGGGCTCCTCTCTCGGAGCTGTGACTCCACCCACCACCTCCCAGAGCCCGTCCTGGGTCCTGAAACTAAGCCCTGGCCATCAGCACTGCCCGGAGAGTCAGTGCCCGGGGCTCTGCCCCACCTTACGGGCGGCGGGGTCCGTGGCAAAGCACCTCCCTTCTCCTCAGTCACGGGGGAGTTAGATTGGAAGAGCTGCAGTCCCACCCCTCTGACAGTCATCAGCTCTGGAACCTTCCCTCTGCACTAAGACAGAAGCCTCATTAAGGCCAATTAAAGGAGCCGCAGCGGGAAGGGGTCAAGAAGCACAAGCGGGTCCCACCCAGCCCAGTGGCGTTGGCCCTGCCCGGAGTCTCTGGCCTTACCCAGATACACGGCAGCCTCCTCACCACAGCTCAGGAATGCTGCAGAGACCAGAGGCCGCAGAGCATGGGGTCAGCTGACCAGGACTGTGCCCGGTGGATGAGACAAGAGAAGCCCCTCCCTCTTCCTGCCAGCCCCCAGGGGCCTCGGAGTCCTCCAAGCTCCCAGGTGCAGGATCCAGACCACCCCACGGCCTCAGAGGATGGCACAAGCCAAGGATTTTCAAACTGGAAAATCGCAGAATCACAAATTCGAAAATGTTTAAAAGCTCAGCTTCTCCAGGATCCAAGAGCAACAGACGCTGTGAGGAGCATCGTAAACCCCCAGGGACTGGCCTGGAGAGGACTTGCCCGAGGTCACAGAGCCAGCCCGGCAGGGTAGAGGCTCCTGGGTCGTTGGAGCCCCATGTGCTCTCTGCTGCGTTCCCCCGAGCCCCTGCTTGAACCCCTCCAGGATGGGGGGCTCACCACTTCTCCAGCCAGACTACTCCCAGGGAGAGGCTGTCAGGACGGGGCTATGGATGGGGGCAGAGGGAAGAGAACTGAATCCGTGCCAGACACCACGCTTTTCTTCCATGTAAACCCCACCGCAACTTTGGGGCAGGTGTTGGCATCACGTGGCACTGAGGAGGAAAGGACGGAGGGTCAGAGAGGTGGAGTGGCTAACTTGGGCAACGTGGCTGGGGCTCAGGCCGGGGTCCTGTGATACCAAAGACTGTCTTCCCACCAGCGCCCCACGTGACATTTAATCCGGGAAGGGCGTGAGCCTGGGGATCACCGGGACCTCACGAAGAAGGCTGGTGCGGCCCACCAGCTGGGCCTGCCTGGACGTGGGGCGTGGTCCCAATAGGGCGCGGTCCTGCCCCGCGCTGAGCATTCTCATGACTGTTATTGCCTTAATTAAGATAAGTGCCCAATCCCCATTTTACAAATGAAGAACGTGAGGCCCGAGGTCATGCGGCAAGGGGCCGGGTGAACCAGGGGCCTCTGAGAGGACTGCCCGCCTCTGCTGGTCCCGGGGGAGGACCCTCGGCTGCAGGGCAAGCCTGCCGGACCAAGGAGACCAGGAGCTCAGTCTAGACCTGCCACCCAAGACTCTGGTGTGACCTTCAGCAGGCCCTGGCCCACTTTGAACCTCGGTATCATCGGTGACACGAGTGTGACGACAGGCCCTGCCTCCCGGGGTCGTGGGAGGGAGGGCAGTGCCGGCCGGGGTGGGGCTAGTGCCCGGGCGCCCCAGGAGCCTGGCGTGCACCCAGCCCAGAGGTGCCAGCCCTCCTTGCTGGCAGAGCCGCTCCTGACTCCCCAGACTCAATTAAGATGCAAACACCGCTGGTAGGAAGCCTTGGGAGAGGACGGGAGCCGACCCCTGGGATTATGTTATCAGACGGTTCGCCACCTGGCAGGTGGGGCCCCGGGCTGGGAAGTGCTCCCCAGACCCGCTGCATGAGGCTGGGCCGGCGCTGCCCCTCTGGGCTCCAGTGTGTCCCTGGGAACAGCCCACTGGGCCGCCCCTGGGGCCTCTCACGGCGTCGAGGCTGTGCTGGTACCGCCTGCTTAGGGACAGGAAGAGCCCCCCTCCTGGTCCCAGGGGACTTGGCTCCTCATCACCCTGTGCTCACCAGGCCTTGGTGTGGTCAGACTTGTGCCCCTGCCAGAGCCCAGAGTCTAGGAGCCTCGTGAAAATGCTTTTACTGCCCTGAGTCAAGCTTGGGGGCCCGCAGCAAGGCTCCAGGGCTCCCAAGACGGGCAGGGCTCAGAAAGAACATCCAAGGCGCCGCTTCTCCAGAGAAACGGGGGCTCAGAGACCTCAGAGCTGGGCTCTGGGCCAGCTCCTCCAGTCATCGGCTCGGTGACAGGTTATTTGCCCTCTGTGAGCCCCTCTAAGCCTCAGTTTCCTCATCTGCACGGAAGGGACAGTACCTACACCATGGAGCTGGGAGGATCCAGGCAGATAAAGTGCCCGCTCAGCACCTGATGCACAGCTGGTATTTAATAAGTGCCTCATTAAGCTCTTTTATTCTCCTGGGGCCAAGCCGTGAGCCAGGACTGCAGTGCGGGAAGGCAAGGGCCTGACAGGAGAGACGTGGGGTCAGTCGGGCATTGTGGAACCTGCTTCCAGTCCCTTCCTGCTGTGTGGCCCTGGGCAAGAAACGTAATGCCCCTGGCCTGGCAGGCACGAGATCCGGGTTCTGGTCCAGCCTTCATCACTCCCTCTCCTTCGTGCTCCCCCCGTTTCCTCACGCGCACACGATCCACCCCTGCCCCTGGGGTCCCTGGTGAAGGGGTCCTGGGGGGGTTGCTTAGCATCTCCTGCGTGAACAACTTGCTAGAGCATCTACCCCCTTTTCTGGCCGAGGCAGGCCCTCCCCAGTCCCAGCCCAACCCAGTCCAGCCTCACCCCTGTCTTGCAGAGGCTGCAGCAGCCTAGGCGTGATGCTACAGGCCCGGCCTCTGGTATGCAGTTGGAACCCCACGGCAGGTTTTTCCCTGGATAAATCACTGGCTCCCGGGGGCTGGGGGAGGGGCAAGCAGATGACCTTCCATCTCTGGGGCCTGCTCAGGGCCACCCAGCCGGTGGAGTTGGACCCTGGACCCACTGGTCTTTGTCCCAGAGGAGTCCAGAAGGACAGGGCAGCAGGGTGTCAGAGCTGAAGGGATCCTTAAGAGCCTTCAATGCCTATACCCATTTTACAGATGGGATGACTGGGGCTTGTGCCAGGTCACACAGCCGTGGAGGCAGAGCAGGGACCTGACCCCAGCACCCCTGGCTCCTGGCACCGTGGCCCATTAGTTCCATTCTAATCTCCTGGGAAATGGGGGGACTCAGCGTTAGCCTTGACGGGAACCCAGCCGCTCCCGGCGGGACGGGCTGAATGTGTGCTGTGTCACTTCCCTGCCCCAGGGTCGGCCCGCTGTGCTGACGACAGGCCAGGCTGAGGAGGCAGTGGGCTGGGCCGCCCTGACTCAGCACCACCAGTCCCAGCCCAGGCGCCCTGGTGGGCAGGGGGCCAGCGTCTTGTCCAGGCAGCTGGACAGCGGGATCCCCATCCCAGGGGGTGCGAGGGGCCACTGTCCCTGCATTTGTACTGGGGGTGAGAGGGGGACACGGGGGTGAGGGGGAAGGAGGTGATTCACGGGGAGAGATAAGGTAGGGAGAGCTCCCGGCAGATGGGCGGGCAGCCCAGGCAAAGCACCCTGTCAGCATCCGTCAGCGTCACAGCCCGGCCCCTGCGAGCCTGGGAAGCAGCAGAGCAGGGGAGATGGGAGGGTTGCAGGTGGCTTGGATGAGCTGCCCCTCCCTGCCCTGCCTCTTAACTGCATCCTGCCAAGGCCAGGGCAGGACAGGCAGGGGACCTGTCTTAGAGTCTGAGGACAACACAGGTCTGGTCCCTTCCCCACCCCTCCACCCGAGAGCTAACTAGGTGACCTTGGCAGGGGTTAACTAGTGCGGCCTCAGTTACTACATCTTAAAAATGGAACAGATGACACTACACGAGATTATATAGTGCCTGGCACTCAATAAACAGCACCTACGGTTATCAGGGCAGCCCGCACACACACACACCCCACACTGGCCGTGGGCCCCAGGATGAACATGGCAGGGGAGATGCAGGCTGGAAGGCAGGGGACTGGCTCCCCTCGGTGCTGTCAGATGTGAACAAATCCCCGTCCTCCGCCCTTGGTGTCCCCGTCTGAGAGGAGGCACTTGGCCTCTGAGGCCCCTCCTGTTGGGCCTGTGGCTCCCTGCTGTCTGAGCGTGGGCAGGGGTGGCATCAGTGAGCCCCCTCTAGGAGAAATGAAAGCAGGGGGCAGTGCCCACCTGTCCCACCTGTTGGGGGCTGCAGGACAGCACCAACTGGGACCACACAGACCGGGGTTCAGGCCTGGGACGGACTTCCTCCTGGCTGTCACCTTACACAGGTGATGCCGATAATCCTGGGGGGCTCTCGTGGGGAGCATATTAGGTTACGGGGGGGCATGGGACTGCAGGGGGTGGCTGGGTCTCGGCTCCGGCCGTAGAGATGAGAGACGCAGGGAGGAGGCCCCGGTGCCCAGCCTGGCCCCAGGCTCCCCTCTCTGGCCCCATCACTGGGCCAGGCCGTCTGTCTTTCTGTCTGGGGGAGATTAGACTCTCCAGCGGTTCCCGTGCAGTCTGGGATCTGGGATCTGCCTCTGTCCTACTCCTGGTGGGGAGCAGGGCCATGGGGGGGTTGGGAGGAGCCCGAGCACAGCAGGTCAAGTCCCCACGCAGGGCCTCAATTTCCCCATTTTTAAAAAGGGAGAGGAGGCTGGATAATGGGATCCCACCAGGCCCCCCCCCCCGGGGGACTGGGTCCCGTGACCTCCAGCCAGGCGCCCACGTCAGCAGCACCCTCCTCCCCCACAGCAGGAGTGGTGTGGGTTATTCAGCCTGAAAACTGGGAAGGCCCCTCCCCCCCTTCCTCCACCTCTTCCTCACTCAGTCACCGGACTCCATCCTCACAGCTTTCATCCTCGCCACCTCCATTTTACAGAACAGAAACCCGAAGCCCCAGAGCTGCCTGGGACCAGGCCAAGAGCCAGGCCCCCCAACACAGGCTATCCGACCCGGCCAGCCCCCTCGGGGGACAGGGACTCCACCTTTCTGGAAACTTAAGCCATGGCCACCTTGTCAGCTCCTACCCACTTCTGTGCTCTGTGCCCAAGAGCTCCCCTGGCCCCTGTCTGTCCGCCAGGACGGTCCCCAAAGCCACCGTTCGGGTCTTGAGCGGACCCAGAAGAGTGAAAGGGTTAGACTCCGCTAGAAATACCTCGCCCCACAAGCCAAGGCCAGGACAGAACTGCTGAGCACTCACTGCTCTCTCCTGAGCCCAGACCTGGCTTCAGAATCCTCCTCAACACAGCTCACGAGGCAGGCCTTATCAGTCATCTCAGAATGTGCTTTGAAACCATGGAAGCGTGAAGAAGCACCGGCTCACCAGCCATGGCCTGGCTGTCTGCCAGTGGCGAGACCCCTTCTCAGAATGCGTGTCAGTGTGCCAGCCGAGTGGCTGCCCACGCCGGCACACTGCACAGCTCGGCAGGGGTCGCTCCAGGGGAGGTCCGGACGACGCCTGAGGCTCCTCCGGCCCAGGCAAACGACCCTCATCTGGACTCGCTCCGCTCCCACCCCGGGGACCGCACCATCACCATCCCTCACATCCCAGCCTGGAAAGGTTCTGCCATTGCAAAGCTCACCGAGAGGCTCAGGGAGGGTCACCCAGCGTGGCCAGGAAACAGGCACGCTTGAACTTGGATCTCCAAGCCAGCCTCAGACGGACTCAGGCTACCTCTCAGTCTCCATGCCCACCTCCCGCCCCAGCCTCTCTCCGCCACCCCACAAAAGCATCTCCAGAAAGCTCCCGGCATGCGGGCCTGTGTGCCTGGGAGCCTCCTGCTTCTCAGGTGTGAATCAGAGCCATCCCGAGGGGCAGTGAGAGAAAGCCACGTGATCCTCCCCGCCCCACCCCATCGCAGCACCTTCTTCTGGGGAACCTGCTCGCCAGGTCTGGGGAAGTCAGCAACACCCCCCAACAATGCACAAAGGCCCTTTGAGACGGGGCAGCCGCTGTCACCTGCCAGAGGACCCAGGGGCCCTACCCCTCTGCAAAGAAACCACGGAGCCCCGTGAAGGCAGGAGGGGAGGCAGCCAAGAGACCAGGCTGGGCTCCGAGTGAGAGTGTGTTCGGCGCAGGAGAGGCCGGGGCGGGTCAGGCCCGCAGGGCCGGGCCGCCTCCTCTCCGGGGACTCAACGCGGGCTCACCTTCTGGGCCTGGCTGATCATCTTGCGCACCACCTCCTTGATGTGGGCCTGCCCGTCGATGGGGGGCTGCATGTAGACGCTGGCCCGGGTCACACCCCGGTAGGCGATGGTGTCCGGCCAGCCCAGGTCCAGCTGCGGGATGGAGCGGTCAGACTTCTGGGGCCAGTACTCCAACGAGGGCAGCGGCTCGGCCTCGGTGCGGGCCCCCCCTTCCCCGCTGCCCTCCTCGCCGTCACCGGCCCCGCCGTCCTCGGGCCCCCGGGGCTGGCCGCTGGCCCGGGGGTCCTCGGAGCCGGGGTCATACACCTCGATGGTCTCCACGATGCGCCTGAGCTCCAGCTCCGAGAGGAAGTCGCGGATGTTCTCCCGCTTCAGCACCTCATAGAAGGCGTCGGGGCCGCGGGCCACGAGGGCCTCCAGCGCCAGCCGCTGCTCCTCGCTGTAGAAGAACTCGGGTTTGGCCTCGCTGGAGCGCCAGTTGACGTGGCTGTCGTCCAAGCACTGCACCTGGGAGAAGGCCATGGCGGGCGCCTCTGCCGCGGGCTGGACGCACGCTCAGCAGGTCGGGAGTCCGGTCGCCGCGCTGGCGCAGCGCGTTCTGGAGCCTCCCGCCGCCGCCGCCGCCGCCGCCGCAGATCCTCTGTCCCCGGGAGCCTGCGGGAGGGGCGGGCCGCAGGGTCGGGTCAGAGTGCAGGCGGGGCCGGGGAGGGGCGGCCGCGCGGAGGAGGGGCCGGCGAGGGGCGGGGGGTGTGGGCGGCACGCCTCGCGCCCCGGGTGCCGGTACCTGCAGGGGACGGGGGCCAGCATCCCAGAGGATTTCTGGAGCTGCCCGAGGTCCTGGGCGACCTCTGGGGGGAACTAGGCCAGGCAGGGGACTTCCCAGAAGGTTCCTAGAGGGGCAGGCTGGAGTCCGCTCTCCGACGACCTCTGGCCCTGCTCGGCGGCGCCCCGCATCCCGAGGGCTTCCGGGATGGGATGGGGTCTCGAAAGCCCCCGGCGCCGCGATCGGCAGCCCGAGGGGCCTGCGCGGAGGAGGCTCGGGGCAGCGCGCGGGCGGGCGGGCGGGCGGGTCGCCGGGGGGGCCCGGGGTCGGGGGCGCTGGTCAGGTCTCGCTTACCGGGCGGCGCGGGCGGAGCGGGTGCACAGGCAGCCTGTGACTCAGTGCCGCCTCGCCCACCCCGCTGCCGCCACCTGCGGTGACGTGCGACCGGGGGCGGAGCCGGAAACCGATTCACCCCTACCCGCGACGGACACAGACGTCGGGCGGTGTGTGTCTGTCTCCTCCGCTGCCACCAGCCCCAGGTAGCCGAATTCTGAACAGCTCAGGGACGGAAGTCCAAGAGCTCCTGGAACATTGCAGCCCAGAGAGGGGCAGTGTTCTTCCTGAGGACACACAGCAAGTGAACAGCCTTAGCACACCCCGTCCCCAGCCTGTTGGGAACCCTGGTCCCACCCGAACTGTGTGGTTTCCCAGGTGGGACGGAAGTCCATGCAGATGCTCAGCTGTCCAGTTGTGGAAGTAGGGTCGGGACCCGGCTGGGAGCCGCCAAGGCAGGGGTAGGGCAGGTCTGACCCGACCTCAGGAGCCTGCACAGAGCCTGGTGTGGATAGAGCAGGTACCCAGTTCTAGGTCCCAGCCCTGCTCCCTTCTGGGAGCCCCGCCCACTCAGGACCGGTCCTGCGTGATGAGCCCGGGGGCAGGGAGGGCCTCAGAGGGCGGCTGTGGGCTGGGGTCAGGCCCAGCCCTCTGCCCTGCGTCCTGGGGCTTGGGATCCCGGTTCTGGGGGCGTGTGGGGACCACATCCGAAAGCAGGCTGCCAGGGTCGGGACAGCAAAGCCCACGAAACCTGGCCTGACAACGGCCCGCATCCCGCTGCATGCCACGGGCAGTCAGCCAGGCACCTGGCCCAGCCCTGCCACCACCATCACCTCGCCCTCCCTGCATGGAGCTGCTTTGTGCTCAGCTGGGATTGGGGCCCCGAGGACACTGCTCTTGCTGCTGAGAGCCAGCTGTTGATGTCACTGGGCCTGGGCCCATGAACCCCCCTCCCCCAGGACCCTCACCACCATCCATCTGCCTGTCAGCGTCTTCCCTGGGTCTGCTGCCCCGAGCAGTGATGCGGTGTCCCAGCCCCAGCATGCCTGTGGCCCCCATCGCTGACCGCTCTAGTCCCGCACTCCACCCTGGCCCGGGGGCTTCACACTGTGTCTGAACATGGCGCCCCTTCAAGTGCCCCCAGCCCTTCCCAGGTACATGCACACACACCTGCATCCCCCCACCCCCGCCCCTGCACATGGTCAGAAGGGGGAGGAAGGCGGTCCCAGGGCCGAGCACTGCCCTGAGAGTCCTGAAGGCTGACTTACAGCCTCTGCCACTGGGGATCCAGACAAGACCTTCTCTGGCCTCAGCTTCTCCTTTTTTTCTTCCCCTGCACAGAGGCCCTGGGGCTCATGAAGGGAGTCCTGGCTCTCAGGGCTGAAGGGCCTCCAGCCCTCCAGCTACCTGCCCGTAATTATAGATTCACAGGAAGCTGTTAAAAAACAACAACAGAGAGCTTGCATGCACCCTTCACCCAGTTTCCCCCAATGGTGTCATCTTGCATAACCATAGTGCAGTAATACCACAGCCAGAAACCTCGTTCAGATTTCACCAGTTTACGTGTGCTCGTTTATGTGCGTGTGTGTGTAGATGTGTGCAACCTTATCACATGTGTACGTTTGTGTAACCACTATCACAATCAAGATCCAGAGCTGTCCCTCTACAGCCAAACCCACACCTCCCTCCCTAACCCTGGCTGCCACCGATCTGTTCTCTGGTGATTCATCCAGAGAATCACCAGAGATTGTGATCTCTGTGATTGTGTATGGCTGTGTTCCTTTCTGTTGCTGCCTGGTACTCCATGGTATTCTAGTCTCTGTTTCTATGAGTTTGGCATTTTTAGCTTCCACATATAAGGGATATCATACAGTATTTATCTTTCTCTGACTTATTTCACTTAGCATAACACCCTCGAGGTCCATCCACGTTGTTGCAGATGGCAGGATGTCTTTCCTTCTCATGGCTGAATAATATTTTCTTATATATATAAACGTCACAGTTTCTCTATCCATTTATCATAAGGACTGAAGGACACTTACATTGTTTCCATATCTTGGCTATAGTGAATAATGCTGCAGTGAACGGGAGTGCAGATGTCTCTTTGAGGTGGTGATTTCATTTCCTTAAAATATGTAACCTAGATGCGGGATTGCTGGATCATATGGTAGTTCTATTTATACTTTTTTAAGGAACTTCCATGCTGTTTCCATAGTAGCTGCACCCATTTACACTCCCACCAACAATGTACAAGTGATCCCTTTTCTTCACATCCTGGCCAACTCTTGTTGTCTCTTATCTTTTTGATAATAGCCATTCTTGCAGGTGTGATGATTTCCCTGATGATTAGCGATGTTGTACAAGTATTTTTCATGTACCTGTTGGCCATTTGTACGTCTCCTTTGGAAAAATGTCTGTTCAGTTCCTCTGCCCATCTTTAAATCAGACTTCTGGGGTCTGTTTGTGGGTTTTTGTTTTTGCTATTGAGTTGTATGAGTTCTTTACATATTCTGGATATTAACCTTTTATCAGATGCACAATTCGCAAATATTTTCTCCCATTCTGTATGTTGCCCTTTCGTTCTGTTGATTGTTTCGTTTGATGTGCAGTAGCTTTTTAGTTTGATGAAGTCCCACTTGTTTTTTACTTGTTTGTTTTTGGGGTTTTTTGTTTGTTTGTTTTTGGCTTTCTTTGCATTTGCTTTTAGTGTCAAATCCAAAAGAATCATTGCCAAGACTGATGTCAAGGAGCTACCACCTATGTTTTCTTCTAGGTGTTTCACAGTTCCTGGTCTTTTTTCAAATCTTTAAGCCATTTTGAGTTGATTTCTGCATGTGGTGTGAGATAGAGGTCCAGTTTCATTCTTTTGCCTGTGGCTGTCCAGTTTTCCCAACACCCATTTATTGCAGAGACTGTCCTTTCCCCATTGTATATTCTTGGCTCCTTTGTCGTAAATCAGTTGACCATATATGCGAGGGGTTTATTTCTGTTCTGTTCTATTGATCTGTGTGTCTGTTTTTGTGCCAATACCACACTATTTTGATTACTATAGCTTTGTGATTTGGTTTGAAATCAGGGAGTGTGATGCCTCCAGCTTTGTTTTTCTTTCTTAAGGTTCCGGATCTTTTATGGCTACTCAGGATCTTTTATGGCTCCATACAAATATTTTAGGATGGTTTTTGCTATCTCTGTGAAAAATATCATTGGTATTTTGATAGCGATTGCACGGAATCTGTAGATCACTTTGGACGTTTTAACAATATTAATTCTGCTAATCCATGAGCATGGAATATCTTTCCATTTTTTTGTGTCTTTTTCAATTTCTTTCAGTTTCTTACAGTTTTCAGTGTACAGACCTTTCACCTCCTTGGGTTAAATTTTCTCCTAGGTATTTTATTCTTTTTTGTGGTACTGTAAATGGGATTGTTTTCTTAATTCCTTTTCTGACAGTTCATTGTTAGTGTATACTGGTTTTGTGTATGGATCTCGTTTCCTGCGACTTTACTGAATTTGTTTCTGCAGCTTTTCTTTTCATCCTTCCCACAGGTGTTTTATACAGAGCAAAAGCTTTAGTTGTTTTTTTAAAAAATATGTATTTATTTATTTATATTTTGGCTGTGCTGGGTCTTAGTTGCGGCACACGGGATCTTTTAGTTGAAGCATGCAGACTTCTCAGTTGCGGTGTGTGAACTCTTAGTTGCGGCATGCGTGGAGGATTTAGGTCCCCGACCAGGGATCGAACCCGGGCCCCCTGCATTGGGGGTGTGGAGTCTTACCCACTGGACCACCAGGGAAGTACCAAAGCTTTAGTTTTGATGAGCTCTATTTTATCAAGTTCTCATTTAAGGGATTATGCTTTTGATGTTAAGTCTAAAAACTCTTCACCTTGCCCTAGGTTCTGAAGATATTCTCCTACTTTTTTCCTAGAAGTCTGATAGTTTTACATTTAAATCTGTGATCTATTTTGAGTTAATTTTTTTGTGTAAGGTATGAAATTTAGATTGAAGTTGATTTGTTGGCCTATGGATGTCCCCAGAAGGGTTTTACAGAGAAAGAAATAGCCCCAGAGAATAAATACCCAGGATCACATAGTAAGAGATTGGGAGAACTGGATTCAGAGCCAGGTCTGTGTTCTCCCTCCTGTGATATCAGCATCTGAACTGGCTCCCAGGGATAAGCCAGGCCTGCTTGGGAGTGGGGAGCACCTTGATTACCCCTCGGGGTGGTGTGTCCCATGACCAGCTTGGAAGAGGGTCATTTAGTCAGTCAACAAACACAGGCAGAACCTGCCACCCATTGGCTTGTGCTGTGCGCTGTTGGAATCCGGGCTCCTCCATGGGCCTCATGGTCACAGTCTATCGAGAGGCAGGAAGGACACAAGTCACAGAGTTATTGGTGCCGTGGAGGGTGTTTCCTCAAAGCCTGTAGAGCCCAGACATCCGCAACGAGCTGGGAGGAATCAGTATGAGCTCCCTGGCTTTGAGAAGGGTGTTCCAGGGAGAGGGAACAGCAGACACAGAGGCCCGGAGTCGAGGGTGAAATTTTGGCGGTGGTCGGGGTGGCCAAGGGGGCAGAGGCTGTAGTGCACAGTTAGGGTCCCACGATCCCTGCTGCAGGGGATGGAGGCCACAGGAGGCTGTGAGCAGGGAGGATAGTGGGCAGAGTCACGGTTTTAGGGGAGGTGGATTAGAGGGGGGAGGTGGTGCAGCTCCCCTGGTCCCCAAGCCCAGTGGCTGGACTTGGCATTGGCCGCAGGGAGGGAGGACGTGGGGGGCAAGGAGAGAGGCAGCCCTCAGGCTTCTGGCGTGGGCCCCAGCTGGATAGGGGTGCTGATGTCAAGGTGGAGCCCAGCGGGGAGCTCCCAGGCCCGTAGAATCCGGTACTCAGGCAAGGCCAGGCCCCTCGCCCAGTCCCCTGGTCCCCCTGGCCTGGGGCTGCTCACTCCTGAGTTGGCACAAATGGGAGACTTTGTTTAGGTGGCAGCACCTCTGCTGCTGTCACAAAGGAGAGGTGGTTCTTGCTTGCTGCTTAGGCAGGCAAGCCCGAGGTGCCCAGAGGCGGGGCCCCATCCTGGCAGCCTGGAATGGGCTGCAACAGGCTGAATAAACTCAGCCAGAATCTCCTGACTTGGGCTTTTTGAGCCATTATGTGGCCGTGACGCATCACCTGTCCCTCCCAGGAGGGCTGAGTCCTCCAGGTGCCAGAGCGAGTCAGTCCAAGCCCAGAACCTGTCACGAGGGACCTGTCACCTGCCCCCACCTGAACCCCAGTGGCCCCAGAGTCCCGCCGTGGGACCCCAGGCTCTGTCCCGGGTCTGACTACGTGTCCTGGGCAAGCTATGCCCTTTCTGCTCCTGAATTCTCTCGTATGCATAGCTGTGGGTGGGAGGTGGTAGGGTAGGGCAGCTGGATCAAACAGTGCCTGAACTCCTCCATAGCTCTTTGTGGGGTCCTTTCTCCCTTTCCTCCTCTCCTTCTGTGCCTTTCCCCTTCTTCCCAACCATTCACTTGTTTACTCATTTATTTATTCACACATGTTCACAGAGCATCTCCTCTGGGCCCAGCCCTGGACAGGGTGATACCTGGGAGAGGAGATGATTCAAAGCCAGTGTCCGCCCTTGGGGAGCTCTCAGTCTGGTGGAGGACGTAAAATATGCAAACAAACTATTGTGATTCAACCCTGGGCTTTAGGAGCCCTTGGGAGGAAGCTATTCTGCCTTAGGGGGTGGGGACGAGCTGTGGAAGGCGTGGGAGAGCAAGCCCTTTGCAGCAGGCCATGAAGCGGGAGGTGAATAAGGGTAGGGACAGAGCAGCAAGAGGAGGAGACCGCGTCTGTAAAGGCACAGAGGCGTCAGCATGCTGGGCGTGTGTGAAAAAATACAAGCAGGTCAGGGTGGCCAGCGCGCGGTGCTGGGATGACGGGACCTGGGACCAGTTGTCCAGGGCCTCGAATGTCATGGAAAGGACTTTCTTCCAGGAAGCCGTGGTCTCTGAGGGTGGAGGTGGGGAGGGGGTTCCTGAGGAGTAAGTGATGTGAGCAAAGCGGTGACTTTGGAAGGATGGAGAGGATGGAAGGGAGGCCGTGAGGAGCTGGTGCCCACCTTGTGGCAGGAGGGAGGACAGTGGGACACACTGAGCCGGAGGTGCCAGGGGTGGGGGCCTGGTGCTCAGGGACGCGGGTCATGGGGTAGGGGGTGTTGCTGCTGCAGCCCCTCTGGCCCCGGGGAGGGGGCCTGAGACCCTCCACGGTGGGTTGGGCATCTAAGGAGGGGCGTTAGCCCAGGAGTGCCCGGTCCGCGCAGGGGCTCCAAGTCACGGGAACATCAATGCCCAGGCGTGGAAACGTTACCCCCCAAACTGGCCCCTGTGCCCGAGCGGCTGAGCGATGGCTGCTGTTTCTGAACTTTCCCCATAATCGCATCTCTGCGTTTGCTTGCTCTGCGCATTCCTCTGCGGGCCCTGCTGAGAATCCAGTGGGGCAGGGGTCAAAGGTGTTTAAAGAGTGTTTCCCAGAGGAACAAGAGCACGTGGGGTCGACCCTAGGTCTGCTACCTCCGCCCGCTCCGGGAGCCAGGCCCCCCGCCCTCAGGCCCTGAACAGGGTCCGGCTCCAGCGGCTGGCGGGGAGTCTGGGATTTCGGATTCAGGCCCGGTCTGGGCCACCCACTCATTCCTCGTTCACTCAGAGGGCGAGCGGTGGGCGCTGCCCCCGCCGCGGGGGAGGGTCTGCAGCAGAACCACCTCCAGGGGAGGTGAAGCGATGAAAACGAGTGATGAGGGGGGAGAGGTCGTGGGGGAGGGGGGCTATTTCAGATGGAGGCGATGACTTCTGAGCCGCCCCTGGGAAGGCCTGGGAGAGCAGCACACAGCGCGAAGGCTCGGGTGGGAGGAGGCTGGGGTGCGGGGAGAGGGGCAGGGAAGGAGACCGGCCCCAGGAGCTGGGAGTCTGGAGGGTCTTGTGCAGAGCTCTGGGCTCCCTTCTTGTTTGAGGGGTCAGCCCGGGTGGGGGGCCTCCACCTGCCTCTCTGGGGAGGAGGGCTGGGGGCAGGAGGTGGGCAGAGGGAGACCAGCGCCCAGAGGGGCTTGGACGGTGGACGGACTGCTCACCTGGGCGGGGCCGCCCTGCAGGGGAGCCAGCTTGGTGTGGGACAGGGAGCGGGGGTCATGGGATGGGCAGCCGGCAGGAGGAGAGGGTGTCAAGGGCCAGAGTAGTCTCTGAGGCCGGCCCCCGCCTCGTCACCCAGGCTGGGAAACTGAGGCCCAGGGCTGAGCAGCAGCTGGTGGCAGATGGTGACAGAGCAGGTGCGGCCCGGCTCCTGTCCTCAGCCCGGGGCTTGTCCACCCCAGGGAGGGCGGGCGGGGGACACTAGGCATCCCTCTCGCGCAGATGACGTGGGCTGTGTGGTGCCGTCCGAGTGCCTGCGGGCCTGCGGGACCGAGATTGGCTGCTCCAACATCGCCTACCCCAAGCTGGTCATGGAGCTGATGCCCACAGGTGAGGCTCCAGCTGGGTCCGGGGAGGAGCCCTGGGGCGGTGGAGCCCACTCTGGATCCAGCGTGACTCTGTGTGACATCCAGGTGGGATGAGCAGAACATGAGGAAAGTAATAATAATAGAAAACACACAGGGCACCCGCCGTGCGCCAGGCACCGTGCCCGGGGCGTCACGTGGGGCTAACTCACGTCCTCTTCTCAGGAACCCTGGGTGCTGTGATCCTCATTCCCACTTTAATTTTTTTTTTTTTTTTTTTTGTCACGCTGCACGGCATGCGGTGTCTTAGCTCCCCAGCCAGGGATCAGACCCGTGCCTCCTGCAGTGGAAGCGTGGAGTTTTAACCACTGGACCAGCAGGGAAGTCCCTCATCATCCCCACTTTAGAGATGGGGACACTGAGACCCAGGGTGCCCTGGCCAAGGTCACGTGGCAAGTGAGCTGCAAAGCTGGGTTCTGAACTCGGGCGGTCTGCCCCCAGGGCTCATCCTCTTAGCCGGTGCTGGCCTGTCCCTCCAGAAAGGCTGCCACTGTCTCCTCTTGCAGGCCTGCTGGGTGTTAGGCCCTATCACAAACTGCTTCTTTTGTAAGGTTATGAGGCAGAGTTCTTAGCTGCGGTTTACAGATGGGGAAACTGAGGCACAGAGAGAGGAAAGTGACTTGTCCCGGGTTTGTAGCTTGTGGCTGAGACACAAACCCGAATCTCTCTGGCCCCAAACCCACTGCTGACTCTGCTGGGGACCCAGGAGCCCCAGGCCCACCTCGAGCCTGCCGACCCCTGAGACCCTGCGGGCCAGAGAACATGGGGCAGATTTTGGCCCTTTCCACTTTCCCTGCCAGTCTGATACGGGGTGGTGAGTTCCCAGTCACAGGAGGTGTGCAAGCCGAACACATGGCAAGGGGTGTGGTCCCACCTAAGCAAAAAGAAGATCCGGCTTTCCTCTGCAGCCTGGTTTCACCTCCGGATTCTCAGTGTCCCCCTCACCACCCCCCCACGCCCCCGTGGGAGCGTCCTGGCCCCACCCTGCTCCTCCCTCCCTCCCTCCGGACCCAACCTGGGCTCTGCCACTTGCTGGCTGAGATATTTGGGGCAAGTCCCTTCCCTGCTCGCAGTTTCAGTGTCCTCGTTTGTAAATTGGGGATAATGACACTCACCCACCCCTCAGCATGGTTGCTGGGATTAAAACGCAGCCGCACAGGGAAACTGACCGGCACAGGGCTTGGCCGCACTGTGGCTTCCCACCCCGGGGCCTCACCTGTCCCTTCTGTTCTGGGGGCTGGCTGACACCCAGCTGTTGTTGGGCCATAACTCTTCTCCAGGCCTTGAGCTCCCTGTGTGAGAAATGGGAGGAGAATAAGCCCCAAGTTAATCCACCTCCCTGAGCAAGGGAAGGAGGTTGGAGAAATGTCTGGGGGAAAACCATGATTTAACTCACTTTCCTCTGGGCCCCATCTCAGTCAGCCTAAGTGAACAGAGAGGGCTATGGGATGCCTGGAAGTCACACAGCAGGTCAGACGCAGAACCAGGGCCAGGCAAGCAATGGCACCTGCAAGGCTGAGCTCTCAGGGGAGGTGGCTTATCCTGGGGTGGGGGAAGCGGGTGTGGAGGACAGACAGGGAATCTGCAGAGGTGGAGGAGGTGCTTAGACACTTGAAGAAAAAGCACAGGAAGCCTTGGAGACAGACTCGAACTGAAGCCCAGAGAGGGGAGGCGACCAGCCTGAAGCCACACATCACTGAGTCCTCTGCACACGCAGCCCCTCTCAAGCCCACGACCCTCAGCAGGCTTTTCACAGCAGGGCCTTGCCCACCTCGATGGGGGCCCCTTATTCGTTTTCAGCCCATGACCAGGGTGGCTTTTCTCTCCTCTTTGGGCAACCACATCTCCTCTCTCACACGGCCAACAGGACAGGGTGGCCACGCACAGGAAGTAGCAGGAAACCCCAGGCCCTGGGCCCCTGGGCCCTGCCCAGGGCGGGGCCTCCAGGCTGAGGGTCCCGTCCAGGCTGTCCTCACTCCCCCACCCCATCCCTAAGTTCTGCCTCTGGCCTGCTGTGCATCCCTGGGCAACTCTCTTCCCCTCTCTGAGTTTCCACCTCCTCACCGTCAAATGAAGTCTGGGTGTGAAAGTGCTCTGTCAACGGGAAGCTCTGGAGAAGTGAGAAGCTGAGAACAGATCCCCGTTGCCAGCAGCCCGCAGGCTCGGGCAGCAGACGCGGGAGCCCTGCTGTTGTCCCCAGCCTCCCATGTCGGGGTCTCTCTCCCACCACCTCCAACCCCCCCACCTCCTCCCTCCTGGGCCTCTACTTGCAGGGACTTGGAGGGGCCTCAGACGGTGGGGCCTGGGCAGGAGGGCTCCCGGGGGCGGGGGCGCGGCCCGGGCAGGGTCACAGCAGGCCCTGTCCCCCCAGGCCTGCGGGGGCTGATGATCGCTGTGATGATGGCCGCTCTCATGTCATCGCTGACATCCATCTTCAACAGCAGCAGCACGCTGTTCACCATGGACATCTGGAAGTGGCTGCGGCCCGGCGCCGGGGAGCGGGAGCTGCTGCTGGTGGGACGGTATGGGGGAGGCGCTGGGAGGAGGGCTTCCCCAGCCCCATCACCAGCCCATGAGGCCCCAGCAGAGCTGGGCTTTGAGGGATGAGTAGAAGTTTGCCAACTGGAGAAAGGACGACACCAGGAAGGAGAGGAGAGAAGAGACCAGAACATTCTACCCCTCCCACCTTCCACTTCGCTCTCCTGGCCACCCCTTCACGGCCACAACCCCCATCTTGGATGCATCTCTTACCCCAAGCGGAATCTCTGAGGGAATCTGCCAGGGAGAGCCCCCTTCCCTAACCACGCAGAGATCTGCCTTCCCCAGGTCTGAGCCCCTAGCCCCCCTGACGGTTCCCAGCTGCCCCAGAGAGGGCCAGAGCCAGCACTCAGGTGTGGCCACACCCACACCATAGCTGTCCCTCTGGCCCCTGTGCCCCTGGCCCCACTGAGCTTCTGCCCACTTCCTCCAAGCCCCACATGTCCCCTCCTTATTACCTTGATGACTCACCTGATCTTTCTAGACTCTGCTCAAGTGCCCCTCCTCCAGGCAGCCCTCCCTGATACCTCCGACCAAGGAATGAGCCCCCTCCCCTCAAAGCCTCCCACAGGAACTATAGCCTCGCTCCCATAGCACATGTAGGCCTTGTCGGTCCCACTGGTGTCCCGATGCCCCTCCCCGGGGGGGAGGGGGGGCTGTGCCTGGCACAGCCCTCCATCCCCAAGCTTGGCCGAGTACCCGGGAGTCCTTTAGGGGTGAAACTCAGTGATGGATGAAGAGGAGTCGATGCCCTCTCAGGGGTCCCACTCTGCCTGTCTCCCTCCAAGCCATGCAGCCCCCACTGTGCCGGTCGAGGGGGACCCGGCCCTCTGGTGCTGGGCTTGGCCAGCAGTGCCCCCTCCAGCCGGGAGCCTGTGGCGCCCATCCTCAGGGTGGGGTCTCCTGGAGCTCCGGGCAGTCATCCCAGTGATGCAAAACAGCCGGACTCTGTCGGGACATGCCAGCTGGCAGGTGTGAGCTCTTGTGCAGCTCAGACCTCCTCCTCCAGAACAGGGAGCCTCTCCCTCCGCTCACAGACGGCTTCTGTGTCAGCACCTGGACCACCTCTCCCAGCCCCTGTTTGACCGGCTCCTCCCTGAGCCCCTCCAGCTCCGGCTTCCCGGGAACTGGGACCCGGACGTCCTCCTGCCGCCCAGGGTGTGCCTCGGCGCCCCTAGCCTGGACACTGGTAGCCTCAGTCCCCCCTTGGTGGCTCCACGTCCCCTGCCTGCTACTTCCCAGCCTCCCGCTCCCACCTGAAGCCAGAGTCCTGAGCCGGTCTCCCCTCTATGCCAGCTCACCCCTCACATGGCACCCTTGACCCTCCTTCTCACCCATCCACCCAGGCAAGCCCGCCCCGGGCCCTGCCAGCCTGCCTGTGGGCACCTGGCTGTGTGATGTGGGCCGGGCTGCTCACCCTCTCTGGGCCCCAGTTATCTCAGCTGCCAGGTCGGTGGAGTGGAAAGGGCCCAGTGCTGGGTGTGCGGCCAGGGCTTAGCCCTACCACCCCTCCGTCTTGAAGCACCAGGACATCCCCCAACACCTCCAGCCTGCTTCCTGCCTAACAGCACTGTTCAAGCTGTGTTTCCAGCCGTGTGGGGTCTGGATTTTTGGAGCCTCAGTCCAAGGAGAGATGGGACTCCCAGAGCGCAGGGCAGCAGAGGGCACCCTGAGCCCGGGATGAGGCCATCATGGGGATGCTGGGGACCCCCCCACCCAGGTCTCCTCAGGTTGGGGGGGCCAGAGGAGCTATCATAAGCCTGGGGGCGTGACCACCTCATGCCTGGGGCCCCGATCTTTGCCAGCCCCCAGCCCCACTCCCCGGTCCTCCCCTGAAGCCCCTTCTGTCCACCTTTCTCTGTTATTCAGTCGACTACTGCTGGCCCTCCCTGGGACCCTGCATCAAACTGGGCAACATAGGGGACCCAGAGAGGTCTCAGAGCCCCCCCAGCCCTGAGGGGCTCCCCTGCAACCATGGCTGCAGCCCAGGGGCAATGGAGGGGGCCAGTCATCCTGACGGCAGAGTGGTGGTTGGGGGGCAGGGTGTCAGGAAGACTTCCTGGAGGAGGAGGGTCTTGAGCTGGGCCTTGGTGGACAAAAGGGTTTTGCTGGGGGAGGAGTTGAGAGAGGCATTCCAGGCAGAAGGAACAGCCTCTGGGTTTGGGGTCCCTCTGACAGCCTGCTGGTGGCTGAGTCATCAGACCAAACCCAAGAGGGCAGTCAGAGGGCCAGGGCCCCTCTCCAGGCCGGGCTGGAGGGGACCAGCCCTGCAAGAGATGCTGAGTTTGGTGTTGGACACGGGGCCTGTTGGAGGAGGGCGGGGTGGAGCCTGCCTGTGCCTTTGAAGAGGGCAGCGCTGGCCGCCTGCCAGGCGGAGGGTTAATTAGCCCTAATCAAGGGGCCGCCTCCTTCCTCCACCCTCTCCCTCAGGCCTGGAAGGGAAGGACAGGAGGCAGGCGGGCCCGCCCCAGCTGCACACATGGCCTCTGTCACTCCTATTGTGCTGTCTGGGGTTCCAGGGGCTCTCACGCATCACCCACCTCTGGGGGTGAGGGGCGTCCAGCTGACCCAGGACACAGCCGAGGGAGGAGCATACGGACACCTCGCCCCAGCTCTGTCCCCTTAGCCAGGTTCCACACCCCTTCAAAGCTGCAGGGTCCCCTCCTCCTGGAAGCCTTCCTGGATGGATGCTTCCTCTGGGCTCCTTCAGCACAGCCCTGAGCGCAGGATAACAGGCTCATGTTTTCTTTGCTCAACTCTGGGTGCTGGGCAGGGACCAGGCCTGCTCGTCACCACGTCTGGGTCCCTAACCCAGCGCCCTGCTCTCCGGTGGGCTCCTCATGCATGCCTTGTGGAGGAACGAGTGAAGGGTGTCCCTGCTGCGGGGGAGGGGGGCACGCCCAGTGGGGGGCAGGCAGGAGCTGAGAGGAGGATTCCACGCAGGGTGGGGCAGGGAAGGGGCTTCACAGCTGAGACCGCTGGGCTCCAAACCTTGCACTCGGGCTGGAGGTCGTCCAGTAGTGGATGTGAGTCCACAGCCAAGGGCTGTAGGGGGTGGGGGGGGGGGGTGCCAGCCAGAGGCCACGGCTCCTTCAAAGGCCCACCAGGGTTAGAGGAACGCAGGGAGGTCAGTCTGGCCTGAATGTGAGGGCAGGGGGTCATTCGTGCCGTCAAGGATGTGTATTGAGCACCTGCTGTGTGCCGGGAGATGCAGCAGTGATCTAACAGCGTGAGGCTGCCGCCGCCGCGAGTGGGAGACAGACGGCAAGCACAGAGAGGGTGGGACGGTGCCTTCAAGGTGGGCAGGCGAAGCGGGGGGCGCGGGGGCCACTGTGAGACCCCAGGGATGAGCGGGAGAACACAGGCTGAGTCAGGGGCGGTTCCTGCCAGCGGCAGGGAGCCATGGAAGGGTCCGGAGAGGGCAAGATCGGCCCCGTCCCTGGAGGAGTGGACAGGGGCCAGGGAGGAGGCCGGAGCTGGAGCCGCAGGGGACAGATGGAGAGCAAGCCTCCGGGGCCAGGGGGAGGCGAGGGAGGGCTGAGGCGAGGCCTCGAGGGACGGCCCGCCTGCTGCCACCCGCAGGCTGGTCATCGCGGTGCTCGTCGGCGTGAGTGTGGCCTGGATCCCGGTCCTGCAGGGCTCCAACGGTGGGCAGCTCTTCATCTACATGCAGTCGGTGACCAGCTCCCTGGCCCCCCCGGTGACCGCGGTCTTCGTCTTGGGCATCTTCTGGCGGCGGGCCAACGAGCAGGTGGGGATGGGGAGAGCTGGGGCGGGGCTGGGCGCACGTCTCCCCCCGCCGCCCGTGTGCCTGGGTGCGGGGGAGCCCTGGCCTTCCTCCCAAGGCCCCAGCTGCCCTGCCTTCTCCCCCCAGGGGGCCTTCTGGGGCCTGATGGCGGGGCTGGCGGTGGGTGCCACCAGGCTGGTGCTGGAGTTCCTGCACCCGGCCCCGCCCTGCGGCCGCCCCGAGCAGCGGCCTGCCGTCCTCCGCGGCGTCCACTACCTGCACTTCGCCGTGGCTCTCTTCGTGCTCAGCGGGGCTGTGGTGGTGGCTGGGAGCCTGCTGACGCCACCCCCCCAGGGCGTCCAGGTGAGCCTGTCCTGACCCCTGACCCTCTCTGACTCAGGAATTTTCTAGCTCTTGACCCGTAACCCCATCTGGCCCTGGTTCCGGGCCCTTTTTGAACTTGGCTGCCCTCTTTGCATCACGGACCCCTGATCCCGTCTGGGCCCACCCCCGTCCCGCCACCCTAACCCTCACCCTTCCCTGCAGATCGAGAACCTTACCTGGTGGACCCTGGCTCAGGACCTGCCCTCGGGAGCCAAGACAGGTGTGTGTGTGACCCTAAGGCGCTCCCTCTCACTCCCACCCATGGCGGGGCTGGAGGCAAGGGCCCCGGCTGGGACCCTGTGGCCCTCATCTGTCCCCTCCTCCCGCCCCCTCCAGGTGACCACCGAGCATCCCAGAAACATGCCTTCTGGGCCCGTGTCTGTGGCTTCAACGCCATCCTCCTCATGTGCGTCAACATCTTCTTCTATGCCTACTTCGCCTGACACTGTCCCCAGACGCCCCCCTTCCCCACCAAGGATACGGAGGCCCAGAGGAGGGTGCGCCCCTCGTGGGCACAGGGCAGGTCAGTGCCCAGGGGCTGGCTGAGCCAGCAAAGCAGGAGCTCTGAAAAATTAGGGAGGAAATGGGAAAAAAGAATGTGTGATACTTCAAAAATAGTAGTCGTAATTGGAAAGAAAATGAGATTTCTGATGAACATCCTTCTACTCTTCTACTGTTTTTATTTTGAGTTCACGGGCCCAGGTCGTGAGCAGCGAATCTGCCAGAGCTCAGGGCTCCAAGGGTCTCGGGCCAGCGCTGGGCAGAGGGAGCCCCTCACCGCCCCCTCCCTTGGCTCCACCCCCATCCCACCTGCTCCCCTCTCCCTGCTCACCGCCCCTCCACCACCGGCCTGGCATTCAAAGCCCTTTCCGAGCCCCCTCAGTCTGCCTGCTCCCCAAGGGCCTCAGGCTGCCCTGCTTAGGACCGCGCTGACGGCACCTTCCCCGTGGACACCCTGCCTTTCCTCAAGCTGGGGCTCCACCGAGGCTGCCCGCCCCGTTCTGGATGCCGCTGGCCCTCAGAGCCCAGCTCTGGCCCCAACTCCCCACCTGGCCTGTAGTCCCCCACGCTTCCCGAGGCCCTGGTCTGGGCAGAACCTGGGCCTGAACGAGTACGGGCAGGTGCAGCTATGTCTCCCAGGTGGCCACGTCCAGGGCTGGCCCCTCAGAGCTCGTCCGTCCCGCGGGGCCAACGGAAGAGCAGCAGCCTCCGTTTCGTGCACCCTTGCCCGCCCTCCCTCAGGGCCTCCAGCCTCCCCCAAAGTGTCTGTGGTGGGCAGGGGCGTTGGATCCCAGGTGGAGCCCAAAGTCTCCGAGTCTGTCCAGCAAGTCCAGGCACAGGTGTGCGGGGCCCTGGCCACCTCCCCAGTAGCCAGCCTTTGGGGCTTTTGGATGGAGGGGAGGGCAGGCCCAGCGGGTGGTCACCCACTCAGCCCGTGGTTCCTTGGCTTGAGCCCCCAGCGGGTGGAACCCAGGGGTCGTCAGCCCTCCCTGGGGGTGGTGCCATTGGTGTTTGGAGTGGGCGGGCCCTGCCGGCCACCCTGTGACATCACACAGCTGATAGCCGATGGGAAGAGGCCGGCGGAGGCCCCGGAGCTCCCCTAGCCTACGGGCCCTGAATGCGGCGGTCTTTCCGGGGCGCTGGGCCTGTCCCAGTTGACATGAAGCACAGGAGGCCGGCCGGACAGTCAGGAGGCCCACGTTCCAGTCCAAGGCCCTGGGCTGGGGGTGCCCGTGTCCTCTCTCTGGACCTCAGTGCCCGGTGGATGGCCGGTCCACTGGCTCTGCCCCTGGGCCCACTTGGGTCACAGGTGCACCGGCTGGACGTAGCTCCGCGGGAAGAAGCCGATGCGCCCGCAGAGACGGCCTCGCCACCAGCAGGGGTCAAGGCGCTCCAGGACCTCGATGATGTCACCACGGCGGAAGCTGAGCTGGGAGGGGTCCTGGGCTGAGAAGTCAAACTGGGCCTGGGCAAAGCAGGCCCGGGGCGGCTGCGAGGAGAGGGAGCCGTCAGTGGGGCTCCTCAGGAGCCCCTGCCGGGCTGTCCCCACGGAGGCCCCAAGATAAGCGATTTCCCACAGGTGGAGAGGGGTCTTTCGGGCAGAATTGGGGTTGAACTCAGCTCTGTATCCAGGTCCAGACGATGGCCACCCCACCCGTGGGCCTCCCGCTGCCCGCCCCTGCATATCTGCGGCACAGACCCTGTGTCTACACAGGGCACAGCCAGTGTCCTGGCGGCCCAGTCGGGACCACAGGGCCAGTGGTCAAGGGACCTGAGTCCTGGGCCTCAGCATGGGACTTTGGTTAGGTCCCTGCCCGCCTCGGGGTCTCTTTCCTGACTCTGCAGCAGCCATGGTAACTTCTGACCCCAGGCCCTAGAACCACAGGAACAGGCCTTATAAACTATAAAGTGACGCGTAGCTACGAGCAATTCACTGCTGTTGCCCTTGGCCAGGCTTCGAGGGCAAGGATGTCACTTTACACTGCTTCCCTCTCTCAGGCCTGGTTCCAGTCTCATCTATGCCCCAGGGTGACCTTGGGTGAGCCCCTGCCCTCTGGGGGACTTGGTTCCCTGCCCACCCACCCCCCTTCGGATGGCAGCTGGACGAGGGCCCCCTGCTGGCACGTGAGCCTGGCGCCATGAGGATCACACCCAGCGCCCTGGCCCTGCCTGCCCACCAGGCTCTCTGCCCCAAGCCTGCGGAATCTTATCCGGCATGGGCCTTAGGATCACGGACAGGCTAATTAGCGGTTCTCTGCCCAGGAACGAAGAGGGGGCGTGGGTCCCAGGGGACTGAGCCAGCTCTGGAGTCGCCCTGCAGGGCCGGTGACCCCAGGGCCAGGCCAGAGCGAGGCGGTGGGTGTTGGGGAGCCCTCCGGCGGCCCCCAGCTCCATCCTGGACCCCTCACACTTTCCAAGGGCAGAGCTGGCCCAGGCAGCAAAGGGAGGGGATGGAGGTCTGAGAGGCAGGCCCAGTGGGGACTGGGGCGAAGAGTCCCTGAGACTGAGCTCAGAGCCGGCCCGGCCCCCAGGGGCAGGCCGAGTGCGCTGATGGGACGGAGGGTGCGTGGCAGGGGCAGGGGCTCCTCCTGAGACACTGTTTACTCCCCGACATATCAGATCCCAGGGTTCACCCTACTGGACCGAGAGGAAACTGAGGCCCAGGTGAGGGATGAACCGGCCCTAAGGCCACACACGGCGAGGCGGCGGAGTCTAGGAACGGGCAGGACTGGAGCCGCAGCCCAGCAGCCCCTCCCCAGGCCCTGGCCACAGCCGTGCTCCCCGTCCTCTGCAGAGCTCAAGTTCACTGGGCTGTCCAGGGTCCCGACCTCCAGCCCCAGGCCTTGCCGACACCCCCTCCCAAGCAAAACAGCACGTCGGGGCCAATAAGCACACTGGCTGGTGTCGTCATCCTAATGAGAGTGAGAGCTGGTCCCCGGGGCCCCTGGACGAAAGAGCTGGCTGGTAAATCGCTGTTACTATGAGGACCAGGGGCGGCCGGACCCCGCTCCACCCGGCCAGGACCTTGCCCACGAGCACTCACGCTGCCCTGCGCCCCACCCCAGGCCGACTCCTCCAGAGCAGAAGCCCGCGCGGACCCCACCCGGCAGGTGGCCTCGGGTAGTCACGTCACTCCCTGAGCCTCAGTGTCCTACCTGTACGTGGGGACCAGGAGGCTCCCAGGAGGCTCAGCCGGTGTCAGTACCTTCACTCATTCAACAAACAACCACTGAGCACCTGCCGGGGGCGCCCGCACTGCTCCTGGCTGAGAACGGGCTGGCTCAGTTTGCCTGGGGAGTTTCCACCTGCTCCTTCCCTTCCTTCTCTGCCTCCCCTTTCCCAGCCCTGCTTGTCTCCTGCAATGCCCAGGACAGAATTTTAGAAGCGGGGCTGGACCCACCTCCTGCCATGTGGGAAGGGGGCGTCGGGCCCCTGCGGAGAGGCCCCCTCGCCCACCCGCCCCACTCACCCACCTTGTCCAGGGGCTCCTCGTCCCGCAGGAAGACCTGCCGCTTCTTGGCGATGGTGCTGGTCCGGTAGAAGGCGACCAGCTCATTCAGAGAGTTGAACTTCTCCTCCCACAGGTAGTACTTCCCCGAGGCCTCACGCAGCACCTTGAAATGCTGCACCTGGTCCCCGTAGCTAGGGGGGAGGACACAGACCACCTCAGAGGGGCCCACGGCGGCTGGGCCCTCCCCCCATCCCTGCCCCCCGGAACCAGGCCTTTTGCTCTCCAGGTGAGGCTTGGAGTCAGGAGAGGAGGTGGGGAGGGGGGGTCCCAGGCCCCATTGACCGGCTCTGTGAAAGACGCGGTGAGTCCCCACCTGGCAGTGGAGTGTGGAGTAAAGGACGTGGGCCTTGGACCAGGCCACTTTCTTGCTGTGTGACTTTAAGCAAATCACTTAACTTCTCTGAACCTGTTTCCTCATAATACCTCCCTTCTGGGGAAGTGCTCGTGTACTGGCAACATTAAATGGTTCCTCTGAGAGGTGGTCAGACAGCATCTCTTCTCTCCAACGTCCCCCAGCCTCAACACTCCTCTCCCTCCCCCACCTCGTCCCCTCCCAGCCCTTACAGTCCCTTGAGGGGTGAGTCCTAAGACCATCCTGCCGGTGTGAGAGGAGCTCAGGCCTGTGGGATGCTTCCTGTCCTTCCCTGCCCCACATCCACTCCCACCTCAAGAGCCTTCTATGGCTCCCCATTGCCCTCAGGGCAAAATCTTAACACCTCAGTCTCCAGTTCTGGCTCTGATGACACGTCCAACCTCATTTCCTTCAAATACTCTCTGATGCCTCCTCTCCCAGCCTTTGCCCAGCCTTGCAACCCACCACCACCAAGTGCCTTCCAGCCCAGCGGAAGGGGTAGCCTGCGTCTGCCAGACTGGCCAGCAGGGCAGAGGGACCTGCCTGGAACATGCGGCACGTTCCAGGCCAGGACGGGCTGTGCAGGCTTGGGGCAGCCTGAGTTCCTGCAAGCCCACAGTCCAAGTGTTTCTAGGGCGTGGACAGGAGTATGGTGTCCATCCCCCCAGTTGCCCATCCCTGCCTGTGGCTCACTTCCTCCACCTATCAGCCCTGGGGCTGGTGTGCTGCCTTGTTAAAGGTTAAGATGCAAGATTTAAGATAGAGAGAGATTTGTTCCAGGTAAATACCTTCTGTTCTGTGTGTGTGTCTGGGATGGGAGGAGGGGGGAATCCTCCCACCCTGCCCAAGTCAAGAATCCAAACCACACAGAACCTCTCTCTCCACTTTCAAGCATGCCTCCAGACTTCTGCATACACTATTTCTTCCAAATTCTTCTTGAATCAAACTCCTACTCGTGCTTCAAGGCCCGCGCGTAAAGTGGCCCAACCTCTGCGAGCTGCCTCAGATGCCCTCAGTCAGAGTCCGGGGGCTCCTTGGGTTCCTCGGCCCCTTGTACAGCCAGCCTGTAACCCGCTGCTCACAGACACCCAAAGGCAGGGAGATGGGGGGCGGCCCAGCTCTAGCCCAGTCGGGAGAGGCTGGGCTCAGGGGCGAAGCAGCATGGCCCGAGGGGTCAGTGCTCACGGGCTGCACTTTTCCTGGACCCTCCCCTCCCGGCTCTGAGCTGTGGTCCCAGCCCCTCTAACACACGTCCACTCTCAGGGCAGCAAGCTCCATCCACAGAACTGAGGCCAGAGAAGGCCTGAGACTCTGTGACCAGGCACAGCCATCATCCCCAGCCCGAGACAAAGCCGCTCATGTGCCGTCAGCAGGCATTGTTCCCAGGTGACTAGGCCGCCACGCTGTCGGCTGTGGGATGTGCGTGTCCGTGTCCCGGGATGGGAGGAGGATGGGCAGGCAGGCGCCTCCTGCCCCGTCTGGCCTGCTGCAGCCTCGGCCCTTCAGGCCGCCCCCCAGCCTGGGTCTCCCTAGTGCCCTGTTCCGGCGGGCTCAGGGTTCTTCCGGTCCCTGGACCGTATTCTGGGAGGCAGAAGGCCCTGACTCCGTGCCGGCCCCGAGAAGAAGCCCAGGGTGCGGGCGGCCCCCGTCCTCTGGGTAAGAGGCGGACGAGAGTGTGGGAGGCTTGAAAAGATCTCAGCCCCAAATGAGCACAACCCTGAACACTTTGGTGTTTGAAGTTTATCTTCAAAAGCTTGTCTTACTCAGAGGGTCACCCGGAAGGGAGCATTCCCTGATCATACCCAGGTCAGGGGGCGAGACCTGGGAAGGGGGCAAGGGACCCAGGAGGTCTAGAACCTTGCAACCTGACAATCGGCAGATTCTCAAACCTGGGACGCTCTCGTGGTCCAGCCCCCCAGCCTGTGCGTGGCTCGTGGTGGGAGAGCGGGGCCCAGCTGGGCTGCTGCATCTGTGAGCGGGTGTGGCCGTCCTGCTGCGCCAGCCCCTGGCCTGACCAGTGACCCGCCTCCATGTGACAGGCCTGAGGACCCAGCACTTGGGCAGTCTCTCTCTCTCCCAGCCAGCCTGTCTCCCGCCTCCCCAGGCCCGAGTCTGAGTCCAGATGGCCCCTGAGCGAGGAGGGACGGCCCTGTGGGGTGAGCCCTCCTGAGCTGGAGGGAAGGGCAGACCTGGGCACAGGGCGGTGGGCTGGCCCAGGCGTGGCCAGAAGAGGGGGCACCTGGAGCTGGTGCACCACAGTGGGCAGAGCCTGGGGTGTGTGCGTGTGTCCCTGCCTGCTCTGTGGGAGGGACCGGACGTGTACATCCCTCTCTGAGCCGCCATGGGTGTGTTTGTCTCTATGTGTGACCCCCATGTCCACCTACCCAGGGGGATGAGGGCTGGGCCTGGCCCCTGGGCTGTCAGAAGACCCCAAGGATGAAAGGCCTGATGCTAGCAGCCACCGGTCCTGCCCAGCAGGTTTTTCTGGCTTGGTGGCAGCAGCAGCAGAGGTGACAGTGGCAGCCCAGGGAGAATAAACAAGGCTGGGGTAAGGTCAGGAGCCCCAGCACCCCACCCCCCACCCCCAATCAGGGCCTGTGGACCCCCGGGTGGAGGCCAGGGTGCTAACTGCCCGCTGGATGATCTCCGTTAGGCATGGCCCTTCTCTAGGCTCAGTTCTCCCGTCTGTGAAAAGGGAGGGGGTGGATTCCCTGTCCAGCAGCGGACATGAGATAGATTCCAACTGACCTTGGGACTGCCAGTGGAGACAGACTCCCCCTGGATCTTTAGGCCTCAGGGAAGAAGAGTGGAAGGGTAGACCTGGTCTTTCAGGTCACAGAGGGTCAGTGGGCTCTAGCTCCACTGTTTCTGGCTGTGTGACCTTGGGCAAGTTACTGCACGTCTCTGAGCTTTTGTTTCCTTACCTGCACACTGGGTTTCCAGGGTCACTTCCTCCCTGT
Source organism: Eschrichtius robustus (assembly GCF_028021215.1). Taxonomy (NCBI): domain Eukaryota; kingdom Metazoa; phylum Chordata; class Mammalia; order Artiodactyla; family Eschrichtiidae; genus Eschrichtius; species Eschrichtius robustus. Next base: position 65,418,497 of record NC_090843.1, on the reverse strand, counting down.
CTTTGAGGGCATAAAATTGTGCCCCCCTATTCTTTCCTGCTTCATTTTCCCAAGAGCCTTTATCATCTTCAAAGATTTTATATATTTTACTAATCATTTAGAAAATTATATATATACACATACATACATACATACGTACATACATGTATAAAATTGTCAGTCACCCCAATAGAACGTGAGTTGCCTAAAGGACAGGGAGCTTCGTCCGATTTGTTGGTGGTTGAATCCCCAGCACCAGGCACAGGGCCTGGCGCACAGTAGGGGCTCAGCGACCAGGGCAGCAGAGCAAACACGCTATTGACTCCAGGGCACCCCTGGCCTGAAAAGAAGTAAAACATCTCACTTGGGAGCAAACCATCATTTCTGACAAAGAAGCCCACAGCAGCCTGGAGCAGAGTGTGGGGCAAAAGTAACACAGCCCAGGCGGTGCGCCCCTGCCCCGGCCCACTGGCCACCAGCTCAGACATGCTCCCAGAGGTGGAGGGGGACAGCCCCCTGTAAACTCGTAAAGGGCAGCCAGCCGTGGCCACCATCACTCCGTGAGGCAGAACAAGGCCCGTAAACCCCACCTCTGACAGCTTTATGAGGCTTGGCATGAGCGTGCAGGAGGTGCCACGCATACGGGGTCAGAGTCCCCAGGAGCGCAGCCAGCGAGGACAGAAATGCTCTCACACACGGATCTGCGTGACCGTCACCCAGAAGGGTGGCCATCGGGTCACTGGACTTCATGATCTCCAGGGCTACTATCTCCACGTGGCAGATGAGGATGTTACAGCCGAGGGGGACGGAATCTGCTGAGGTTACGCAGCAGGTCCAGGGCAAGGCCAGGACGAGAACTGGGCTCCCCGCCCCCGTGTGGCCACTGGCCCTTCTCTAAGAGCCCGGGACCCTGGGGCGTGGGCCAGGAGGCACGGTGTGGCCCTGGGAGGGTCAACATGATGATGATTACATAGCTGGCATTTGGGGAGGACTCACTGTGTGCCAGCATCACACTAAGCACCTTACAAAGATGTTCATTTTGCAGACGAGGAAACAGGCTGGGGTACCTTGCCCAGGGTTATACAGGAGAAGTACCAGAGCTGAGATTCTTGCTCAAAAGCCCCCCTCCTAGCTGCCCTGAGTCTGTTTCCTGCTCTGATCCCTGCCCAGTGGTCCTCCAAGGGCCCTGAAAGGCCCCCCTAAGAGACAATGGATCAGAGTCGGGGCAGGACCCGGTCCCGGCCCTGGGGGATGAAACCGAGGCTGGAGGGCGCCACCTGGTGGTCCTGTGTGCAAGGGGCCCAAGGTTCCGGTTCTGAGCTGGGGGAGGGGGCTTGGCCAGGATGCCTGAGGTGTGGGGGGGAGGGGGCATGTGCTGGGATTTCTCAGAGGGACACTCCCAGACCCCTTCCCAAGGTAGCATTGGAGCTGGCTCCCCAGAACTGCCTGTCTCCCCTCCTGGTCAGACAAATGCCTTGCTGTCCAAGCCCACCTCTCTCCGCCCCACCTCTGGGTCTTTGCACATGCTGTTCCCTGGGCCTGGCATCCCCTCTCCCCTCTTTGTGCACCAAACTCCTACTCATGCTTCAGCGCCCAGCTCAGATGTCACTTCCTCCACCCTGTGGAGTGTCTGCTGCCACTGAACTTCCCTCAGTCAGGCATCGTGGAGACCCCGGGCCCCCACTCCCTCGGGGACTCCTCCCCTGTCCAGCAAACACACACACACACACACACACACACACACACACACACCCAAGGGTTGAGCTCGCTGGGCTGACCCTGTGCGGGGCCGGCGGGGCTGCACACTCAGGGAGACGCCAGGAGAGGGCAGGGCGCCGGGGCACCCACGGCGGACGGACGTTCAGGCCATGGGATCGGCTCGCTGGCCGTGCTGGGTGACCTTGGGCTTTGGAGCTGATTCCAGGAGCCACTAGAGGCCAGAACAGCCCGCCCGGCTGGCACCATTCCCAGGAGATGCCAGGCCCTGGGAGCCGGCACAGGGAAAACCGCCACTTCCTGCTTCTGTGGGCGACCCGCTGGGCTGTGGAGGGAGGGGGCGAGCTAGGGGCTCCAGATGCCCACGACCATCAACCACCGGGGTGGGAGGTCAGGGCCATGAACTGGTGTCTCCCACCGCCCCCACTAGCTGCGCCCCCATTTTTAAGGTGGAGAAAGAGGGGCTCAAAGAGGAGGAGAGCCATTGCCGTCGGTCGGGATGGCAGCCTGTTCCCAGGGGAAACGGAAGTGAGAAAAGCCATGGCTGATGACAAAGCTTGGAGAGGAGCGGGTGAGGGCTGTGACCCCCGGGATGTGGGATCACCCACCCCCAGCAGCCCTCCTGACCTTGGTGGTCCCCCCAACGAGGTGCCTCCTGGCCCGGAAGGGGAGACGCCCACCTCCCAGGGCTCTGGTGTGCTGACCACACACCACGAGCTCTTCACAGAAAGGACGGGCAAGGCCTCCCCTGGGATACGTTTCTGCAGCCAGGAGCCTCCAGGCCCAGGCTGGTTGGAGCCAGGAGCCCTCCCTCCCCCCCCCCACCCCCCAGTCCGTGGCTGCCTTGTGGGGATCCCCCTGAGCCCGGCTCTGGACTTCCCCCACCTTACCCATCAAAGCCACCCTGTGTTCATTTATCCTTTAGAAAATCAGCCAGCCACTGGCTGTGAAGCATTCCAGTTCCAGGAAAGGGGACACGCGAGCGGGGCCACACAGCACCCCGAGCAGCCACTGCTTCCCAGAGGCCACGCTGCCCCGAGCGCACCCTGCCCCTTCCGGCCGGCCGGCAGCCTCGCCGCGCCAGTGCCCACAGCGACCCGACGGTGGTGCTGCCGGTGGTCCCGCTTCACAGACCCACGCCGCCTCCCCACCCCAGTCCCAGCGCCATCGGCTCCGCCCGGCTCCTCCCAGGGCTTCCCCCCGCCCCGCAGCCAGAGGCGTCAAACCCATCTCCCCTGCTCGGGACCCTCTGCAGGGCCCTGTTGCCCTGGGGTTTCCCATCGGGACCTGTCAGGCCCATCTCTCTGGCTGTGACCCCCCGTTGCTGGCTCTGCCCCACTCACCCCAGGCGCATTCCCACCCCAGGGCCTTTGCAATTTCTGTTCCCTCTGCCTGGAAGCCTCTCCTCCCAGATGCTCACTCCCCGGCCCCAGGCAGCCTCCACCACCAGGTTCAGATCCCTGCCCACTGGCTCCTGCTATATTCATTTGTCTCCTTTTTTCATTTGTTCAGTCTGTCTCCCCCACTAAGACATAAACCCCAAAGGGCAGCGACTTTGTTTTTTTTTTCACTGTCATTTCCCAAGTCCCTAGAACAGCCTGGCACATGGCATGTAGCTCAGTGACAATTCCTTGAATTGCTGCACCTAGATCCTACTGTTCCAGGAGCTGGGAGTAGGAAGGACAGAGACCAGCTGGGGCCCTGACCCCTTCACCCCCGACCCCGGTTCCTGCCCCTTCCTTCCAGCCTGGATTCCTCCACTGCCCGATTGTGACCTTTGGGATTGGGTTCTGAGCTGCCCAGAGGCTGCCACCCTGCTTCCGTGCCAGCCACTACTCTAATGGCTCTAAATAGAATGACTCATATGTTCTTTGCAATAACCCATTTTACACGTGAGGAAACAGGCACAGAGAGGTTAAGGGACTTGCCCAAAGTCACACAGTCAGGAAATGGCAGAGCCAGAATCTGAACCCAAGCAGCCTGGCGCCAGGGTCCATCCTGTCAACTATGTAGCACACAGGGGAACCCTGTCCGGAGCACATCCTGGACACCTGCCCTGGGTGCCCTGCTGCTCTCCCACCCCCAGTCCCACCACATCAACCTCCCCTGGTGACTTGCTGCTCATGGAACAATGGCCGACCCTTAGGCCCAGCGCTTGAGGCCTCGCAGCCAGCCCAAGCTGCGTCGAATCCTCCAGCTCCGGGCCACACCCTGGGGTCTGCATCATCCCCGACCCCCAGAGGGTCGCCTGCTTCCAGGCATCTGTCGTTCCCTCCACACCCTGCAGGCCTGTCCCTGGCCACCCCACTCCACACACCCCGGGTCAGAACTCACTTCACAGAGACAGAGAACTCCCCTGGGGAGCTCTCGCTCTCCCGGATCAGGAAGGCTCCCGGGTGGTTCCGCTTCATCAGAATTTCTTCTGCCAGCTGCCGGGAAATCCTGCCCGAGTACCACCTGCAGAGAGGGGGCAGGTGAGGGCGGGGGAGGCCAGGCTACCCTGCCCCTATGCCAGGCACCCGACACTGCCAGGTCCTCACCGCAGTCCCGAGACACAGGAAATACGACGGCACCCACTTTACCCAGAGAGGCCAAGGTCATGCGCTGTGAAAGGCAGGAGTTGGGCCCAGTCCCAGCATTCTGGCTCCTGAGCCCAAGCATTTCCCACCACACCAGGCAAACACACACCTCGGTGAACCCCAACCCAGCCAACCCCAGCTGGGCTTTTCCATTTCAGATTCTTAAAAGTAAAAAAATATTTTAAAAGATGACCCCCACCCCCACAAAAAAAATAGCAGCTTTGATCTGGTGAGGAAGGGTCTCTCCCTGTACCCGTTTCACAGATGCACAAACTGAGGCCACCTGGACTTTTTCTCACAGGTTCAAGTCCGTTTTCTCTCTGACCAAACAGAACTGGGTATACAGAAGGTGCCTTGTAAATGCTGAGAGTCTGGCAGGGCCTAGGGGTGAGAGGCTGGGATCCAGCTTCTCTTCCAGCCCTGCCCACTGTGCTCTTTGGGGCTCGCCCACCCTCGGAGGGTCCAGGTGGTCTCTGGCTGGCTTCTCGGTCCCCGGATTTGAGCCCAGTCCCTTAATGGTTCGGGTGGGGGAACTGAGGCCCAGAGCAGGTGGAGTCTCACGGTGGGACCTTGGTGCTGAGGGCCGCCGGAGCCTCCCTTCCCTGTACAATTTCCCTTCCCTCCTTCAACCGAGCTTCCTGAGCTTTCTGAGCGTGGCCCCGGGCGGATGTGAGGCAGAACTTTTCCTGTTGTATCAGGATGTTGACAGCGAGCCCTCCAGGCCCAGCACAGAGGCTCAGGTGCACACAGACCGGGTCCTGCCGGTAACCCCACCCGCCAGCCACGTGTGAGCCCTTGCAGTTCCTCCGAGGGCTTTTTACTAACGTGCTTGGCCTGTGTGCGGGGCAGGTTGGGCCCCGGATGTTCTCAAGTGATGACTGAGGGGAGGAGGACAAACACGCAGCTCAGCTCGGGTGCCGGCTCCCGGGTTCTGGCCACAGGGAGAGCCCGTCGCCCGGGGCCGCCAGTAGTGGCAGTGCCACCGGCTCCCTCTCTGCCCGCTTTCCAGTCGGAAATAAAGTCCTGGTCCTGACATGGTGTCTCAGAGCCCCCCCCAACCCAGAAGTGAGGTTCTAGCCCATCGCTGCCCCCCAAAATGGGGGGGACCCTGGGCCCATCTCTGGGCGGGTGGAGGGGAGGCAGTGGAGGTGGGGGCCGAAGGCGGGGCTCCAGGGAACCTCCGAGAGCTCGGCCTGGGTCTCTGGAGTCTGGGAGTCCCGGATGAGGCCTCGAAGCCGAGGCTGAGCTCAGGGGGCCCCGGAAGGGTGCTCCTCCGGGGAGCCCCCAGCAGGACCCAGGTGCAGTGCTGCCGCAGGAGCAGGGGTCCAACAGGGCCCTGCGTGGGAGTTTCCAAAGAACCCACAAAACTCCACAGGAGGCATCAGCGTGTGGGCGGCTGTCACCCTCAAAGGATTTTGCAACAGCAGCCTCGAGGAGGCCCGCCCTGCCCCTACCAGGTCCTCGGTGGCTCGGGGACAGAGTGCGGGAGAACAGCACTCCCGACGCCCCAGAGCACAGCTCGCTCCACGCGTGGACGCCTCCATTAGTCCCCATTGTAATGACGTGGAAATTGAGGCCCAGGGAAGGGCAGGGATCCCCAAAAGTTGCTCCGCCAGCCTCTGGCCTCCGACTCTCCCCCAGCCCACCCCCCTCTCCCAGCTGCTCTTTCGGTTCCCCCGTCCCCTCCCAGTGAGCACAGCCGGGGCCCACAGCACTGGCGGCAAATCTCACCCTGCCTCTTGCCAGCTGCGTGACCCCGGACAGGCCACTCAACCTCTCTGTGCCGCCACCTCCTTGCCCACAAGACCGTGATGAGAACACCCAGCTCGCAGGGCCCTTGGGAGGGGGAGGGCGCTGCCGCCTGCAGGTGTTCACCGCCGCTGCTGTGAACTCCTCCCATGTGTCACCCATTAGCCTGTCTGCGGCCCTCCCAGCAAACTTCTACTCTACCTCCCAGGCCCAGCAGACCGCGCCCTCCTCCAGGAAGCCCTTCTTAACGCCCACCGGCCACGTGGCTGCGTCAGGGGCCTTGGTGACCCCTGCCCATGAGGCCCAGAGGCTCTGGGAGCAGCTGGTCTGCATCACGCGGCCCCCTCCACGGGCTCCCTGGGCAGGCGGAGGTGACGGTGGAGCTCAGGGAAGGAGTGGCCTGGCGTAGACACGAGGCCCCTTGGGACCCCTGCCCTGCCCCCGACCCACACCCTGGAGCCCAACGGGCTGAGTCAGGCACAGAGCTGGACTTTCCCCACTGCTATTTCGGGGCCAGGGCAGGGGCTGAGGTTAGCCAAGGATGCATCTGGGCACGGCCTCAGGCAGGTGGGCATGGGGCCTGTCCCCCATCCCTACTCTGTCTCAGACACAAGTGGCCAGAGCCAGCCCCAGGGAGCCCAGGGCCATCAGACACTGGAACCCTCCATGGCTCCCAGCTGCCCTGGTGGAGGCTTGCCTGAACCACCAGCATTGCCCCGACAGGCGTGGCCCCAAAATCTATCAGCTTTTCTTTCCTCCTGAGCAAACAGAAGCCTCTGCTTAGGCTTCTCAGCGGCCTCCCACCTCCCAACCTCCTGGCCTTCACCGGCTCACAGCCTCCACCTGGAGGCTCCCACTCCCCCCGTGTCCTCCGCTGGCCTGGCCCTGGCCAGGTTCTCGCTGGCTCTCTCCCTTTATGACAGAAAGTCTTTAAGGCCGGAGGACAGGTCCCTGCCCAAGGTCACACAGCCCAGAGGGACCCTGCGGACCTGGAGACCAGGCAGGGGACCTGGGTGGGTCGGGCCCTTGCCCAACACAGGAAGTCCGAGGTGGTGGCAGCTTTGGAAATAACTTGAAGACAGATAAAGAGGAAATGACCTCCAGGCCCTGCACCTCCCTCCCCTCCACCCCACAGCCACACACGGGCCCTGACCTGCCTTCACCTCTGCAGGAGTACCACTCCCCACCTGGCTCAAATGCCTCCATGGCTCCCACCACCCTCCGCCGGGCGTTTGAGGCCCTCCTGCCGGTCCCACTGCCAGGAGTTCTCGTTGTTCGCGCTCCCAGGAATGCCCTTCTCTTTTTCTCCTTAGCTAACTCCTACACACATGCTTCAAAAACCTCACTTGTTGCCACCTCTTCTGAGAAGCCCTCCCTGGTTAATTATCTCGACGCGGACTGCCTTCCCTTGTCACAGTTTCTTTATGTCCTGTCTCTCCCACAGGACACGACTGCTCTGACCCCAGCATCTCATCACGTGTCCCCAGCATCACCCAGGTGGGTCCCCTCAGGCAGTGGCCAGTGTCTGGCGAATGACCGAGTGAGCGACTGTGACTTGGGGCTACTTCAGCCACCACTCCATGAATATCCAGTTGGTTTTTCCCAGATTCTTGGCCACTTAGGCCTGTTCCGGGGTTGAGAACAGGGCTTTCAGCGTTGGAAGCCTGACGCGGGGGCTTCCCTGGGCCAGCTGGTCCCAAGCCCGAGGACACCTGGGCTCCTCGTGACTCCCGCTCTGCCCTGTCCCAGACTCTGCTCGGCCCATGTCCAGCTCCCCTGCCCACAGGTCTGCCTCCTTCCCACCCCTCCATGGCCCCTCACTCCCCACCCCGGCACAGGGCTGAGTCGGCCTCTTAGAGGAGCCTCGGCCCTCCTTGTGTTGCAGATAGGGAAACTGAGGAACAGAGAGAGCGGGAGTCTGCCTGAGGCCACACAGCAGCCAGGGGCCCCGCCGGCTGAGCGCCCAGGGCCCTGTCCTCTCCAGGGCTCCTACCGGGATGCTCTCCGGTGTCCCAGGTCCTCAGTGTCGTGGCCTGGGCTGGCCCCGACTGCCACCACTTGGGACAAGTCCCCACATGTCTGTCCCCCACCTCTGCTCGGGGAAGGGACGGGGGTCCCCAGACAGATGGCGGGAGGCGGGGCTGAGGACTTGCAGGCAGCTCAGCTCAGCCTGGGCCAGGCTGGGTGTGGACGTTTGGCTTCAGGGCCGGGGTGGGGGCCCTGCGGACATGCGGGGGTGGGGCCGGCCACTCACGGGTGGGGCTTGACGCGGATGTAGTTCTTGGGGACGAACCCCTCTGCACCCCGGAGCTCGGCCTTGTACCAGTTCTGGTCGTCTTCCATGTTCAGAATCTGCGGGCGGGAGAGACACGGTCACCTGGTCACCTAGTAGCGACGGCTGTCTCCCTGCTGAGGGCCCACACCAGCCCTGGGGCCCACTTCCCAGAGGGGAGCGAGGTCGCAGGGTGATTCCACGGTCTGGGGGTCACAGAGGAGAATTTGGTTGGTGGGTTGAGCTTTGGGCGGGGAGCTGGGGCGGGACTCTCAGTTCGTGCCACCCAGACCCCCGGGAGCTGGGGGACAGATCCGGGGCCCCTCAGTCCCTGAGCTGTGGCCCTGAGCATGGGGGGCCCACAGCATTTGATACGAGGCACGGAGCCAGGGGTCGGGGGTAGGTTTGCGGAGGCCCCGCCAAGCGGTGGTCACGGGGGTCACTCGCATTTACAAGCTTCACGTCTGAGCTCAGGGGTGACGATCAGGTGGGGGCTTCAGACACCGGGGAGCAAACGAGAGGCCTCTGGGCTGCGCAAGGCCGAGGCCTGGCTGCTCGGGTCGCAGACTCCCCGTCGCCTTGCAGGTGGGCCGAGGGGAACCGAAACCTGGGCGGGGCGGGGGGCCGCTACGGGCGGGCGGGTGGCGGAGGCCGCGGGGAGGGCGGCCAGCAGGACGCTTGGGCTCCCTCCCCACTCCCTGGGCAGGCTCGCCATGTGTCACCCCTTCTCACACCGGCCCCCGAGGCCGCCTTCACCAAAGGCTACTTCACAGAGGAGGACACAGGCCCAGACAGGGGAGGGGAGCAGGGCCACACGGCAGGGGTCTTAGGACCGGGGCCCCCCAACCCCAGTCTTCACCCCATGCCTCCTCCCACATTGTCTCTGGACCCCAACCCGGGGGCCATCTCTCCTCTAAGTCCCAGGACAGGTCTCCACGTCAGGTCAACCCCAGTGGGGATATTGGTTGCGACAAAAAATCAGACGCAGATCAGCAGCCCAAGCAGGGAGCACCATGGGAGCAAAGGCTGGGACAGCAACACAGATGGTTTGGTTTTACCAAGAGGAGCTGAGATTTGCCCCCTGGGCCCAGGCCTGGCCCCTCCCTCGTCTGTCTGCCAGGTCCCTTGAGCCCCTCCTTCCTGCCCCTGCAGTCTGGGCCAGACCAGCGTCCCCAGGGACAGCCGGAAGCAGGTGGCTGACTCAGGATAACTTTTGCTGAAAACTAAACAAAACAAAAAACTCCCCCAACTTAATGAGAAAATTAGGGCCTGCGGGTCACAGACTCAGTGAAGATTCTTGGGAGCCTCGGGCTCTAGACCACTCTGCCTGCCTCTGACTCTCTCCACAGCCCTGGCCTCAGTTTCCACATCTGTAAAACGGGCACATCTACGGCCTACATGGCACATGGCAGTCTTTTGTGACCTGCAAAATCCTGTGTGGACATGTGGATGTGACGTATCTAATCTATCCCAGTTTTGTTTTGGTTTTGTTTTCCTGTCACCTCCACTCCAAGGAAAGACCCAGAAATGTTCTGATTGGTTGTATTAGCTGAATTCTTGCTGTTAACATTGTTCAAAGCCCCCAGACCCTCTGAGACATGGGAATCCCCGACCCTCCCTGGTGAAGCTCACACCTCGGCCTGCCCCTGCTTTGCCCCTGCAGTGCCCTTCTCCTGGGTGCTGTCTTGTGCCGCCGTCCCCTGGCCAGTGAGGCCACGGAGCACCTCCTGCGTGCCAGGCGCTGTGCCCAGCCCAGTGATATAGCAGGAAGCAGGAGGTCACATTTTAGTGGGCAGAGGCAGACAAGAAACAGGAAGGACACAAGTAAACAAGGTAATTTAATGTTCTGCTATGTAGTCTGAAAATATACATCAGGATGACATAGATGGAAGGTGCCTGGTTGGGGGCAGGGGGATTGTCAACAGGGGACAGGTGGGGGTGGGCAAGAAAGGCCTCTCTGAGGAGGTGGCACATGAGCTGAGGCCCGAATTACAGGAAGGAATGAGACATGAGAAGATGTGGAGAACAGTGTCCAAGGCAGAGGGAACAGCCAGTGCAAAGGCCCTAAGGTGGGAGCAAGCTCTGTGCCTGGAACAGAAAGGAGGCCCCTGTGTCTGCGGTTGAGCGGGGGGGCAGTGCTGTGAGTTGAATGGGGAGGGTGAGAGTCTGAAGGTCTTGTACTCCGGGATTGGGGGGGGGGGCGGGACAAGGGGGCCGTGAGGAGCAGGCCCAGGTGAGCAGTGAACGGGGCCTGGATTGGGGCTGCTGAGACGTGGTCAGATCTGGGGTAGGTTTTGGCAGAGCGGCTGACAGGCGGGATACACGAGACGGAGAGGAAGCAGCCGAGACAACCCCAGGCTCTGGGCCTGAGCGCGGGCAGGCAGTCGTGACCGCCAGCTGCTGTGGAACAGCTGCGGGAGGAGGTGGGGAAGCTCAGGGTGGCTGGGTCGGGCCTGAGGCGCACCGGCCATCGCCGTGGAAATGCCAAGAGGCCGTGGGCTCCCCGAGTCTGGGTCCTGGGGGCCAGGCTGTGTGTGAGGAGGTGGAGGTGAAGCCACCACCCACACCTTTCCTCCAGTGGGGCGCAGCAGGGTCCTGTGCACCCAGAAACGCCTGCCCGTCGGCGAGGGGGCCTTTGTTCCAGGGAAGTGACATTTGGGGCCCCTTGTCCAGAGTGCGTCCACGTGCCACCGGGCTTTCGTCTAAGAGCAGAGCTCAGACTGGAAGAGCTTACCGGCTCCCAGAGGCCGGGATCTGCGTGTCCGCCGGTCACTGCTGGGCCGGGCCGGGCCTGGCCCACAGCCAGCGCGCAGGAAACATGCTCACGAAGGGACGAAGGGACAGGTCGTGGAGCTCAGCCACCAGCCCCACCCGCTGTCCCCGGCCCGGGGGAGGGAGAGGGGACACGGGGCGACATTGCAGCCACATTTTCATGGTTACAGAAATCAGACCCTGGGCTAGTCTGAGATGGGTGAGGAGGCACTTTGGGTACAAAATTTAAGGGAGCTCCAAAAAAGTCAGGGATCAAGATAAAGAATATTGTAAAGGAATATGTTAAAAAATCAAAATTAATCAAAATTTCTGAATATGGTCATTAGTTAATCATAATGTATCCATATTGCTCCATTAATGTAACAGATGTACCAGGTTAATAATATAAAATGTCACCAAGGGTGTGGTGTGAGTGTGTGTGGGCGGGGGGAGGGGGGGCAGGGTGTCAGATCGGAATTCCTCTGTACCATCTTCTCGATTTTTCTGTAAATTTCAAACTGTTCTGAAAAGAGTCTATTTAGGAACTTCCCTGGTGGCACAGTGGTTAAGAATCCACCTGCCAATGCAGGGGACACGGGTTCGAGCCCTGGTTGGGGAGCTAAGATCCTGCACGCCATGCAGCATGGCCAAAAGTTTTTAATATTTTTTTAAATTAAAAGAAAAATCTTAAATCAAGGCAGGCTTTGACCCGGCCCCTGTACAGCTGTGAGAGGAAGGACCCTAACTCCACGTCTGGCCCTGGAAGGATCACTTGCCCATCTCCGTCCTGTGAGGAAAGGCAGAGGTGTGAACAAGGAAGCGTGACTCGCTCACAGCATGCCTCCCAGGATTGACCGCTAGCTCCTCAAGACATTCTTTCTGGTGTTTTTTTCTAGGCACAAATCCAACGCATGAATGTCAGTTTCCCATCCCTAAAACTAATATCTATTGATTATGGGTCAGTTGACTCTCTGTGCCTGTTCCTTTGCATTCTGCTTTTTTGCCACTTAACGTTGCTTCACGAGCATTTTTACGTCGTTAAACACCCGCCTCCCCAAAGAGCATTCTTAGGGGCTGTGTGATATTTTGTGCCACCCCTGGGCAGGTAGCTAGGACGAGTCCGCACTGCAGACCCACCCACGGCCCCCAGCCCCGCCTGCTGCATTTTCTCCATCCACTCCCCTCTCCCGGCTCTTTGCGTGGCTGGGTCCTGCTCGTCCTTCAGATCTCAGCTCAGGTGTCATCTCTTTTGAGAGACTGCCCTGGCCACCCCCCCCCCATCTAAAGCTGTCCCCCTGCCCCTCCCTCCCACCCACGCTCTCCATTCCATCTCCCCAGGTGATTTCTTCCACCCATTTGTCACCTCCTGACGGCACTCACCCTCTGGAATGTCCGCTCCGGGAGGGCAGGGCCTGGGCTTTGTCCACTGCTGTGTCCTCAGCACTTAGGACAATGCCTGGTGCTGAGCAGGTGTTCGAGAGCTTGACAAGGGTTTGTTGAATGAAGGAAGGAAAAGGCAGCCCCTCCGGTGGCCTGTCATTCCTTGAAAGGTCCCCTCCCGGGTCTCCACGGACACAAGGAGCAAGTCCCATTGGGGTCTTAGCCGGGGTCTCGGCTAACATTTCAATCCTTCCTTCCTTCCTTCCTTCCTTCCTTCGACACCCCCGTGTCTTGCTGAGGGCCTGCCCTGTGCCGGGCACTGTTTTATGTCCCTGCCCCCAGGAGCCTCGGTTAGAAGCAAACACAGCAGGAGTCGGCCAACGCTCTGTCAAAGCTTAGTGGGAAACTTGGCCAATCTTGGGTGGGCAGGGGTGAGTGCAGGCATCCAGGAGGGAAGCGGGGATGTCACCGTTTTTACAACACTTGCCTTGGGGGACCCCACGGATCTACTCCCTCCACCCTGGTTCATCCCTCTGAGCCTCAGGTAGAACCCACCGGTCACCCCATTCCAAGTTCCCCACTGTTCCACTGCCTCTCAAGCCCCAAAGTCTGGAACTAGAGACTCCAAACTGCTCTCAGATTGGCAAACGAGGCCTCTGAAACAGACCTGGATCTCAAGAGTCTCGTGTTAGATGGTGCTGGTGTCAAGCCTGCCCCATCCCCAGCTGGCCACACGTCCACAGGTCCCCCCACCAGCCACTCAGGGTGGCCCAGGGCTGGCATCCCAGCACAGAGAAAGGGGGACACCCTCAAAAAGATGCGGTTCTTCTTGGAACCGTCCACCTCCTGACCTAGCCCAGCTGTTCAGTGTCACGGGGTTCAGAACACAGGTTCCAGAGTCAAAGGACAGGGGTTCACCTCTGACCCCACACCAGGCAAGCTGTGGCGCCTGCCTGTGCCCCATTTAGTCACCTGTGAAATGGGGCCTCAGCAGCTTAAATGGACGTTGATGTGCACCGCCGAGCTCGGACCTGGGGCTCTGTACGGGGTCAGTACCCGGGGGCCCTGCCCCTTCCTGGGCCCCGGCTCAGACTGGAAGCCTCATGCCCACTGCGCCGGTGCAGAGACCGAGGCCCAGCGAAGGGCAGGGGCTTCCTGAGCGTGACTTGGTGGCAGCTCCAGCGCCCGACTTGTGGCACGGCCCCTCCCAAATCAGGGCCCTGAGCTCTGCTTCCAGATGCAGACTTGTAAGCAGGGACATTTCCCGAGAGACAGAGCCCGGGAGCGCATCTGCCTGGGTCGCCCTGGAAGGCGTGTGTTCCTCAAGAGGCCACACAAGGGACCTGCGCGGTGTTGAGGCTTATCTTCCCTTCTCGCCTGCAGGGAAGCTCGTCTGGACCCCTAATCATTGTTGTTTTAGCCCCGATAGGTTAGTGTGTGTACTTAATTCCCAAGACCCTCTCTCTGTCTCTCTGCATCCGTCTCTGCCTCTTCCTCTCTCTCTTTCCCCAGCTGTCTTTTCAAATTCTTTCCTGGGAAACGGTGTTGAATCAACCCCTGCCAGGCACTATGCTAATGTCTCCTTGAATCCTCACAATGGCCCCCAAAGGAGGGATCACTAACTATCTCCCCATTTCCCAAATGGGGAAACTGAGGCTCAGAGGGTGGAGGTGGATTGTCCAGAGTCACAGACTCGATAACTGGAGAAGCCGGGCCCGTCTTCCTCCAGAGACTGGACTCTGTTTGGGGGGCTGTCCGGGCCCTGGTTTTAAGCATCCATCCCATCCCATCCCATGCGAGGCCAGCTGAGCCGGCTCTGGCCACCCTACCTTGAGTGTGTCCCCCTTGTTGAAGGCCAGCTCGTCGCTCTCTGTGGCCTGGAAGCTGTACAGGGCCACGGACTCCATGCCGCTGTCCCCGAGCCCCGGCAGCTGGGCTCTGAGCAGGGCCAGCAGCTTCCTGCTTCCTCTGCAGTCGAGGACCGTCTTCCTTTGTTTTGAGAGCGTGTTTGTGCTTTTGAAGCTGAGACTGAGACTTCCCCTGACAGGAGAAACAGGAAGCAGAGATGTCCCAGAACAGGGGGTGTGAGCCGCAGCCCCACCTCAGACCCCAGGGAGTCCCCGGGCAGCCCTGGGAGTGGGTCCTCCTCCTGCACCCACGTTACAGATGATAAAACTGAGGCTCCAGAGCAGAAATGCTGCAAAGCCATCCCCAGCTCAGACACTGTGTCTTGCGGTCCCAGCCACCCCCCCGCATTTGCCGATGTCTCCTCCACAGTTTCTAAGCTCCGATGCCTCCTGTGACTTCCCACTGCCTGCTGCATCGACCCCAAGCTCCTTGCCTGACAACCAGGGCCCTTCCAAGCCGCTACCCCCACCCCCAGCTCTCCAGACTCATCCTTTGCTACTCCCCTACCGTCTGAACAAACACGGACTCCAGCCACAGCCGAGGGACACCCCACATGTCCATTTCGTCCTCCAGCCTTTCCACATGCGAGGCCCTCTGCCTGGTGCTCTCTTCCCCTTTCTCTTCCCAGGAGACTCCTATTCATCCATCAAAGCCCAGTTCAGAAGGTGCCTCTTCTGATTTAAACAGCGGGCACCTTCAGCGGGATGGCAATCCTAAGGTCAACAAGGACTGCAAATAATCTTGACCTTTGCTTAGGTTTGCTATGGGCAGTGGAATCAGTGTGGTAATTCTGGGACAGGTGTGTGAGTATCGTGGGAAACACCATAAACGACTAAATACAGCAAAGCTGTTTGGAACCAGGGTTCTCTCCAGGGAAGGAGGGAGACCTAGACCTGGAAGGGGAAGGCGAGGAAGAGCCCTGTGTTGTTGGACGGGTATTGGATGAATCAGCGTGAAGTCAGATTGGGTTTTTTCTGTAAAAAAAAAGAGTTTTTCTTCCTTCATTTATATCAATAGGGTTACATCATGCTTTCAGATTTTAGTCAATGGATTATGATCTATTACTATTATTATTTAATTTTGATGCTTACATTGTCCCGGATTTGGCCAGTGGGACCCCCCTTCGAGATGTCCCCTTGTCCTTTTGACTCATCCCCACCGTTCTCTGAGCTCTTCCCATCTCTCTGACGGCACGTTCACGCTCTTCCAGGACTTCTGCCGCAGCCCTGGCACCAGGCGTCTCTGAGGGGTGGAAGATGGTATTTTCAGTGGGGGATGGTGTTTAGAAGCCAGGACTGAGCTGGTGTTGGGTGTGCTCCTCAGTACGGGGGTGTCATTGTTGCCAGGCCCTCTCCTCAGACAGAGGCAGGAAGAAAATAATAAAATAAAATTATATATATATATATACACACATTCATTATATATATATATATATATACACAAATTCATTATATATATATCACAAATTCATTATATATATATATACACACACAAATTCATTATATATGTATAAACTCATTATATATATATGTATTTGTATTTTTAGAAATATATTTCCTGTATACTCGGCCATAAACAGGAACGAAATTGGGTCATTTGTAGAGACATGGATGGACCTAGAGACTGTCATACAGAGTGAAGTCAGTCAGAAAGAGAAAAACAAATATCATATATTGACGCATATATGTGGAATCTGAAAAAATTGGTATAGACGATCTTATTTACAAAGGGGAAATAGAGACACAGATGTAGAGAACAAACGTATGGATACCAAGGGGAAAAGGGGTGGGTGGGATGAATTGGGAGTTGGGATGGCTGTGTATATACTATCGATGTTATATATAAAACAGATAACTAATGAGAACCTACTGTACAGCACAGGGAACTCTACTCAGTGCTCTGTGGTGACCTAAATGAGAAGGAAATCCAAAAAAGAGGGGCTATATGTATACGTATAGCTGACTCACTTTGCTGTACAGTATAAACTAACACAATATTGTAAAGCAACTATGCTCCAATTAAAAAATAATAATAATAAATATATCTCCTATCTCCTAGTGGACAGAGTGAGTCCATATTTCTGTGTTTATCTCTATGTGTATCTATATAGCTATGGATAATTTTAGATTAGATTAGTAGATTAAAAACCATGAACTCCATCAGATACGAATCGGTGAATGCAGATGAGGGGCATGTGGATGTCGTGCCATTCTCACAGCTTTTTTTAGGGTTTGAAAGTTTTCCATGTACAAAGTTGGTAAGATAGATGTGACCCTACAGAGATCTCAAAATTAAAGGTTTAGTTAAAACAAAAAAAAACAAGTTGAGGGAAAATAAGGGGAAGACTGCAGAAGCTGTCACCTTCCTGGAGCCCCCCGAGGGCCAGGGGCGGGGGCGGTAGCAGCCAAGGCTCAGCCCAGGGCCCATCCTCACCTCTCCCCCAGCACCCCCTGCTCTGTCAGCCCAGACCCCAGGACGACAGGATGTTAGAAGGTGCTTCTTTCCGGCTCTGTTTCAGCTGAGGTTTCAAAGCCTCAGAATGGTGCGGTGAGGCGGGGGGGGGGGGGGGGGGGGGGGAATCCACCCCGCCCCAAATCTGAGGTGCCTGGAGGCAAGAGGGGGGAGGGCTCCCCTTCTGAAGCTGAGTGTGTGTCCTCTGCGGCCTGAGGGCCTGGGGACTGGCTCATTTTCTGTTTTTCAAAGTACTTATTCTGTGCCGAGTCAGGTACAAGAAGGTGAGTAGCTCTCCCTAGGGGCTGCGGCTCGCAGGCGGCAGAGCTGAGCTGGCCTGCGCCAGAATCCCTGTGCAACGTGGCCCAGAGCCGCTGCAGGGGGTCAGGAGAGCCACGGGGCCGGGGTGGGCGGTGAGCAGCAAATCTCGGTAGGAGGGCACATGCGCCCAACTCCCCAAGACCACCCAGGACCCCGCAAGTGGGGCTTGACTGGGAGGACCCCTGATGGGTTTGGCACCCCAACTGAGGGTGGATGCTGGGGCCTAGAATGAGGGGGTGGCAGAGCTGGCAGCTGGGAGAGCATCGAGCCCCATCACGGGCTGCAGCTGGGTCTCCATGGGAGGCCCCTCAAAAGCCGCCCCCAGGAGGAGAAATCATTGTTAGCCACTGGCCACGCCAGTCCATGGTGGGACCGGCCACATAAGACTATCTCAGTCCTTAGGCCCTAACCCCCTGTGGCAGGCTGATTACGGCCCAAAGACCTGCAGGGCCGGACCCCTGGGCCTGTGAGCGTTCCCACAGATGACAAAGGCACTTCGCAGACGCGATTATGTTGAGAATCTCGAGATGGGGAGGTGGGCCCAGGTTACCCAGGTGGGCCCGAAATGTGATCTCAAGTGTCCCGTGAGAGGCAGGCAGAAGCAGCAGGTTCCGCAGCTGAAGCAGGATGCCCGGCTGCTGGCTGGGAGACGCAGGACGGGCCGGGAGCCGAGGGTTGCAAGGAGTGCAGCTCAGGAGGCTGAAAAGGCAGGGAAGGGTCTCTGCCCCGGGGCTCCAGGAGGAGCCAGCCCTGCCCACGCCTTCTCCTGGGCCCAGTGGTGCGGAGCCGGGGCTTCTGGCCTCCAGAAAGGTAGAGAATAATCTTGTGTTGCGAAGCCACTGAAGCTTGTGGTGACCCATCACAGCAGCCGCAGCAAACACAACCCCCCTCCCTCGCGCTAGTCCGGGGTGAGTCAGAAATGGAAGCTTGAGACCAGGCCACGAGAACAGAGGGCAGGAACTGACCGCCCCCTCCCATTCCAGGCCCAGAGCTGGGGTGGCGGCTCGGGGGACCGCAGTCCAGTGAAGTTGGGGCTCAGTAGTTATGAGACTGGACCAGACCCTCAGATGCTCCAGGGAGGCTTGGTGGGAGCTTTTGTTATCAGACACTGACTGAAACACCCGAGGGACCTCCCTGGGCTCCATCCTGTGGGGGTGGGGGAGATGGTTTACCAGGAGAATGGAGAGAAAACCTGTTCGTTCGAGAACTGCTCCTGAGCGGTCCAGTGGTTACGACTGTGAGCTTCCACTGCCTGGGGCGCGGGCTGGATCCCTGGTGGGGGAAGTTCCACATACGGTGGTGCGCCCAAAAAAAAAAAAAACCCATGGATCATGACCCCAGTCTTTTTTCTTCGTTTCTGTGCGAGGGCTTTCTCTAGTTGCGGCAAGCGGGGGCCACTCCTCATCGCGGTGCGCGGGCCTCTCACTATCGCGGCCTCTCCCGTTGCGGAGCACAGGCTCCAGACGCGCAGGCTCAGTAGTTGTGGCTCACGGGCCTAGTTGCTCCGCGGCATGTGGGATCTTCCCAGACCAGGGCTCGAACCCGTGTCCCCTGCATTGGCAGGCAGATTCTCAACCACTGCGCCACCACGGAAGCCCCATGACCCCCACTCTTAATAGTCACATTTGTCTATTCATTCATCCTGTAGAAGTGAGTGCAGCTTCTTGGGTAGGGAGAACTCTATAACATACTCATGAAATATACAGTCCCACTTGTGATGAAGTTCTGCTGCTTATTTTCTTTGTACTTTCTAAATTGCTTGGATTTCTTTCTGTTGAGTGTGTATTACTTTTATAAAAACAAGTCATTATTTAAAGTAAAGAAAAAATTTTAGTGAACTAATGTGACATTTCTTGCACCCCTGAGTTTGTGGGCAAATATTCATATATTTATAATTGTGTATGTGTGTTTGCAGTTTAAAAAATTAAAAAGACCGCAAAGCTTTATACCAATATCCTTATGCTTACTGATGAGAAATAGGATTATAGGTAGCTTTCTTTAAGTGTAGTTTCTCTTTTTTTCTTTTTCTTTCTCTCTTTTCTTTTTTCTACATTGTTTAATCACGTCGTTCCTCTGCTCCCACGCTCTCCTGTAACACACACCAGTTAAATAAAAATTCCTTAAATTCTTCCAGCTCATTAAATGGCCTCCCCCAGCTCTTGCGGGAGGTCCACAGTTCCGATTTGAGATGAAGTTGCGGGGAAAACGGGTTCAGAAACTATATGTTATATTCACGGTATTTAACCTTTACAGGAACCCGTTTTACCAGGGGAGGGATTAAGGAGCAGCCTGGGTAGCGGAGGAACCGGGGATCGGAACCGGGGATCGAACCCGGGTCTCAGGGCGCCGCAGCTTTTCTGCCTGCATCCCTCGGTCGGCGGCCGCGTCTGCCCTCCCGCGGCGTCTCTCGGAACTGCAGGCCGCCTTCCTGTCTGAGAAGTGAGGCGGGGTCTGGGGTCCCACGGGGGCCGAGCCACCGGGGCGGGGGGTCCAGGCTGGGGCCTGGGCCAGGCCAGGGCCGGCGGCCTTTCCCTCACGTCATTCGTGCAACTCTCGGACTTGCACCCCACCTCCCTGAATTAATACTACTTAATAAAACTGAAAACGGTTCCATGAACAGATGACTTTTTTTTGAGGACGTCTTTTAAAATGTCAGTAAATGTATTGAAAGGGGGAACTTGCACATCGATACTCTTAAGTGGAAAATTAGTGTCGCTTTACACGTAATAACAAGGAAACTACGATAAAACCAAGACAATGTTATGAAATGCCGTTGGATACTGATTCTTACAAAAACCGTGCACGGCCCGCTCTTTGCTCAAATCGGATATTAACTAAGTAACAGAAAAGCGTTTTTTCAAACACATTTTAACATTCCGACCCAGGAGATACATAAAAATGAAACAACAATTTCACAAAATAATACCCTTATTTTTCGGATATTTTCTATTCTATTTTATTCAATCTACTTTATTTTTTCCCTCTTTTTTTAAACTTGAAGTAGGGACTTCCCTGGCGGTCCAGTGGTTAAGACTTCATCTTCCAGCGCAAGGGGTGCGGGTTTGATCCCTGGTCCTGGAGCTAGGATCCCACATGCCTTGCAGCCAAAAAACCAAAACACAGAACAGAAGCAATATTGTAGCAAATTCAATAAAGACTTTAAAAATGGTCCACATCAAAAAAAATCTAAAAACAAACAAAAAATGAAATATAGTTAATTTACAATGTTGTGTTAGTTTCAGGTATACTGCAAAGTGATTCAGTTTTATATATATATATATATATATATATGTTCTTTTTTAGATTATTTTCCATTATAGGTTATTACAAGATACTGAATATAGTTCCCTGTGCTATACAGAAGGTCCTTGTTGGTTATCTATTTTATATATAGTAGTGTGTATATGTTAATCCCAAACTCCTAATTTATCTCACCCCACTTTATTTTATTTTTAAAAAGTGTTCAGGGACTTCCCCAGTGGCGCAGTGGTTAAGAATCCGCCTGCCAATGCAGGGGACATGGGTTCGATCCCTGGTCCAGGAAGATCCCACATGCCACGGAGCAACTGAGCCCGTGCGCCACAACTACTGAGCCTGTGCTCTAGAGCCCGTGAGCCACAACTACTGAAGCCCACGCGCCTAGAGCCCGTGCTCCGCAACAAGAGAAGCCACCGCAATGAGAAGCCCGTCCACCGTAACAAAGACCCCACACAGCCAATAAATAAATAAGTAAATAAATGAAAAAAAAAAAAAAGTGTTCAAAGGCAGGTAGATGCACATGTGTAAAAAATGTTGGTGGAGATTGAAGCTGAGTGATGGTACAGGGGGCTCATACTTTCTATTTTTGTGCATGTTCAGAAACTGCAAATTAAAAGAATATTTTAACACTGACAGGTTTGGATTTGGTACATTGATTTTACAACTTGCTAAGGGGTCACAACCCATAACTGGAAAAATTTGAATTGCCCTGACACTGTGCAGAGAATTCACCTGGACGTAATCGACAGACGGAAAGAAGGAAATGCTTTCCCACTGCAGTTGACTATCCCCACGATGGCCACCACCAATGTCTCTCCTCCCTGTAGACACCCGTCATTCCCACATCAAGAGGTGAAGCCTATTTCCCCACCCCTTGAATCGGGGCTGGCCCAGACCAGTAGAACGCAGCAGAAGTAATGTTCTGGGACTTCTGAGTCCAGACACCCAGAGAACCAGAACCTTCTGATTCCTATTGCTTGGAATGAGCTGCCATGTTTTGAGGAAGCGCAGTAACGGGAAGACCCATGTGGAGGAGAGCCGAGTCTCCAGCTAACAGCCCCGCTAGCGCCAAGCCAGCCACGAATTTCCTGTCCAAGCCCTTGGCTTCCCACCTCAAAAGGTTGCCAGCTAAAAGCCAGGACACCAGATAAATTTGATTTTCAGATAAACAATGAGTCCTTTTTCAGTATGTCTCAAATATTGCACGGGAAATACTTATACTAAAAAACCATTCATCGTTAATCTGTAGTTCAGATTTAGCTGGGAAGCTTGTATTTTTATTTGCTGCAGTCAGCAACCCTACACCTCGAGCACCTGAGGGCTTTCTCTGGCTGCCAGAGAACACTCAGCCAAGGTGAAGGGCAAAGCAGCAAACGTCATCCGACGAGCACAAATGCCACCTTTCCCAGCCCCTGGCGGATGACTCTGGGGTGAGCTCTACCCGTCCCCCGAGCCCCCCGTGGCTCTGAGGAGCAGCTGCCTGCAGCAGGACCTGCTCCTTTGCTCTCCTCCCACCCCCATCTCACTTCCCATCTCCCTGCAGGGACTCCCGAGGGTCACCTCCAAAGAAACTCCTTGCTCCCAAATTCTTGTCTCAGGGTCTGTTTTAGGAGACCCAAACTGAGACAGTAGAGCTCAGCCAGGGTTAACTATCATAATAGCTATAATTATTCACTCACGGTTTCTCTCACAGCGGAGGGAAGCAAACTGAATGTAACAATCACAGCTAACATTTATTGAGCACTTACTGCATACATGCTCAAGATGTATTTTCTCACCTGCCTCTGAGGTGTCACTAAGTTGATTTTACAGATGGAGAAACTGAGGCTTGCAGAACCTCAGTCCCCTGCGGCTTTTCACTGCTGTTCCTTATGCCTTGAACACCTCGTCCTCGTAATCACCACTTCCCAGTCTCAGGTCCCAGTGCGGCTCCTGCCCCAGGCTCGGTGGCCTCCCAGGAGGCCCTCATTTGATCACCTGCACTGCTTCCATCTCAGAGGGCAGGGTCGTGGGGAGGTGAGTAGGAGAGGGGAAGGGTATCACCTTAGATAAGGTGGTGAGGGAAGGCCTCACTGAAGAGGTGATACTTGAGCAGAAACCTGAAGGAGGCGAGGGAGCCACAGGAAGACCTGGGGGAGGAGCATTCCAGGCAAAGGGAAGAGCAGGTGCAAAGGCCCTGAGGTGGGAGCGTGCCGGGGGTTTGAGGAGCAGCGAGGAGGCCAGTGTGGCAGGAGCTGGGTGAGGGGTGGGGGATGAAGCCAGGAGGCGACAGGCAGGGGGACGGGGGCAAATTCACCGAGAAGCTAACAGGGCTTAAGCTGCAGTCCCCTCAGCTGCCCAGGTGTCCAAGGCACTGGCAGGGACCTTGCAATGAGCTCACGTGGTCACAGCTTTTGTAAAATGTGCAAGTGCCTTTCCTGGAGCTCCGTGTAGTTCATAGCAAACCATTAAAAAAGGCAATTTAAACATTTTGCAAGAAACCCAGGTTGGAGATGTAATATGTTTCCTTTGATAATATTTCATTAATTTCCTGTATTTAATTCATTTTATCCTCTTAGGAAACGTTTCTACAGAAGTAGCATATGCCTACGGGAAAGGGCCCACGTCAGAAACGAGGGGCCCGAGGGGTGTCCACAGAGGCCCAGCTCCCTGCCCGCCTCCTGCTTCTGCCAGCATGTCCCCTGGGTGACCACCCTCCTCACTCCTCACAATGCAGATTCTGCTTTCCGAAGAGCCTGTACCAGACAAGCAAGCTATTTTCATCACAACTGGTTAAGACCACTCTCTGCCACTCTGACTCCCCCTTCCTCCCAGGTTCCCTCGTTTTGTATTTGTAAGGTTGTGTTCTTTTTCTTAGAGAGGGCCTCCTATATTACAGAACCTTCAGGCCCCACAAAACCTGGCCCTGCCCTGAGGGTGGTTCACAGACCACAGTAAGACTCCAAGCAAGCTGGGAGCCCAGACAGGGTCCTGAGAGGCGGAGGGATGAGGTCCGACTTAGGGGTGGGGATCAGACTGGGGTCACGGGTGGAGGACAGGAGGCAGGTGAGGAGGGCACTGTGTAGTCCAGGTGACCGGCCTTGGGGGTGGGGAGGGGGCCAGGGTCAGATTCCAGGTACCCTCTACTGGTAGCCAATGGGATTCGCTGGTGGACCCGACGCAGGGAATGAGAGAGAGAGAGTTCTTGCCCTGAGCCACGGGCAGGACAGAGGTCTTAGAGACGGAGCAGCTGGTGGGTGGAAAGACGGGAGCTTGTTTCCAGATGCGGGGGTGTTGGATGCGTGAGCCTGGAGTCCAGGGTAGAGGCCAGGTCCGAAGATGATATTTTAGGAACTGTCAGGGCATAGCTGGTGCTTAGAGCCTCTGGACTCCCCGGGGAGTTAGGGTAGACAGAGAAAAGGCCCCGGGTGCGCCAGGGGCGCCCCGACATGAACAGACCAGCAAGAGGAGGAGGAACCAGCCGAGGAGCCCGGAGAACTGGGAGGAGAGAGGCTGCAGGCGGGGAGGGACGCGTGTGGTACACACTGCCGTCCACGACAGCCCGAGGCGGGGACACCGCCGTCCTCCCCTCCCTCTGAGGCCGCCCCCAGCATGCCCCGCCCGAAGCCCCTCCTCGGCCACGCTCGGTCCCCCTCCTTTCTTTAGAGCGCTAGAGCGCACCCTGTGCGGCTTGACTGTCGTTAGGCCCTGTCTGCGTCCTGGGGCGGTGACTTTGCTCATCCCCGGATCTGCCGAATCCCAGGGCCCAGCTCAGCACCCGCACCCCGAGGCGCCGAGGCTGCGTCCCCGGCGGGCAGCGGGCGCTGCGATCTGAGAGTCGCCGCCAGAGGGCGCCCGGGGCTGGAGGGCTGACCCCGCGGGAAAGGGCCAGAGGGTCCGCACCGGGTGGGGCGGGGAGATCCGGCCGAGCGGGCTTCCCGGAGCCGGAAGACCTTTACCAGCCTGAGGAGGGAAGCAGGATGAGGGCAGGCTTCCCAGGAGGTAACTTTTTAACTGTCCTGCAAAATGAGTGGGCGGCGGGCTGGAGCAGGGCCGGGGGTGCCGGTGGAGCCGGTGGAGGGGCGGGAAGGCCCGGGAGGCCCCCCGAGACTGGGGAAGCGCGCAGCTGGCGCAGCGCGGCGATCTGGGCGGACGGCAGGAGTGGCCCCCGGAGCTGATGCGCGCTCAGGCCCCAAGGGGTGGAGGCACGGGGGGAGGCGCAGCGCTTAGCCTGTCCGGTGCTCGTGGACACGGGGACATGGGTGCTCCCACGGGGGGGCCCCCCTGCTGGCACCCCCCAGGCCCCAGCTCCCCCACCGGGGAAGGTCTGGACAATGGGGTCCACCTCCTGCCAGGGAGCGTCCCCAGGGCCCACACAGCGCCCCCTCCCCTGCTCCGCATGGAGGGGGGATGAGGGCAGAACTGTTGCTCGGTCACAGCCTGAGGTCAGAGCCTGGAGTCCCTGCAGGTCAGAGGTCAAGGGGCTGCCTGCACGTCTGGAAGGTCTGTGGTCACTGGTGGAGAAGCTGAGGTGACCTCATCCTGAGAGCCTGGAGAGATGGGGGAGGGGTGGCAGGGGGCCAGGCAGGAGGGGGCCTGGGGGCCCGGCAGGGGGGCGCCTACAGTACCGGTACCGGTACCGGGCCTGCCTCACCGAGGCTGCCTCTCCCTAGGCCTGAGTCTGATCCCCTTAGAACGGGGTGTCGGGGGGTGGCCTGAAGCCCCTTCCAGGTCCTGGGTCCAAGGCCAGCAGAAAGGATTGGCTCCTTGGGTGACCCTCCCACTTTCTGCTGCAAGAGCTTCCAGGGACAGTGTTGTCAATGATAATAATAATAATAACTTTTTTTTGGATGTTTCTATATTCCAGGAACTTTCCTAAGTGATGTATATATTTATTAGTTAAGTTATCCCCCAACAATACCATGACTGAAGAGCAATTTTTGGTCCCCTTTTACAGATGAAAAAACTGAGACTCTGAGAGGGAGGTGACTTGTCCAAAGCCACGCAGCTGGGATGGAGCAGTCTGGCTCCAGAGCCTCTGGGTCCCTAAGGTCACTTGAGTGACCCAGCCCCATACCACGGATAAAGAGACCCTGAATCTCGCCTGCTCTGAGCACAGAGACAAATGTGGCTCCAGACGTCTCCCCCCAGGCAGAGTGACCTGGAGGGCCGCCTTCAGCCTGGGGCCTGCTCATCTGGATGTGGGTGGTCAGCCCTGGGTCAGGGGATGGTGCCCAGCTGCCTGGTGCTGGCACTGGAAGGGCAGCTGTGGGTTAAAATCCTAACTGTACCACTCTCTGCTGTGTGATTCCAGGCAAGTCACCTAGCTGCTCTGTGCCTCAGTTTCCCCTTCTGTAGAATGGAGATGATCATAGCACCTCCTTTAGAAGACTGCTGTGAGGATTAGATAAAACAATACACATAAAGCACTTGACTGCTGGTTTTCCATGGGCTCCCCTTGGGTGCCTCTGACTCTCCTGGTTCTGGAAACTCTCACCTCACATTCAGCAGGGTGGGCAATAAACCTGGTCTCCCAGACTCAGAGACATCGTAAACCAATGTTTCTGGATTCTCCCACTGGTCCTCTGGGGTTGGTATTATTTATCAGACCCCCACTAGGAAGGAAGAAACAGAGGCTCAAAGAAGGGGGAGGGGGACTTGCTGTGCAGCCAGAAAAAGGAATAAAGAGGGTGTCTGTGTGTGGATAGGAAGTGATCTCTCTTTTTTCTTTTTTTTTTAGGCCCTGCTGCTTGGCATGTAGGATCTTAGTTCCCCGACCAGGGATCAAACCTGTGCCCTCTGCAGTGGAAGCACAGGGTCTTAACCACTGGACCACCAGGGAAGTCCCAGGAAGTGATGTGTAAGTGATATTGTTAGATATTGTAAATTGGGGGGAAACCAAGTGCAGAACAATGTGTAGTATATGCTCACATTTGAGCGAAAAAGGGGTTGGGGGATGGGAAATATAGGTAGATTTGCCTGTATGTGTATAAAATATCTCTAAAGTTTTAAACAAGGTATTGATTATTTACCCCTAAGGAGAGGAGCTGGGTGCCTGGGGTCTGTGGTGGAAAGGAAACTTTTTGCTACACACCCATGAAATACCTAAAAGGATGTTTTTGTGTGTTATTTCCCTGAAATAAGGTCAGGGAGGGGAAAATGAATACATTAATTCAGGGGTGCAAATTCCAACACCAACTAGAGCTAGACAAGAAATATGAATACATGTGAGACATTAGGGAGTGGTAGAGACTGAGGTGAACAGTCATGTCCTACCTAACGGGGCAGCCCTGCTCAGCATCAGCAGATTGCTGCCCTGCAGAAGTGCAGGCAGACCCAGAGTTGTCAGAGCTTCCGATTTCCAAAGAGAAATGGAAATGGGGTGGCCACTGGATGAGGAAGACGGTCAGGGTGACTAGGAGAGCACGGTCTAGGGAGTGGTCGAGCTAGAGGGAGATGGAGGGAAAGTGTGGCAGCCACATCGGCTGACTGACCTATCTATCTGCCATCCCCAGCCCCCCCTCCCCTGCTGCCTTCCACTTAAGAGACTGGAGAGGAGAAATGACTCACTTTCCCAGTCTCCCTTGCAGTTAGGAGTGGTCATGTGACACAGTTCTGGCTGATTAGATCTAAGGAGTGGGTGGGGTTGGGGGGTAGGGGTAGGTTCTGGGAAATTATTTCTCTTCATGATAAAAGGGACAAATGCTTTCAATTCACCCTAAATTTAACCATTCCTCTTCCTTCCTGTCTTAAATGTGAATGCAGATGCAACACCAGGTGCAGTAGCAGCCATCTTGCAAACAAGAGGGAAAAGCCAAGAAATTGCAGAGTTATGAACCCTGACATCACTGGCCTGGTAAAGCAATGCCAGCCATAGCTGATCTCCAAGCTCATTGGGATGGGGGAAAATGCACTCCTATTTGTCTGAGCCACTCTGATCTGTTTTCTATTTTTTGTAGTCAAACACATGCTTAACTTTATAGAAGATGTGTATTTGATAGAGCTCAGAAGACGTGGGAAAAGGAGAGGCTAGGCAGGAGTCTGTGGAGGGTAAAGGTCAAGGGGAGAGGCTTTTTGTTTGGAGGTGGGGGAGGCCTGATCATGTTTCTATGATAATAACCAGCATTTATTGAAAACACACTCTGTGCTCTACACAGTGATTTACACAGATCAACTTATTTCTCACTGCAGTCCTCTGAGCCAGGCCCGGCTATATCCCCACCATAGGGGAGGGAACTGCTGCTCAGAGAAGCAAAGCAGCGTGTCCGGCCCTACGGCTACAGGAGGTGCGGCAGGATTTGAACTCAGGTAGAAGCTGTCCAGCCCAGGATGGGCTCTGACTCCTCCACCTGTCCCTCTTGGGGCCTCAGTCTCCGTGTGAAATGGGGCGCGCCGGGAGCCTGCCATTCGGTGGGGGCGGAGATGTACCAGCGCCAGGAGCTGGCCTCTGCTGGCCCAGCAGGCCAGGGGTCAGCCAGGCAACCACCGCCCCTTCCACCTCCATGTCTGGTCCCTCCCCGCTGGTGGGATGAAGGGGCTGGGGCTGACGCAGCCCTGACGGGGCGTGGTGGGGGTGGGGTGGCGGTGCCTGGAGGGCGCAGCCTGGGCCTCTGGGCTTCAGTTTTCTCCTCCGTGACGGGCACCGAACAACACGCCCGCAACACGCCCGCGGCTGCTCGGAAGGCTTGCAAGGCTCGCAGTGACCTAAGCCCGGCGGGGCGTGGAGGGAGGGTGTGGACCTCCCCGGCCGCCCCCTGTTGGGGCCCTGTTGGGGCCCCAGGTCGGCCCCAGGCATTTTCCGGGCGGCCTCAGGAAATACCAGCACCCCCCCCCCCCCCAAACGCTGTCCGCGGGCCTGACGCCACCACCGACCTCCCCGCCCCTCCCCCACCTCCTTCCGGCCGCGGGCCTTGCTCACTTCTCCGCCCTGGGCAGTGCCTGGCTACCCGCGCCACCTCCTACACAGTCTGCGCCTCCTCCTTCCTCTCCCTCGAGCTCTCTCTTCCTCGCTTGGAGAAGGGGGGGGGTGGGGGGCGGTCTGGGGTCCTGGTAACTGGGCGGCGACGCCTGACAGGCTAGGCGACTGTGATTTGGAAAAAGGTTCGGGGGATTCTGAAAACCTAGAATAGGAATCAGGGAAGCAATCAGGGAAGGCTGCCTGGAGAAGGTGACATTTAAGTCTGGTCCTGGAAGACCAAGCCATTGACCAAGGATAAGTGTTTTAGACAGTAAATCACTTACTCGACAAGCATTTATTGAGCACTTGCTGTATGCCAGTCCCTGTGCTAGGCCCTGAGGTCTGGCAGGAGGCAAGATAAGTTTGTGCTCTCATGGGCTTTGCAGTGGGGGAGTCAGAGGAGGCTGCGAAGGGATAAGCACTACCTCACAACCTGGGCTCAGAGCTACTGAGGGAGGGTAGGTGATGGGAGGCGAAAGGTGCCGTGATAGTCTGAGGAGGGTGGCCAGTGGGGGCTTACCCCCCGCCCCTCAAGGGCATTGCACGACTGACGAGGAAACAGCAAGTGCAAAGGCTGAAAGTCGAGAGGATGCAGGAGGCTCGGCTGCCGGACAGTGGACTAGATCAGGAGGGCGCTGAGGATGAGGGCAGGGAAGTGACTGGCCCGAGGTCACAAGTGCTGGAACGCAGGGACGTGAGCTCAACCGCAGGAGTGTCCGTAACTTTTTAAAGCGGGCCTGCAGCTGCACAGCCTCCGGAACAGTGGCCAGCCTCCCTTGGTAAGGCTGCCGGGCCACCTGGGGCAGGTGCTGATGGAGGGGACAGCTAACTGCCGGGAGGGGACAGCTGACTGCCGGGAGGAGACGCTCCCTGAGAGAGGCAGCAGCGGAAGTCGCTGTGGGATGGTGGAGGCTGTGGCGGCTGTGATGTGGTTTCTCTGCAGCCCCTGTGGTAACAGCCCGGGCACTGTGCCTGCCCTCCTGTGGCTTCTGCGCCCACACAGAGCCCTCGCTGGGGCAGCCTCTGTTTCCTGGAGCTCGGACTGCGGCTGGGAGCCCAGCCGGGACCCTTCTCAGTCCCGGGAGACCTCCCACTCTTTATCTCCTGGGTAGCTGAGGCCTCCTTTATAGAAGAGGAAACGGGTTCAGAGAGGGATGGTGGCTGGTCCAGGACCACACAGCAAAGGGCTGTGTCAGGCACCCACAGCTGTGGGCTCCTCCCCGTCCCTGTCTCATTTCCCCACACCCCTAAAGGTGATTCCTGGGGTCACATCCAAACAAACAACTTCCATTTGAATCCTTGTTCTAGCTGGGCTTCTGGGGCGCCAAATGCAGACATTTGGTAGTGAGTCTTCAAATGTGACTGAGCTTCTGCCCTGAGCACAGTTCCCATGCACACAGGACAGACTCTAAGTGCTGTTTACAGCCCCCATTTGTGGAGGAAGTGGGTAAGGGCACAGACTCTGGGTTCCAAGCCCCAGGCTGCCACCTCTTACCTGTGTCACTTCGCCTTCCTGTGCCTCAGTTTCCTCATTGGCAAAATGTGATCATGAGGGTGACTTCCAATTGGATTGGTGTGAAGGTTGAAGGAGATCATAGGGAAGTGCTTAGGAGAGGGGCCCGCCGTGGTGATGTCCGTGTGGGTGTCACACCTACTGTGTGCAGTGATCCTGCCCAGAGAAGGTGACCTCCCAGACCTGCTCCATCCTTGCAGTCACCCTGCCAGGCAGGTGCTTCACACCTCACTTCACAGATGGGAGACGCGCAGGGTGGGTTTGGAGGTCGCCCAGAGTCTCACAGCTGGTGAGGGGTGGTGTTGGGACTGGAATCCAGGCCAGGCTGATTCAGACAACCCTGGAGTCCCCCCGTGGACAGGGCAGGCTGTGACTCAAGTCTGCAGGAGCGTGGGCAGGCGTGTAGGGTAAGCGGGCTTCGGGGTTGGGGGGAGGAGGGGGCCCCATTTTAGTGGTCGGGGAAGCCCGCTGGGGAGACGGACTGGAGGGGATGGGGCACGGGGCGTCCGGATGTGTGGGGGAGGGCATTCCTGGCACAGTGAGGGGAGAACGGGGCAGGGGCAGGGTGGGCAGGCCTTCTAGCCGCGGTGGGGCGGGGCTGTGGATTTGATTCTAAGTGTGGTGCAAAGTCCTTGGAGGGCTTGGGACGGGGTGACGCTATGCGGTCTCCCCAGCAGCCCGCCAGCAAGGCACGGCGGCCCCGCCCCCGAATTGCGTTGAGGAAGCTGAGGCTCTGAGGGTCCCTGTGTGCTGCCGTGGTCCGGGGTCACCAGCACAGAGCAGCGGCTGGACCCTGGCTCCCAAAACCGCTCTTTGTGTGGGGTGCCGGGTGCGGCTACAAGCGCCCCCCACCCCCTGACCACAGTCGGATACCCCTGGGCTTGCGGAGCGCCTTCCCCCAGAGACGGCCTGTCTTCCATCGTTTACTCTCAACAAACATACTCAGACATTATGCTCCGTGTGAGCATAATTATGCCAGAGCCGTGCAGGGGGAGGAGACACAGGTAAGGAAGGCCAGTCCCAGCTCCCCCTCTCCAAGAAGCTGCTGGACCACGGGGTGCAGAACCTACACTGTCACCATCCAGGAGGCAGGTGCCAGGATGCCCGTGGCATCCAGGAAGGCTCCCAGGGCAGGATGACCACTGGATCCTAAAAGCCTATGGGCACTCAGCCAGGCTGACTTCTAGAAGGATCCCGAAAGGTGGAGAGGGGGCTCCAGGCAGAGGGAACAGCACACACGGATGCTCAGAGGCCAGCATATGCAGGCCATCTGGGGAACCCCAGGTAATGGGTGGGGCTGCAGTGCAGGATCGGGGGAGGCGTGCCCACAGAGGAGCCTGGAGAGGGCAGCCCCTCATCCACCCAGTGGGGAGCACAAGGAAGCAGAGAGACCAGCGATGGGGAGAGGCCCGGGAGGGCCCAGGCTGGTGTCCCTCCTGCCCTTGTCTGGGTGTGTGGGCGGTCACAACCGGCCGCTCAGTTGAGGAGAATGAAGATGCAATTTTAATTCTCATCTTTCCGCTCAGTACCTCTTAGACACGCACATTTACAAAAATTGATAACAAAGTTGCTTTATGTACCCGCCTTTTTTTTTTTCTTATAAGAAATTAAAGAAAAAAGTGGAAGGAAGGAAAGAAGGGAGGGAGGGAGGGAGGAAAGGAGGGGAGGAAGAAAATAAGGAAGGAGAGAAAGAAGCAGAAGAAAGAAAAGGATTGGGAGATTTTTTTTTTTTTTTTTGGCCTTTTTCTGGTCTAGATGGCCCCTACATTTGCATTGTCTCACCCTTTGGAGTCACTGGCCTCCTGCCCTCTTTTTTGGGACCCCTCTGTCCTGGCCTCTTAACTGCTGTGTCTGTGTCAGCCTCTCCGCAGCCTGGCAGCCCTGGCACAAGCCTACTTCAGCTCCAGTCCCAGCTTCACTAGGAGGAGCTCAGAAAAGGACAGTTGCATGAATGAGCAGAGGTGAGTCGGAGGAGAGGGTGAAGGGAGAACCAGTCTGGAGATGTGTTCCCAGGTCTCTGGACAGACTGGTAGATCCTGACACTCCACTCCATCAGCCCTGGCCCAGGGCCCCTTCAGCCAGAGCCAAGGCCAGCCCTCTTGACATTCTTCCAGCAATGCTGAGTCCTTAGCCTGAGCCTGTGAGGACCCACTCTGCATGTGGCCCTGGACTAAATGCTTTCTGTCCATCATCTCAGTACTGTGAAGCAGGTATGAGTGGGCACCACATTGCATTGAGTTGTCCTGTGTTCTTAGTCTCCTCAAGTCTGTCTTCTTAGTCTTTCTTGTGTTTCACAACCTTGGCAGTTTTGAAAAGTACTGGCCAGGTATTTGTAGAATGTGTGTATGCATTTTTTAAGGATTATTTTAAAAGATGTTTATTAAATAAAAAATAATAATAATGAAGAAAGAGAGAGGAACAAAGAGAAAAAGAGATGTGAAAAGAAAGAGAAAGGAAGGAAGGAGAGAAGGAAGAGAGGGTGAGAATAAGTGAAAGAAGAGAAAAAGGAATGAAAGACTTTGAGGTTTCTGTCAAAAGAAAACTTTGCTTGAGGCAACAGTGGAGATGTCCTTTAAGAAAGCTAGGATGGGGCTTCTTCCCTGGTGGCGCAGTGGTTGAGAATCTGCCTGCCAATGCAGGGGACACGGGTTCGAGCCCTGGTCTGGGAAGACCCCACATGCCACGGAGCAACTGGGCCCGTGAGCCACAATTACTGAGCCTGCGCGTCTGGAGCCTGTGCTCCGCAACAAGAGAGGCCGCGATGGTGAGAGGCCCGCGCACCGCGATGAAGAGTGGTCCCCACTTGCCGCAACTAGAGAAAGCCCTCGCACAGAAACGAAGACTCAACACAGTCATAAATAAATAAACAAATAAATAAAAGAACGTGAATTTCTTTAAAAAAAAAAAAAAAAAAGAAAGCTAGGATGACGCCAGCCTGACTCAACAGCTCTGACTTTTTTCTGGGCTGGTCTGAACTGGTCTGAACAATTAAGAATTGTGTCTGTGAGGTGACAAAGAGGGCTCCTTGCATCTCCAGCTTTTATGGTTCCTGGTGCCCACAATCTCAGAAGCAGAGAGGGCCACTTTTCTGATGGTTTTAGCTAAAATCCTGGGGATGGCTCTTATTGGCTGGGCTTGGGTCACATGCCCAGCCCTGAACCAATGACTATGGCCATGGAGATGTGAATTCTCATTGGCCAGCCAGGGATATGCCTGCCCCTGACTGCTAATGGAGAAGGCTGCTCTCAGCAGCTGCAGAGTTAGCAGAAATACACGAGACCAGGCTCGTTCCAGCCATTCTCTCCTGACTCACCCCCTGCTTCTTTCTTCTATGCATCCTGTGGTCCAGCTAAATGGCACCACTGGTCCATGATTTCCTGCCTCCTGGTCTTTTGCTCAGCCTGCCCCCTGCCAGGGTTGCTCTCCTCGCTCTCTGCATAACCAATAATTAGCCACCCTTAAAGTCCCAGCTCAAATGCTGCTGGCTGGGCAGATATCTTTGAGTTATAGCTTTGGGTGATTATGTTTCAAATCTTGACCCAAGCTGAAAGCTTTATGAAGGGGGAGGGCACCCAACTCATCCAGAAATTTTCTGAGGAAGGAAAAACAGCACCTTTCTGAGGCCAGAGAAGTGCTATGGCCTCTTCAGGGCACTCAGCCAGTCTCTGGCAGAAAGATATCGTGCACATTTCCAAGGAAGGGGTGCTCTGTAGGAGATGCCAGTCCCTGACTCCCTTGGACTTTGGGTGAAAATCTCAGCCCTGCCGCTCCTCAGCTGGGCCAGCAGCTATTTTTCCCCTATCTGTGCCTCACTTTTTTCTTCTGTAAAATGGTGATAACAGGAGTGCCTACCTATCTCACAGGGCAGTGGTGACTGTTTACTGAAATAATGCGTGTAAGACGTTTCAGTCCGTGTAGATTCAAGAAAACAATTTAAAATGGTCTGTTGGGACTTCCCTGGTGGCGCAGTGGTTAAGAATCCACCTGCCAACGCAGGGGACACGGGTTCGAGCCCCGGTCCGGGAAGATCCCACATGCCGCGGAACAGCTAAGCCCGTGTGCCACAACTACTGAGCCTGTGCTCTAGAGCCCGCACGCCACAACTGCTGAGCCCGCGTGCCCCAACTACTGAAGCCCACGCACCTAGACCTCGTGCTCCGCAACAAAAGAAGCCACTGCGATGAGAAGCCCGCACACCGCAACCAAGAGTAGCCTCCGCTCGCCGCAACTACAGAAAGCCCAAGGGCAGCAATGAAGACCCAGGGCAGCAATGAAGTCCCAAGGCAGCACGCCCCCCGCCACCAAAAAAAATGGCCTGTCTTGGACATTCCTGGCCGTCCAGTGGTTAAGACTCTTTGCTTCCAATGCAGGGGGTGCAGGTTCGATCCCTGGTTGGGGAGCTAGGATCCCACATACTGCGGAGCGTGGCCAAAAAAAAAAAAAAAGCCTGTCTTGTTTGCAGTGTTCCCCCACTATAGGGGAAAAAGCCTGAAGAGTAATGGCCAATAAAAACTACAAATGTTGGGTCATAGATTGAAAACTATATATTAAGCTGATGCTGTTTTTTACTGTTACACTTCATGCCCTTGGGAGGAAATCTGAGGAAGGTCATAGAAACTTGTTTTTGAGGCATGATGAGAGGTTTGGAAGAAAGGTGTTATGCAAATCTCAACAGAATTATCAGTAAATGCTTCAAATATAAAAGCCTGGAGGGACTTCCCTGGTGGTCCAGTGGTTAAGACTCCGTGCTTCCAATGCAGGGGGCGCAGGTTCGATTCCTGGTCGGGGAACTAAGATCCCACATGCCACGTGTGGCATAGCCAAAAAAAAAAAAAAAAAAAAGCCTGGAGCCGTCAAAAAATTAAATGAAAACTCTTTGGAAATGGGGTTGATGACTGTTATTGTCAGGAATCTGGGTACCAAGTCAACTGGCTGAGGGAGAAAAGAGAATTCAGCCGAGTGGTGGTCGTGCTGTCCACCTCCCCAGTGTGTGTTCCCCTCCCGTAACTGCCCCCCCCACCTCCAGGGGGGAGCCCTGATGGGCCTAAGCCAATCACCCTGATTCCTCATCGAACTCCCCACAGCTGGCTCAGGGATGGGCAGGTGATCCAAGTTCTTCCAATCAGAGCAAGGCTCAGGTATCAGTTTCCTGGTTTGGAGAGAGAGACACTGTCTTACCCTGGCTACGGATGTGAGGCATGGATCTGCCACAGCCAATTTACAGCCAGTCAAGACACCAGCCCAGGAAAATCATGACATGCCTAGGAGGTATATGTCAAAGAAATGGAGCCAGAACCTTGATCACCTGAAGCTGGAGATTTTCGTTAAATGAGCCAATTAAATCCAATTATCACTTAAGCCAGCTTGAGCTGGGTTTTCTTTTGAAATAGTTGTAACTGATGTATTGGCTTATGTGCTAAAAAGTCCAGGGTTAAAACTTCAGGCATGGCTGGTTCAAGGTGTTCAAACAATGTCAGCAGAAATCTGTCTTTTCTCTCCTCCCTCACCCCCTCTGTGTTGGCTTCATTCTCAGCCTGGCACATCACACCTAGTTCAGCAACCTGATGGGGGTGGGGGCGATGGCGGGCGGTTGGGGGGGGGGGCGGAGAACAGCCTCCTCTTTTTCAGTGGTTTCTGTGGAAGTCCAGGGCTTGAGTCTCACTGGCCCATCTTAAGTCATGTGCCCATTGCTGAATCAATCACTATGACCAGGAGAGATGCTCTGATTGGCTTGGCCTTGATAATGTACCTGGAGCTTGGAGGGGAGAGGGGATCTCTCCCTTCAGTCTACTCAAATTCCTCTCAAGAGTTTGGCTTTCGAATCAGGCCTGACTTTTCTAGCATTGCCACTTTTTAGCTGTGTGATTATGGGCAAATCGCTGAATGTCTCTGAGCCTCAACTGTAAATGAAGGATAACGATGGTCTAAAACTCAGGGTTGTTATGAACAGGAAATGAGATAATCCATGCAAAGCATTTGCACAGTGCTTGCTGCTTTGGTGTTACTGTTATTATTATTACTATTTCCTAGCTCCAGTATCTCTACTTCAGGAAGTCTGCCTTGATCACTCCTTCTCTGCAAGAGAGAAGGAAGTTTCCTTTTCAGCTCTCACAGCCCTTTCTCTTATGATTTCCTATGTGACTTTAGTGTTTTAGTTTCAGTTTGTGTTCATGACTCCTCTGCTCTTTTAGACTTCCAGCGCCTGGAGGGACCAGGATAGCTTTATCTCTGTATCTTAATAAGAACCACTGCTAACGCCCATCTACAGTTTCCAAAGCATTTCCTACTCTGCTTTTTCATTATGAACCTTAATGCAATCCCTCAAGGTGGGAGGGATTATTACTCTTTACAGATGGGGAACCTGAGGACCAGAGGGAGCAGTGACAGGCCAAGGTCAAGCAACGAACTGGCAGACAGGGAGTTAGCTGTTGAGGGGCTCCCAGCATAGGCTCTTCCTGCTGGACAAATGGTTTTGAACCTAGAGTTCAAACCTTGGTGGAAGATCCCTGAGACCCGCTGCATCTTCACTAGGAGAAGGTGCATGCTGTCTTCACAGCATGCCATCTCTCCCTGCCTGTAGTGCCTCCCCCTTGAAGCCCTCCTTCCCCAACCCCAGAGACATCCCCGTCTGCACAGCCATCTCTTTCCGCTTGTGAAACACACCACCCTGACCAGCCCCCATCACTGTGCCTCATCAGGCATCTGAAACCGACCTCCAAACCCTAGGAAGGGCAGATGAGCGTGCCTCCTCCTGTGCCTGTGCCCTGGGACAGCTTTGGCCTTGGACAAAGCATATGGCTTATCCTGCATCCTCCTCTGCAAGACAGCTTACATGCTGTGGATTCGGCAGAACCTGGGTTTGAATCCCAGCACTGCTGTGTCCTGCCTCTGTTTCCTCATCTGTAAAATGGGAATAGCGCTGCTGGCCTCAAGGGCTCCTCACGGGGATGAATCGAGAGAGGGAAGTGCTAGAGGGCGATAGGCTTCAAAGGGGGTGCAGGAAGGAGAAATGTCTTCGAGGAATGCAGGAATGTCCCCTCTGACCTTGCACGAGGGAGATGGTCTTCCGGCCTCAGGAGGCCCTCCCCTACTCCCCAGCCTGGCTCGATCCCCTGAATTGCTCTCCAACTCACTTCCTGGGCTGTGGCTGGCTCATCATCTCTTTATCTGTAACCAGTTCTTGTTCCTAAACCCACATCTTATCTCTGTGGCGGCACAGACTTGCAAGCTGGGTGGGGAAGGGATTGGGCTCTGTCTGGGTGACCCAGCCCAGCATCTCTCCAAACCTCAGTTTCTTCCTGTAAAATGCGAACAGTAAGAAGACTCACCTTGAGGGGTTATGGTGAGGTTTGGGGCCAGTGCTGTTCCATGTGGCAGCATTTAGCCACATGTGGCTATTTAAATTCATCAATTAAAGTTAAATAAGGTCATAAAAAAAGCAGCTCCTCGGGTGCACTGGCCACATTTCAAGTGCTTACATGTGGACGGTGCAGCTGGACAACACTTCCGTCATCCCAGGAAGTTCTAGTGGCAGCTCTGGTTTGCACAATCTATGGAAAGCACTCAAGCCTGCACCAGGCACCCACTACATGTTGGCATAAGTTCATCTGGAGCTGCAAACTCTTTGAGGGCAGGGGCTGTGATTTCAGGGAAAGTTCTGCTCTCCTGCAGACCCAGGAAGTTCTAGCAGAGAGCTGGGGCTCACAAGGAGGGTTGGATTGGTAGAGGGGCTTCTCCGGGATGGGGGTGGACCAAGTTCAAAACGGGGAGCTCAGGTTCCTGCCTCAAGGCAGACACGTAGGGCTTAATTCACTGTCCTGGTGGAGAAGGGGCACCGAGCACTGGGATGGGGCAGCAGACTGCAGGAAGGGGTTTCTAGCCTTTAGAACGACCAGCATTGGACTTTTCAAAGGAATAATGGCCATGGGTTTGCACATGTGTTAGTGTCTCTCTCTGTCTCTCCTCTCCCCTCCCCTTTCCTCTCTCCTTCCCCCCATCTTCTCTCCCTCTTATCTTGTTGCCAGAGAAGGGAAGTCTAGATCCCAGCTTGGAGAACAGAGGATGCCTTCCTGCATCTGGCTCCCTCACAGGGATCAGGAACACGAGGCTTAGAGAAGTGCAGTGACTTGCCTTAGGTGTCTTTGTAAGTGAGGGCAGAGTGGGACTTCTGGAAACAGCCTCCCTGAAACGGGGCCTCCTTGGAACACAGGCCGCAGGGATGGTGCTGTCTGCCAACCTAGCAAGCCCTGATCTGTCCCCAGACCCTGCTGTGAGGGGGTCTCTGCTGACCCCACCCTGACTGGAGCAGGTTGGGCAGCTGTGAGGTCCTGGGCACCTCTCCAGTGTCTGCCCCTCCTCCAGCATGGTGCTCGGGACATAGTAGGTGTCTCGTGGGCACTGGTTGAACCAAAGGGAACAGGTGGATCCTGTGTGAGAGCCCAAGGCCCTGTGAAGGGGTGAGCCTGATCAGGGTGTCTATAAGCCCCTCACGGGAGGATGGTGACCCCAGAGCCCCACCTTTTTAGTGCCACAACCCCTTTAGCAGTCTAGCAAAGCCTGTGTACCATCCTCAGAATAATTTTTGAGTGTGCTTTATTGAAGTAGAACACGTACGTTAAAGTGACACATCTAAAGTGTACATCAGTGAATTTTCACAAAGGGAACACACTTACCCCAGCACCCAGCGCCCCAGCAGCCCCCGCTCGTCCAGCTCCACCTCCTGGACCTGGTGATGTTTACAAGTGCACACTGCAAGGAGAAGCGTGTTTTAGCTCAGGCTGGGTGCTCTGTGCATGTGTGGGGGGTGGAGAGGGTGTGTGGAGCTGTGGGACGTGCCTGAGGCGTGGGGAGATTTGTGGGGTCTGAGTGAAGTTTGCCGTGTGCGTGGGTTCAGGTATGAATTTGCCAGGGTTTGTGTGGTGGTTTGGGGTCGTTGGGACGCGTGTGTGGGGTTTGGGGGTTATTTATAGAGTATTGGGGCGTAGGCTGTGGGGCGCGGTGGGAGGGCTGGGTAGTCTCCGTGGGGTCGTGGGTACCCGGGTGGAGGCCCTGGGGTCGGGGAACGAGGGGTCTGCGCGGGCTGGGCCGGGGTGGGATGCCAGCGGGCGCGGGGCGGGACCTTGCGTGGCCTGGGCTGGACGGAGGGGCGGGGCCTCGGGAACATGGGGCGGGGCCTCGGCAGGGCCTGGGCTGGGCGGAGCGGAGGGGCCTCGGGCGCGCGGGGCGGGGCCTAAAGGCGTGGGGCGGGACCTGGGCTGGCGGAGGGGCGGGGCCGGCGGGCGCGCGCCCGCAGTCGGCGCGCCCCCTCCCGGCCGCCATGTTGGCTGGCGTGTGGGTGTCAAACGGAGCTAGAAGCGGCGGCGGTTCCGCTGGCTCCCGCCGCTCCCGCCTCCTCAACGCTAGTGGCGGCCGCAGCCGCGCATCCGGGTCGGCCCGGAGGAGCGCAGGTGAGCTGGGGCCACGGGGCTTGGGGGCCGGAGCGGGCCCAGGGCGCGGACCCTGCCCCTTCCCGGGCGGACGCCCCCAGAGCGCTGCCCCACCAGCCGTCCCCCAGAGCATGCACCCCCGCAGTCCCAGCCGGGTCTCCACCTCAGGCGGGACCCCTTCTTACCCGCCCCACGAGGTCGAGCACGGCCCCCTCCCCGTCTGGATCCCTCGTTCCGCTGCAGGGACCCCCCCCCCATTTCCCCTCGGGGAGCTCTTCCTTTCATATCCTCGGAGCCTGGGGCTCCTCCTCCTCCCACCCGAGATCCGGGAGCCCCTGCAGGCCTCACCGTCTACCTTTAAGCCTAGAACAACCCCGCGCCTCCTCCCCGGGGCACTTTGCTCCCCTCCCCGGGCCAGGCGGCCCTTCCCTCCGGGAGTCGGGGGAGGGATCCCCCGTCCAGGATGCCGGCCGTCCCTCTCTGGGCTGCCGCGGGTCCACTCCCTTCCCCAGGGACCAGGTTCTCCCTCCCCGCCCCCGCCCCACAGCCCAGCGGGGACGGGGGCGGCAGAGCCAGGCTCCAGCTGCCTTTTGTTCCGCGTGGGATGGCAGAGACCCCGCCCGGCGATTCTGCCGGCCTGGTCGGGTGGGTGACTGGGTGCGCGGGGTCGCGTCTCCCAGGAGACCCTTCCTCTCTCTCCCCGTGGGGCGGCTCCCCAGGAGCCCAGCGCCTTGGGAGAGGTCGGCCCTTCCTAGAGGAGTCCGTGCCAACAGGTTTTTGTTTGCGACCGGAGTTGGTCCGGTGGCTTGGCGGGGGAGGTGCAGCTCGCTCCCCCAGAAACCCCGGCAGGGGCCTGTGGAAACCCATTCCTCCGCCCACGGGCTCCGTCTGGGGCCCTTCACTGTTCTGCTGACCTGCGGACGCATCTGAGTCTGTGCTGGAAGGAGGATGGGGCTTAACCATCGTGAGGGTTCAGATGGGGGAAACTGAGGCCCAGAGAGATTGGCCCAAGGTCGCGCACCGATACAGTGTCAGTGCCAGAACTCGATGCTTGGGTTCCAGGGCTCTCTCCGGGATGTTTCAGAATTTTCTTTAGAGAGATGTTCAGGGTTATCCCCTTCTTCTTTTCCACGTTCACGTAAGAAAATGGACAGGAAAAGAGGAGAAGTGTGAGTTCTTCCTTTCCACCTCCAGGAAATGCCCTGTGAAAGAAGGGATTGGAACAGGAGGTTACAATGATTGAAAAGGTGAATTTTAGTTTTTACTTGTCCATGCCCTCCCCCAGTTATGTAGGATAATGAAGATTTGGCAGAAAACGTGTGTCTCTTGTAGCTCTAGATATGGATGGTAGGCGCTGACCAATCATATACCCAATCCCACACAGCAGTGACTGAATTTGCGCTGATAATTAAGTTTTCATCTTATTTAAATGAACACCCAAAGGGCCTGCAGGTTTCTGAATGGTACTTGTTCCAGCGATTGTGTTTGGGACAGGTGATTGTGTCGGAGAAGTTGCCAGGATCTCCTCATATTTATCTGTATTTTTTTTTAATATCTGTATTTTTATTTTACTTTTTTTTTTTTTTAAGAGCTCCTGACTTATTTATTTATTTATTTTATTTTTTTGGCTGTGTTGGGTCTTCGTTTCTATGCGAGGGCTTTCTCTAGTTGTGGCAAGCGGGGGCCACTCCTCATCGCGGTGCGCGGGCCTTTCACTATCGTGGCCTCTCTTGTTGCGAAGCACAGGCTGCAGACGCGCAGGCTCAGTAGCTGTGGCTCACGGGCCTAGTTGCTCCGCGGCATGTGGGATCTTCCCAGACCAGGGCTCGAACCCGTATGCCCTGCATTGGCAGGCAGATTCTCAACCACTGCGCCACCATGGAAGCCCCCTTATTTTACATTTTTTAAAGCTTATTTCTTCTTGAGTTTTTTTTTTTAATTTATTTTTGGCTGCATTGGGTGTTCGTTGCTGCGCGTGGGCTTTCTGTAGTTGTGGCGAGTGGGGGCTACTCTTCGTTGCGGTGCGCGGGCTTCTCATGGCGGTGGCTTCTCTTGTTGCAGAGCACGGGCTCTAGGCACGCCGGCTTCAGTAGTTGTGGCATGCGGGCTCAGTAGTTGTGGCTCGTGAGCTCTAGAGTGCAGGCTCAGTAGTTGTGGCTCATGGGCTTAGTTGCTCCACGGCACGTGTGATCTTCCCAGACCAGGGCTCGAAGCCGTGTCCCCTGCATTGGCAGGTGGATTCTCAACCACTGCGCCCCCAGGGAAGTCCCCATTGTCATACTCTTGTGAAGAGTGTTAAAGTTTTCAAAGCTTTCTGAGAGCTGTTCTCACTGTTCCCCAGAACCTTCCTGTTGGATTGGTGGGGCGTGGATGAATGTGGTTGTTGACATTTTATGGCATGAGGACCTGTTGACCCCGAGCCTTGGAGAAATCAAAGGGCTTGGATTTGGGGCAGTGAAGTCGTGGAGGATATGAGGAATTACCTAGTCCTACTCCCCCATTTGTCTGCTGGGCTTTCCACTCAAGCATTCTGTTTAAACAGATCTTCTGTCCAGCCTTCGCCAGCCAGCTCCGCCAGCGTCTGGGCCCCTCCAGCTCTGCTCCCTGAGCCTCACCACCCCAGGCATTCTTTTGGAGCACTTAGCACGCTGTCTGTGTATCTGGGGCTCTTGTGACACTGTGACGTCTTTGAGGCCGGTGATCACCCTGCCTTTCCTTCCGCAGCACCAGCTCAGTCTCTGGTGCATGGCAGGCACTCGCTGAAGATGTGAGGTGTGTAAGGAGTCCTGGGGGCGGGCAGGGAACACGCTTACCCATCCCTGCTGCAGGCTCCGTTGTTCTGTCTTGCTCTTGCATAAACTGCTGCTGTTGGTCCAGCAGTCCTATGTCAGTCACGTGGGTATTATCTCCCTTCTACAGGTGAGGAAACCGAGGCCCAGGAGCGTAAGTCCTGTGCTCAAGGTCACACAGCCAATAGGTGATGGGGCTGGGATTCACACAGGTCTGTTGGATCCCCAAATATTATGATACCTGTTACCTCATCTGAGAAACTGAGTACTGGGGTGAAGAGACTCTCTCTAAGCCCAGCTGTGAGTTGGAGGAGGACGGAATACCGTGGGGTGACCTGATTAAGATTGCTGAGGTGGGAGAGAGCAGGTTTTGCTTTTGTCAGGTGCATTGTGAAATGACTGTTTATCCCCATCTGTTGAGTTTTTGAAAATTGACAAGCTTTCTGATAAGTTTGTCAATGGAATTTTCTTTGGTCTTAGTTAGCTTGTTCAAGGTGTCTAAAAATAGAAACTTAGAAAAAGAAACACAGTGAAGTGTCTGTGAAGCTGAGAGGGTGTGTTGAGTAGCCTCTGTCCACGGGCTGTTTGACCACACCTATCTTCCAGGTTTTTGATGTCTTGAAATACAAAGCTGTTTGAGCAGACTTTGTTGTTGCTGTTGAACATAATTTCATTTTGTCTTTACATCCATGTGTAACACAGGGATTGTAACCCATCCATGAATGGAAAAACTGAGGCCCAGAGAGGTTAAGTAACCTTTGAGGAACTGACCCAGCCAGGAGTCACACTCAGGTCTGTGTGATTACCAAACCTGGGTCTCTGCTGCTCCACCAGCCACTGCAGAAAGCAGTGATGATGAGTACTTATTTAAATTGTAGGATAAACTTGTGATCTGAAAGTCATCAAGTTCATTTAGAAGGTTGGGAGTTGTGAATGAGGCGATGTCTGTCTTTTTCCTAACTTTAGGATCTGTGAAGGTACTGAGGTTCGCATATCAAGAGTTTCATGGACTGCTTGATGGAGGCAAAATTTAGGGTTTGGTTTTAAAAATTGGCCTGGCTCCTTTGAAGCAGATCTGTGGCACCGTTATAATACCCGCTGCGAGTGCATGGGATTCCTTCTGGTGACTCAGCCCCGGCCCACCCAGGTGCTGGAGCTGCTTTGTGCCTTCCTGTTGGTCCTGGTCTGGGCGGAATGCGCCAGCCCTCTAGAGACAGAGAGGGTAGCTTCTTGCTCTCTCTGGTCAAAGCAGTGGTAGGAATTGGGGCGCAGAGGTCAGTGGAGGGACCCCGGTGTCCTCTTCATGGCACCCAGCTAACAAGTGGAGCAGGGAGAAGCAGGCTCGCCCTGCGGGGTGGCTCACCATCCGGGGCTGATGCGTGATGTGGATTTAAAAGCATCTATAATTCATCACTTCTGAGCGCAAGCTTCGTCCCGCCTCTCACTCCCACCCTCCCCTCTTAAGGAAGTGTCATCGTCACATCTCGGTGGCTCTGTAGCTGAGGACACCAAATGGTACAGATAGTTTGGCTACAAAGGCCATGTGACAAGTAGCTTTGGAATCAGATGTGGGCA
Source organism: Eschrichtius robustus (assembly GCF_028021215.1). Lineage (NCBI taxonomy): Eukaryota > Metazoa > Chordata > Mammalia > Artiodactyla > Eschrichtiidae > Eschrichtius > Eschrichtius robustus. Next base: position 65,374,895 of record NC_090843.1, on the reverse strand, counting down.
CAAACGGGCCTCCTGGCTGGGTGGCTTCGGGCACTTTAATCACGGAGCTTTGGTTTCCTTGTCTCTAAAGAGGGCCAGTAATAACCGCTTTGCAGATAGGCTGATGGTCTTTCTCAGGCGCTGGTGCGCATCGGCACTGCTCAGAGCGCTGGCCCCTCCCCCAGAGTTTCTGATTCAGTGGGTCTGGAGTGAGGCCCGAAAATGGGCATTTGCAGCCAGTTACCGGGTGTTACTGATGCTGCTGGTTCCGGGGCCAGATTTGGGAACCGAGGCCCAGAGGACAGAGTGAGAAGGCGTGTGGGGAGCCTGCGAGGGCCGGCTGTGCCGGAGGCTCACCGACAGCGGCTCCCTTCTGCCCGCCAGGTGCTTCTGTATATCGCTCAGGTGACGGCATGACCCTTGGGAAGGGAATTTGGTTCTCTCAAAGCGATGTTTTCACTTGTTCTGCCCGCCAGGTGCTTCTGTATATCGCTCAGATGACGGCATGGCCCTTGGGAAGGGAATTTGGTTCTCTCAAAGCGATGTTTTCACTTGTTCTGCCCGCCGGGTGCTTCTGTATATCGCTCAGATGACGGCATGGCCCTTGGGAAGGGAATTTGGTTCTCTCAAAGCGATGTTTTCCCTTGTTCTGCCCGCCGGGTGCTTCTGTATATCGCTCAGATGACGGCATGGCCCTTGGGAAGGGAATTTGGTTCTCTCAAAGCGATGTTTTCCCTTGTTCTTGTGTGATTGTAATTGGGCTGTGGTCACAGGCGTGGTGACCCTCTGGGTTAGTTGGGATGTTTTCCTTCATGAAGGGAACTTAAGATGTCAGTGCCTTTCAAAGAGGCAGTAAATCCAGGATCCTGTCTGAAAAGCCGGTTCTTCATCCGCACACATCAAGCGAGATGTTCACTGTCAAGGCCCTTTAGAAATGCAGTTGGGAAAGGGCAGGGGGTGTGGCGTTGGGCATGGAGGAGACTCCCACGGGGCCACTGGGGCGGCCACTGGTGTTAATGGAAGTCACTCCTCCCTCCAACAATTCTGAGTGATTTCATACTCTTTGGTGTTTATAGAGTTTGGAAAAAAAATTATTTTCGTCCAGTAGGTAATTATCAGCTAGTCCATCAAAACCAAACACGTGGGTGTGTGTGATCCCTGATGGTCTTTGAGTGTCTCCTTTGTGCCAGGCCCTGTGCGACTCCTTTTATGCCCAGTAGTTAATTTAATTTTCATCGTGATCCTCCAAGGCCTGTCACCACTGCTCTTTTTGCCTGTACAAAAACTACGTCTCAGAGAGGTTCAGCAGCCTGCCTCAGGCCACACAGCCAGTCAGCGCCCCAGCTGGTATTTGCCGCCACCAGTGTCAGATTGAAAACCACACTATTTCCATGGCCTCGGCCCGCAGCCGTGTCAGGTGCTCCCACTACCTCAGTGTACACTCGCGGCAGCTCCGCAGGCATCTCGCAGGGGAGCAGAGCTGGGGCTCGGAGGGGTCGGGCTTGTTCACATGCCCCCACCCAGTGTCCGGCAGGACCTGAATTCAGTCCCATGCCTGCCTGAGTTTGGAGCTCCGGAAGCTGTTTCTATGGCAACACCTCCCCTCCCTGCCCAGGGCTGCAGAAGTCAGTTCTAAGACCCGAAGCTGCCTGGGTGTGTGGAGCACGGCCCTGGGGGAGCCCCAGCTGGGCTTGCGGGAGGAAGTCTTTTTGGCTGGTAAGGGTTTCTGTGTTTGCAAAGCTGTGTTAAAATCATTGCCCAAATTGCTCTTTGAGAGAAGGGGCTCTTTCTTTTTACTTTGTAATCGTGAAGCTCTGCACATTTGTTCTGTAAACATGACACATGGGAATTTAGGACTAAAAAATGGTCTGGTAATGCTGTTGTTAAAGTGTGATCAAATTCATGCTGAAGAACTCGCCAGTTTTAAAACGTTATGTATAAGTAAAAATATGAAGTATCTCCTTCCTCAGCAGGCAGTTAATGCATGACTTACAGCAAATGGGTCATTTTTCTGGTCGTACCATGGGTGAGGAGGCTGGGGTGTGATCACTTTCCCAAGGTTTGAAAATTGCCTGCAGCTCCCAAGTCAAGGGGTGATAGACAGCTATGTGTCAGTACCTGCCCTGCGCTCTTGGGAGGCCCAGGAGGTTTGGACTCGAATTTGTTGTTCTGTAAGCTCTTTAAGACTCTGAGGTGACTAAATCATGAGAGCGAAAAGTTGCTATCCAGAGTCTGTCCCCTTCTCTGTGTCCCCCTCCCCCAAAGTCATGGCAATAAAGGAATACTGACGGGCTGAGAAATCACATTTTTATTTGAAAGTACGTCCTCCCTGAGTGCCCGTTTGATACCCAGAGCTGTCATGGGGTATAACGAGTGTACTTTGGATCCAAAAATTTGGGAAATGGATGGTCAGAGAAATAATTTTGGGGCCACTTTACGAGAGGCAGTCGGTCGATGTAGAAGTATGGGCATCAAATCAAGGGCAGTTCCTTGACAATAGGGCTGACATTTGAGATCAGCGTCAGCCTTGGGGGTATGCGGCAGTAGTCTCTAGGGTCAGAGGGCTGGGTGTTCGTGAGGTGCCATGGCTCTCGCCACCAGGAACTCAGTCTAACCGAGAAGACAGTTAACGTTAGTGAGACAGAAGCTGGTGGTTTGTTGAGTTGTGATTTTGATTCTTGGTCAGGAAATCAGGAATGGAGAAAAGTCTGGAAGAGTCAGGGAGAAGGTAGGATTGAAGCTGGACCTGGCAGGACAGGGAGCCGCGTCCGGGAAGGCAGAGGGCGCGGGCGTGGGTGGGTGCCTGGGGGTGGGGCGGGGGGGGGGGCGGCGTAGGCTTCAGAAGCAGCTCTGCTGGGCGAGTGCCTGCTGAGAGCAGCGAGCACCGAGGCGGCCGGGCGGCCACGCGGCCACTGGCTGTGACGAGGCCGCGGCCCTGGGCCTGGGGGGTGCAGCGGCAGTAGGGACCCGAGCGAGGGGGCCTCTGGCGGGGCCTGCCGCGTGGCATAGCTCCCATGGGTGAGGGCCTGGCCAGGCTGGCTTCCTGGGGCTGGGTGGGCCCCAGCCCCGGAGCCAGTCCCAGGGTGTGTGTCAGAGCGAGCGGGGGAGGCAAGGACCTCGGGGCCTCCCTGCCGGCAGGGAAGGTGGACGCGACGCCCTTCAAGCCTGCGGTTCATATCGTATCCTTGGCTGCACCTGCAGATCACATGGCCTGGGAAGCTTTCTCAAAATGCCTGTGATGGGGCCCCACCCCAGACCGTGGAGTGGGAGCCAGTCGTTTTTTTAGAAGTGCTTCAGCTGATTCTGACGCTTTGTGTGGGCTGAGAGGCTGAACTGTGTGCTCAGGGAGCTTCTGGGAGTGTCAGGGATTAGGAGGTGGGAGGAGGCTGGAGCCACAGAGAGCAGGAGGCCTTCGCAGTCGTGAGGTGTGGGGCGCTGGGGCCCTGAGCTACTGTCGAGCTGCTGGGGAGGGGAGGGGCCAGGTTAGGTGGAATGTGCCAGAGGAGATTGGGTGGGTGACCAGCGAGCGGGCTGCCTGCCGAGGTTTGCCTTTGAGCCACCTTGGGAAGGCGGGGCTGGGTTAGCAGAGTGTCAGCAAGGTGAGGGCAGGAGAAGAGACTGTGGCCCACCAGTCTGGTGACCTCCCTCAGGCTGGCTCTTAGCGACGTCTGTGGAGCAGGTCCTTAGCTGCCCGGTCCAGCCTGGGAGCCAGGTTCCTTCCTGCACCCCTGATTGTAATGACTGCAACAGACACTACTTGTAAAATATAAGACTACATTTCTTTAAAGTAACTACAGTGAAGACAGTTGTAACTTAGGGCTCCTAAGTTAGGTAGATTCACTTTATTAATTAAAGATCAGAAGTGAGGTTTTACCTGGTGTATTTAACACATACCACAATATCATCATTTATGGTGTTTCCAGAAAAGAATAGTTTAGAGTCCAGTTCATTCAGTCTTTATTCAATGTTTATTGAACACATATATATTATGCACTATAGGTTGGGAATACATACAAGATGTAAGTTCCTGGGAGGGATAAATTAGGAGTTTGGGATTAACATATGCACACGACCATATATAAAATAAATAACCAACAAGGACCTGCTTTGCAGCACAGGGAACTATACTCAATATTTTGTAATAACCTATAAGGGAAAATAATCTGAAAAAGTACATACACACACACACACATATAACTGAATCACTGTGCTGTCCACCTGAAACTAACACGATATTGTAAATCAGCTATACTTCAATTAAAAAAAAAAAAGTAAGTTCCTGCCTTCATGTAGCTGATGGTCTGCAGAGAGTGGCTCCTGACATGGGACAAGTAGTGTCAGCCCCGAGAGAGAGACGGTTAGAAAGTGGTGTCAGACGCTGAGAATGCACCTGGGTGTCAGAGAGGAAATGGTACATAAGTAGAGTCTTGAAAGAAGAGCGGGAGTTCTGGGGGACAGAGGGCCCCAGGCGGCGGGAGTGGGCTGGGAGCCCGCCGTGCTTCTCACACAGTCTTGGCAGTGAGCGGCCAGCCGGGCCCTGGGTGCTCAGAGCAGCTCTGCTCTGTCCGCGCCTGGGGAGCTCAAAAGGCTCCTGTGAGCAGAGGTCCTCTGTGGTTTGAGACAAGCGAAAGTGATGTCATGGCTGTGGTGCCGGGGCGGGCTGGGGACCCGGAACGTCCACACTACTTTCTTTTGCCGCAGCAGGTGGGGCTGGAGAGGGTCCTCAGCCACCCCACCTGTACTGGAGGCTGGTTCCTCAGGTCCCAGGGTGGGGGGCGGGGGGGGGGGGCGACCGAGGCAGCGCCCTCACGCCGTGGTGAGCAGGTCCCCTGGGGAAAGGCCTCCTGACAGCCAAGCAGCTCTGTTTTCCAGAAGCCCCTGGAGACCTCTGTGACCAGATTGTCAAGGTGAGGGACCCCGGCCGTACCTTGGGGTGCGTGTGAGAGGCTGCTGTGTGTCAGGCTTGGTGCTGGGTACCCAGGGATGGCCCGGCCCTCAGCCCTCCCAGTGTGCGCTTGGCAAAAGTGGTCCCTGGGCCCGATCCAGCCCACCAGTGCTTTCTGTCTGGGTTGTACTGTGCCTCTTGTTAAAAATTAAACTTGGTTGCTGTATTGGTTTCCTATGGCTGCTGTAACAAACTACCACACACGCAGTGGCTTAAAGCAACACGGTTGTATGCGTCAGAGGTCCACACGGCTCTTAGGGGGCTAAAGTCACGGTGTAGGCAGGGCTAGCTGCTTCTGGAGGCTCTAGGGGAGCCCTGTTCCCCTGCCTTTTTCCAGCTCCGAGGCCGTCCACCGTCTGTGCCCCATGGTCCCTTCTCTCTTCAAAGCCAGCAGCAGCCAGTCCTGTCCCTCTCACAGCGCGTCACTCTGACACGGGCTCTTCTGCCTCCCACTTGTACTTTAAGGTCCCTTGTGGTTTACACTGAGCCCCCGGATCATACAGGATCCTCCCCCTGCTTTAAGGTCAGCTGATTAGAAACCTTAATCGCATCTGCTCCTGTAACTCCCCTTTGCCATGTACCTGGGATCAGGACTGGGCATCTTTGGGAGGCCATTATTCCATCTACCCCAGATGCTAACGTGAAAATCAGGAGATCTTGCATAGCAGTCCAGACTTGCGGCTTCATTGACAAATCAGAACACTTGGCAGCCGGGGGCCTGCACTGTTGCCTGGCAACACTGGGTCAGTGCCAGGGTCGGCGCCATCTCTGGATGGGGTTGTGTGCGCCAGCTCTTTGCAGCCCCTGCCCCTCCCGTGGTGCCCACTCGTCTCCCTTCGTTGCCTGGGCCCTGCTCTGGGGACCCAAGGCCTCACACAGAGTCCCGTCATGGCAGGCCCGTACTCAGGGTGGTGGAGCTTCCTACCTCCCTCTGCCGTGTCCTCTTCCTTGTCCCTGCGAGACTCCCCTCCCCCACCTCCAGACCCTGTCCCGCACCCTCCTCTGCCCGGCACAGCCCCCTCCCTCCTCTCCATGCCCGGCCCCCCGCAGGCTCTACATTCCAGAGCATCTCTGGTGCTATTTTAGGTGGTATTGTTTGTACCGTAACTCCTCGTCTCCTGTCCCCTGCTTTTCTGGCGCCCAACGCTGGTACATCCTGGTGCCCTCCATCCTATCTCTTGCATTGGTGTTTGTGAAAAGCAAGTCTTTGCAGTGCACCTTCAGAGCCGTATCCATCGAGTCAGGACGACCCAGCAGCATCTAGTTGAACATCTGCTGTGTGCCCCGTGCTTTCCTAGACACTGGGAATACGATGGGGGATGAGGCGGAGGGAGACACCTGCCTTGCCTCCCCTGCAGACCTAGTTCTAGAAGAGGGAGAAGGAGAGACAAGTATCAGCCTCCTCCTGCGTCTCGGGAGGGAGGTCTGGCAGCTTCCTGCTCGGGCCCTGGCCTGGAGGCGAGCTCCGTCCGCAGTGCTGCGAGGTGCTGGGGCTCTGGCAAAGGCATTTCAGTGAAAGCTCCCCGTGTTTGCAGGCATTGCCTGGACCCCAGCTGACAGCGGAATTGGGGCAGGCATTTCGGAGGCCCAGATGGCATGTTGGGTGGCAGCGTGAAGGACCAGAACGGACGCCTCTGTGTGCTGCTGCCCGGTGGTCTGACCTGGGGCTCTGGTTGTTTTCGGGGAGCCCTTTGTGTGGCCTCTTGTGGCCGGACCTGCCCCCAGGTGACCCCGTGCTGTGGGGCCCAGGTGGGGGGTGCCGGGTTGAGCCCCTGGGGTTTGACAGCTTAGGGGCATCTAGTGCTTTTGTCTACACAGAATATGATCCAGCGGGTCAGAGGTCTTTGGAAACTTGCTTGAAAACAAAGCAAGACTTATCGTTACGGAGGATTTCCAACTTATAAAAATAGAATAGTTCAGTGAACCCCCATCACTCAGCTTTGACTGTTTTGATCTAGGCTCTTCCCCCTCTCCACCGCCCCCAGATTATTTCAGAGCAAATCCCAGACTTGACTTGGTTGATAAGTGCCTCAGTGTGTATCGCTCACAGACGTGGACTCTTTGGCCACTTGCTTTTAAGTGAGGACTGACCACCAGCGATCCTAGTTCTGATGTTCATACTCTGTGAGTTTGAAACTGTTTTTTTCAGTTGTAGAATAACGATCATCTTTATATAAAATCTTGATGTGGGTTGAATTTTATTAGCATTTCTGTTGAGGCAAAACAATGAGAATTTTGCTATTTTAGTTGTTTTTTTTTTTTTTTTTTTTTGCAAAATACATATAACATAAAATTTACTACGGTAACCATTTTAAAGTGTAAAAACTCAGTGGCATTAGGCACATTCTCCGTGTTGTGCAGTCCTCACCACCATCTAGTTCCTGAGTTTTCCGTCACCCCAAGGAAACCTGTGCCCATCAGCAGTCACTCCCTCTCCCTCCCCGCCCCCACCTGGCACCCGTGGACTTGCCTGTGCTGGACGGTTCACATATTTGGAGCCACGCAGCACGTGGCCCTCTGCGTCTGGCTTCTTTTCACTCAGCGTCGTGTCTTCCAGGGTCACCCCTGTGGTCCAGTGTCAGTGGCTTCATGCCTTTTTATGGCTGGATGATATTCCATCGTGTGGGTAGACCACGATTTGTTTGTCCGTTCGTCTGTCGATGGACGCTTGGTTTGTTTCCACCTTTGGCAGTGGTGCATAGTTGCTGCTTTAACTTGTCAGTACTTAATTTGAAATGTGGTGATGTGGTGTGTGGATCAGAAAGAAAACGTCATCTATGAGGGGGCAGGAGGGTGACTGACTCTTGACTCCGCTGATTTTAACACGCACGTTTAAAGGCGCTCACTGCTGAGCGCGACACACGGATCGGGGAAGCGCACCGCACGCAGCGTCGTGCTCGGGGCGCCCAGGCCCGCGTGGCCGTCTTCCGCTTCCGGTGGCCTCGAGGCCCGCTCAGCAGGCTGCCGTCCAAGGACTGGCCCTGCCCCTCCCGACCTGAGTGGCCACAGCCGCGGGTCTGGGCTGGACGGTGGCCTCTCTGAGCACGGCGGTGAGGGGAGTGCTGGGCAGGCGCGGGACTTGCCCCCGAGTGACGGGGACAGACCGGGTGTTCTCACGAGAGCCACTGGCACGGGGGTCGGCGCCTTTCCTCGTGTTCCTCAGTGAGATGGTCAGAGTCGGTGCCCTTGCGTCTTCGTGACCACGTGCTGAGCTCAGGATGGCTGGTTACATACCTGGCGGTCGGCTGGACGATGCAGTGATTCGGTAGCATGGTGTATATGTGGGCGCTGATTCCTGGTAGGAGGTTATTTCCGGCGAGGAGTCAGTGGGCAGCCCAGCTGCAGAGTGTGGGTCAAGGGCTGCTGTGTTGGGTGCAGAGGGACCCTTGGCCACTTCACAGGTGGTTCTGGTCCTGGTGTTGGGAGCACGCCTTCATGTGCGTCATGCTGTGTGTCTGCTTTTGGAGGACGTGAGGGAGGTGTTCATCTCAGGTCCCAGGACAAGGAGAAGCTTCTCCTGTGAATCTGGTTTCTTTCTATCTTGTGGGCAGGGTGAATCATTTTTGCTCTGGCCGCCAGGAAGCTCAGCTCAGAGCCAGTCATTTGTCCCAGCTCTGGTGTGGTCTGAACTTTGGGTTCTAACCTTGCCTTCTGGCCCAGCTTTTTTTCCCTCCCCTTCTATTTCCCTATTGCCTGGGTTTCTTCATTTACTTGCTTTTCACTATGTTCCCTGGCGTTCTCTCGGCCAGTAATTCTCAAATGCTGGATCCCCACTGCCTTCTGTTTTAACTGTGCTGGATGGGCCCTGAGCATAAGTGTGTTTCCAAAGCTCCCCAGAGATTCAAGCATGTGGCTGGGCTTGGGGGCCACCGCTGTTGTCCGTTTCACATCTTTTTAGCAACAAGGCAGGATAAATAGACAAAAAGGATGGAGTCGGGGAGGAGAGCCAACCCAGAGGTGGTGGTCTGAGCTCAGAGAAGCCGAGTCAAGTGGATTATGTCGTTGTCTTGCCAGTGGAACCAGTGGGAAAGCTCTCCTTGGCCAGCGCTGCAGAAGCCTCAACTCCTGGACAGGCTGGGGATGAGCGACCGGAGATCTTGCTCTGAGGGCCTTGGGCCTGCCTGGTGGGAGCACGGCGTTGTGACAGCGTCTACGGGCCGTTCAGGACACAAGCCCGTGCATGGGACCCAGTCACGCTTAACACCATTTGCTATAGAATGTAGTTCTAGAAAAGACCCAGTGGATAAGGAGAGCACTTGAAACATGGTCTTCGCAACTCATCTGACCCCACCTGTGTGTTAGAGGAGCCCTCTCCCTGCTTCAAAGAGAAACAAGAAACTATGAGAGAAAATGCATTCTTTCTTGATTTAAAAAATATACTTTATTGGCAGAAGGAAAGAATAAAGTAAGTAGCACAAGAAATCACTATCTAACCTGACTGCAAGATGTTAAGTAGGTTTTAACATTTGAAGGAAGAGAAACAAATGTTTCTTTAAACAAACCAAACCAAACCTTTTATTATTTCTTCCCCTGCCCTCCAAAAAAACCCAGGTTTTTTTCATTTAGTTCTTTTAACTTTGAACAAAAATCTTGGTAACTTTTTTTCCTCTTTACCATCTGATTATCAATAGTTTCCAGACTAAAGCGAGCTCAACCGAAATAGATGATGCAATATAGGATTTCCAAGTGGGGTGTCTCTTCTGTACCAAGTCTCAGGGGGAATGTTTAGGACGCCTGTTTTAATGGTCATGGAGGAAAATTTGGAAAGTTCGTATAAGTAGGAAGGACCAAACTAGAACTAGCCTTGTCACTGTGATCGCTATTAATATTTTGGTTTATTTTCTCTGAGCCGCTCTTTGTTTAGTGCCCAGGGGTCTCTGTGGCCTGTGTGACCATCACGGGGTGGACCATTGCGGGGAGGAGGGCACCCTGACGGGGAGTGGGGGAGGGAGAGAGGGAGGGATGGGGCGTGTAGGCGGGGCGGCCTGGTGGGGAGGAGGACTTCAGGGCTGGACAAAGGAGCCCAACACCGGCGTTTCGGGGCCCCCCCCCCCCCCCCCCCCGGGGCAGTCACCTGCTGCTCTCTGGGCCCAGGTTCCCCTTTATGATGTAGATCAGAGAGTGGGACTGTGTGACCTCCAGAGCCCAAATGCCGGGAGCTGTGTCTTTGAGAGCAACTTCCGGGCCGCCGTCGTTCAGGCGTTTCTGAATGAACCTCCTCATGCATCTCCTTTCGGGAGTCTCCAGGCTAGGAAACAGGCCAGTTCCTCAGGAGCGTGTTCGCAGAGGCTCACCGGCTCCCTCTGCTCCAGTGCAGGCTGTGTGTCCACGGGCCGCTTCAGGGTGGCCCGGGACGAGTCAGTGCCGAGTGAGTTCCCTCTGGGGCCCGTGGCGTGGACGCAGCTGGTGCCCAGCCAGAGGCCCCGTGAGCAGCTCCGCCGCGCTGGGGAGAGGTCCCCACTTCCCTGCCCGCCTGGCTGGTCACAGAGTCACCGCGGGAAGGAGATGTCAGCCTGCCCCCGAGGCCGCCCGTCCCGGGAGGGCGGGCGGCGGGCCTGCCGCATGAGGGCCAGCGCAGCGCCGGGCGGGGGGCGGCCTGGCGCGCTTGTCACACGGAGGTGCGCGTCGATTTGAGTGCTGCATTGCTCTGCCAGCTGGTGGATGGTGAAGAAATCCTTGAGTAGAAATTTAAAGGCCGCTGCAAGGGAAGAAAAAGAAAATTGGTTTCAAACTAGGAAGAGGGAAACAAATACTGTCTTCTTTAAAAGAAAAAAAGCTTCTTTAGCACACTGCTTCTGAATCAAGCTCTCAGAAATGAGATTTAAAAGAAAAAAAACTGCCCCGTGAGGCTCATAGAATGTAATCTGGAATTGGTCACCCTGAGGTGTCTCTCCTTGCAGGAGGTGATGTGGAAGGAGCACGGCACCCACTGATGTGGCGTCTTCTGGGCATCAGGTCACTTCAGAGGAAGTTCCCTGACCAGTGCTGTCATCCTCTGAGGGCCTCTCCTTCTCCCCGCAGCCCTGTGTCTCTCTCAGTTTCACTGAGGCCGAGGGAGGGCCCCGTGGGAGGGTGCAGTTCTGTCGCTGGCCTCCAGGGCCGACCCCGAGTGTCCCTCTCTGTGCTTGGGGGCTGTGGTCAGAGCTGTCTTGCTGGGAGCGGGCTCTGCCCGCACGCCGCCCCTGCCTGGCCCGGAGGCTCCTGCCCAGGGCACCGTCCATCTGTGTCCACGCGAGCACTTTGCAGCCAGGGGCTGCATCTGGCGGCGCCTGGCAGGTGGCAGGTGCGGAGGACACAGGTGCCGCACCTGGTGGTGGGCGAGGCCAGACTGGGCCACGCTGGGGAGAGTGGGGAGAAGGACCACTCCAACCAGCCGGACGGGGGGGAGCGGGTCGGGTGGGCTTGTGGGCGCTGAGGGTGGGAAGGGGGAGACGCGAGCCTGTGTGGCCTCCAGCTGCCCCGGCTGGCGGTGGAGGGCTGACAGCTCAGGGGGGAGGGCGCAGCCCGGGCTGATGCCTGCGCTGGTGCTGTCCCAGCGCTGGCCAAGGGACCTGTTGGCCAAATGAGGATGGGACTTATTTTTCTTAAATATATGCTTTTGAATGGACGATACATCCACATAGTTCTGAACTGAGAAGGTGTTAAGGTACATTCTGAGCAATCCTACCCTTTACCTCTGACCTCCCCTGCCCCACCCCCTTCTCCCTAATAGCAACCCCTTTTAGTAACTGAATAGCCTTCCAGTGTTTTTTATGCAAATAAAGCAAAAGCAAATTTATATTCTTATTTCTCCCTTTGTAGCACCCTGTACACATTCTGCCCCTTGCTTGTTTACTTGCAGCGTAGCCTAGAGACTTTCCATGTCGCTACGTGGAGAGCCATGTCCTCTCTGTGAGCGTAGTGCCCTGATGCTCTCCTCCTGTACTGTTTTAAATCCCATCCCCTGTACGGCAGCTTCCGGCTGTTCCCCACGTGCTGTTTCATAACATTCCTGAGAGGATCCATCTTACCTACGTGTCCTTCCCCATGTAAGCAGGTGGATTTGCAGGTAGCATTCCCCAGGGACAGTGCTGGGTCCGAGGGTAATACACAGTTGTCATTTTGATAGATTTTGCGAAAGCCGGCCGCGGGGGTTATCGCGCCCTGCCCTCCCAACCAGCCCGTTTCCCCTCGGCCTCACCAGCAGAAGGTAGAGTCAGACACTTGGATTTTTGCCAACCTGACGGGTGTAAAGAGTATCTCAATGTAGTTTTGTGTTTTCTTTGGATTGATTTATTTTTATTGATTTATTTTTGGCTGCATTGGGTCTTTGTTGCCGTGCGCGGGCTTTCTCTAGTTGCAGCGAGCGGGGGCTACTCTTCGTTGCGGTGCGCGGGCTTCTCATTGCGGTGGTTTCTCTTGTTGTGGAGCACGGGCTCTAGGCACGCCGGCTTCAGTAGTTGTGGCCCGTGGGCTCAGTAGTTGTGGCTTGCAGGCTCTAGAGCGCAGGCTCAGTAGTTGTGGCACATGAGCTTAGTTGCTCTGCGGCATGTGGAATCTTCCCGGACCAGGGCTGGAACCTGTGTCCCCTGCATTGGCAGGTGGATTCTTAACCACTGCGCCGCCAGGGAAGCCCTCGATGTAGCTTTAATTTGCATTTTTCTGAAATGTGAGCTGATCATTTCGTATGCTTAGGGACCACTTACATTTTTTGGTGGACAGTTCTTTTCCCATTTTTCTCTTGAGTTATTGGTTGCTTGCTTCTCAATTTCTGTGAGTTCTTTATATTTTTGGAAGGTTGGTTCCTTGTGTAATGAGCTGTAAATATTTTTTTAAATTTTATTATTTATTTGTTTGTTTTTGGCTGCGTTGGGTCTTAGTTGCGGCATGCAGGGTCTTTCATTGCGGTGCACGGGCTCTTTGTTGGGGCGCTTGGGCTTCTCTCTAGCTGTGGCGTGCAGGTTTTTCTCTTCTCTAGTTGTGGTACACAGGCTCCAGGGCACGTGGGCTCTGTAGTTGTGGTGCGCGGGTTCTTTACCACTGGACCCCCAGGGAAGTCCATGTACATAGTTTTTCAGGCTAGGAATTATTCTAATCTAGCCAGATTCTTTTAAGTACCCCTCCCCCCATCTCCTCTTAAAGATTCAGACTGTGGCCTTGGGATGGAGTATGGCCCTATTGGGACAGAACCGTGACCTTGGCTTCCTTCCAGGACTTTAAGTTAACTGGCCGCAGACAGGTTTTCTGCGTGAGCGTACAGTGGTGTGGACGTGGGCTGTGACAACGGCCAGCCCCTCCTTCGGTAACAGCGGCCCTCTGGCAGCGGAGGCTGCGTGTCCAGGGTGTGTGGTCACCATCATGATTTGTGGAGCAGGCTGATGGAAGGCCTTTTTTTTTTGGTTGTTATTCACAGCCTTAGAGAGACGTGATTTATGTACCACACAAGAAGGTTCACTCATTTGAAATATATCAAAAGCTTTTGGTACATTTAACGCTGTGCAACCATCCGTGTACTCTTACTTTGGAATATTTCATCAGCCCCAAAAGAAGCCCCGTACCCATGAAGCAGTCACCCCCTTCCCCCTCGTCCCCCAGCCTCTGGCCACTGTCGGTCTGCTTTCTGTCTCTGGACTTGCCTGTCCTGGACGACTCGTAGAAATGGAGCAGCGTGTGGCCTTGCGTGTGTGCTTCCCTCGGCGTGTTGTCACAGTTCACTGTGTGCAAGCAGGTGCCTTGCGCCTCCTTGCGCGTTCAGGCTGAATGCTGTTCCGCTGTATGGATACACCACGTTTTATTAGTCTATTTACCCGTTCCTCTGTTGAAGGGAAGCCCTTTCCACTTTCTGGCTGTTACGAGCGATGTTGCTGTGGGCTCCGTGGGCACCGTGTCCTTTCTCTTGGGTAGAGACACGGGCCTGCACCGCCCCCATGCTGGGCAAGGAACGTGGAGAACGGCACACTGGCCTCTAAAGTGCTGGACACAAAGCGACACACGTCACTTCTGCCACATTTTACTGGCCGGGGCCGTGGCTGACCCAGAGTGGGGGGTGGGGAACGCAGTTCTGTCCCAGGCCCTGGAAGCCGCGGACTAGAAATGTTTGGCGCACAGAACTAATGACTGCAGAGAGGGGAAGCGGGCATCCGGGGGCCCAGGGGAAGGATCACTAGCAAGGTGGAGCTCCAGGGTGAGAATTATCTGCCACTGATGGGTCCGCCTTGAAAGCTGGTTGGTGGAGAGACCTTGAGTCTTCCAAGGAGCAGCTTAGAAGTGTGTGGCGGTCTTGGAGAGGACAAGGGCAGCCTCATGGAAGGAACGCTGGGCTCCGGGGCTGAGGACCGGGCTCCCTGAGCTTTCCCGGCAGGCGCTGGGGCTCAGCAGAGGGAGCGCAGAGCTCACCCACCCTCTCTTCTCGCCTGTAAAATGCCTCCTTTGCGGGATGTGGCACACAGTGGGCTGTTACGAAAGGCAGCTGTCACCCTGGTGAGTTTGGCCAGCAGCAGTGGAGCCTGCGGTCACGGAGTGAACGGGCCTGGCCTCCCCGGGTCTTGGTCCATCTTCCCTGGGAAGCACGGATGTGCCGAAGGACCACCCTGCCCTCCCCCTGGTGACCCCGGGCTGGCTGAGGGAGGAGGAGGCTGGTGGCCAGTGAGTATTCTGGGGCAAGTAGACAGCTCTCCCATAAAACGCAGTGTTTTCTGGACAGACCTGCGTATGCGCCCTCTTCCGTGCTGGAAGTGCACTCCTTTATTATTATTTTTCTAAACAAAGTAGCACAAAGGCAATGTAAACATTGTTTGAACAAAAGCATTTGGCTAATGGAGATAAAACCAAAAGGAAAATAACAACTTTAATTTCTTTCTGGCTTTTGTGTTTTGACATTTAGCAGCATACTTCTAATCTTTTAAGAATTTGAAAAAATCACACGGTTGTGGAAACCGCGGTTTGTTTCTGCGCGTTCACTTAGTGTGAAACGGACTCGGCGCCCGCCTTGCCCGACCTCGGCCTCTCCTGGAGCGTGTGGCGGGGGACCGCAGGGCCGAGGAGGGTCCGGCAGAGGCGCGCTGCGGACCCCGTAGGAGGGGCGGAGGGCTCCACCTCTGTCCACGCGGCTCTTTCAGGTCGGCATCTGTGGGGCCTCGAAGGCCGCCACTGCGCTTCCCGGAGGAGGTGACCACCTGTGACGCTGGGGCCAGCCATCTTTCCACTCTGACCGGCTGTTGTTTTTAAACCGCAGCAGTATCGTAGGCCGTGTGTCCTGCTCCGCAAGACGTCTGTGGGTCCTGGACTTGGGCGTCAGGTGAGGGTGGGGAGAGCCGCCGAGATCGGGGGCGGCGTGTGAGCAGGTGGGATCGAGTCGTTCCTTCCCGTGGCAGATGTGTGCCCGGCTCCGCGCCAGGCCCTGTGAGGCAGCCCAGTGTGCAGACAGTCGGGGCCTCTGTCCCCCGAGAGCCCGCAGTCCAGAGGTCGGGGGAGGAAGGAGGGAGAGGCGGGGGAGGGCCGGAAGCCGGCCACGGCAGGCGGGGGGCGCTCCGGGAGGGGTAGGTGGTGGCGATGGGCTCAAGTGTCGTGCCACGGGGGCCTGGGCCTCCATGCAGCAGGCCTGGGCGGGCCGTGCGCTCCCACACAAGGGTGTCTGAGCTGTTGGTCGGCGTAACAGGACGCGTGCGGCTCTCCCAGCCTGAGGCTGGCTTCGTGCCACATCCTCTGGACTCCCCGCGCCCCTGTCAGTTAGCGTCGCTCCCTGAGACCCTCGGCTCTTGCCTCCCCTGCGCTGGATGGTTCTCCTGTGTCTCTGCCCCGCTCCTGGCCCTTCTTGGACTTCACTGATGGCCACTCGCCTCCTCTGACTTGTGCCCTCATCCCTGCTCTCCTGGGCTCCTCCAGCGCCCCTCCCAGCCCTCGGCACCATCTGCCCCTTGGCCGTCTCCATCCTCCATGCCTGTCCTGCTAGCACCTCCAGCTACCTTCGCCTGAAATAAAACTACTTGTTCTGCCTCTTTCCTTCTCCTGAAACCGGCGCACCCTCCGCACCTTGACATCCTGTTAAAGGTGCCTCTGTGTCCCTGCCATTCCCGCCCGGCCTCTGGTGTGGGCTCCGCCCCGCAGTCTGCCTGCCGTGGCTCCATCGGGACTGCAGAAGCCCCGCCTCGGCGGCGCCACCTCTCTGCCCCCGACACGCAAACCCACTCCAGTAGCTTTGACTGCAGCAGTGTATCTTAAAATAATTTTAAGTGGTAGCAGTTGAACGTTACTCATCTTAATAGTTTTTTATCTACAAAATGCCCTGGTGCCTTTGGCGGTTCCTCAGAAAGTTAAACAGAGAGCTGCCACGTGACCCAGCAGCCCGGCTCCTTGGTATCTGCCCGGGAGAACTGAACACGCGCGTCCACACAAAAACTTGTACGCAAAGTTCACAGCAGCGTTATGCATAACGGCCAGGAAATGGAAACAACCCAGGTGCCCTCCAGCTGACAAGTGGGTAAATAAAATGTGGTCTATCCATACGATGGAAAATTACTCCTCCATAAAAAAGAGTGAAGTACTGATAGACAGTGCAGTGTAAATGAACCTTTAAAATATGCTAAGTGAAAGGAGCCAGACACAAAGGCCACATACTGTGTGATTTCACGTACGTGAAATGTCCAGAATAGGTGAATCCACAGAGACAGAAGGCAGGCTGCTGGTTGCCTGCCGGGGGCTGGGTGAAAGGAGGAGTGGGCGGTGACTGACGACATGCAGGGTCTCCTTGGAGATATGAGAACGCCCACCACGGCCACGGTTACCCAACGCAGTGAGGGTGCTAAATTGAGTGTGAATTGTACACTTTAAAATGGTGAATTTTATCTCTATAAAAACAAAACAATAGAAAAACAACCCCTCCCCCAAATGCCGTAACAGTGATACCTGATTTCATGTACGTTATTACTTGATGCAGGTATTTGAGTTTAAAAGTAAATTGAAGAGGTGGCACATGTATACAATGGAATATTACTCAGCCATAAAAAGAAGCGAAATTGAGTTATTTGTAGTGAAGTGGATGGAGTTAGAGTCTGTCATACAGAGTGAAGTGTAAGTCCAGAAAGAGAAAAACAAATGCAGTATGCTAACACATATATATGGAATCTAAGGGAAAAAAAAAAAAAAAGTCATGAAGAACCTAGTGGTAAGACGGGAATAAAGACACAGACCTACTAGAGAATGGACTTGAGGATATGGGGAGGGGGAAGGGTAAGCTGTGACAAAGTGAGAGAGTGGCATGGACATATATACACTACCAAACGTAAAATAGATAGCTAGTGGGAAGCAGCCGCATAGCACAGGGAGATCAGCTCGGTGCTTTGTGACCACCTAGAGGGGTGGGATAGGGAGGGTGGGAGGGAGGGAGATGCAAGAGGGAAGAGATATGGGAACGTATGTATATGTATAACTGATGCACTTTGTTGTAAAGCGGAAACTAACACACCATTGTAAAGCAATTATACTCCAATAAAGATGTTAAAAAAAAAAAAGACTATGGGATAGGGAAAAAAAAATAAAAAATAAAAGTAAATTGATTTAGGGACTTCCCTGGCGGTCCAGTGGTTAGGACCCAGCACTTTCACTGCCGAGAGCCTGGGTTCGATCCCTAGTCCGCGAGCTAAGATCCCACAAGCTGTAAGGCATGACCAAAAAAAAAAAAAAAAAAAAATTGATTTGAAGAAAAATATTAAGCAAACAATAGTGCAGCTTACAATAAGAATGAAGGAGAGAATTCCTAAGACGGCACCTGGCACGTTGGAGACGCCCTGTGAGTGTTAACCATTATTACTGTTACTTGGAGGATTTGGCAAAAATCTGGAAGGTGAGTGACCAAGGTCGGCAGGTCCAGATTCCTTAGCGCGCCGAGTGAGGCCCGCAGACGTCCCCACGCCTCGTCACCGCCTCCCTCGTGCCCTGCCGTCCCCCCATCCTCCCGCGGCTCTGCCTTGGTTGCGTGGATGTCCCAACCCAGACGAGCTGCGTCGTATGTTTGTTTCCCCGTGAGCACCGTTCTTTAAGCACCGAGTGTGTGAAAAGTACTCGTTGAATCTAGTATCAGCTAAACCGTTCATCTCTCTTTGCGCTGTGATGATGAAATGATGTTATAAGAGCAAAAGTATTTTTAAAATACAGTTCAGAGGACACTTGTACACCCTGTGGAGTAGTTCTGCTCCCAGGAACGTGGTCTAGAACACTTGGTACACGAGTCCCAGGGGACACACGTGCACACACCAGCACTGTTCACGATGGTGAAAAGGTGAACTCCGTCTAGGTGTCCACGGACAGGAGAGGGAGTGGGGAGACTTACACACGAGCACAGGCAGCTGCCATACGGCAGGGACACGGATGAGCCACCCAGACACGCAGCCACACGTGTGGACAAGTCTCAGAGACGTAGTATCGACACCGGAGCAGGTTGTGGAAGTGGTACAACATGTGTGGTAAGATCATTTTCTTTTTTAAAAAACAGGGGACGGAGGAACTCAGAACCCGAGCTGTTTGCTGGGAGGGGGAAGGGGCCTGGGGGACAGGGGTGCCTCGTCTGTGCCCCACATGGGGTTGGCGCTTCTGCTTTTGTATATGCCCAACAGCATGTCACAAACACTTAAGAGGACAGAGGAGGGGCAGGAAGAGCTTCGGGCGGGTGCGCCTTTTCTGGGCCGACCGTGACATTTGAGAGCCCAGTGAGTGTTGCAGAGTAACACCCTGGGCAGGTCTCCAGCAGAGGGGAAGGAGGGAAGTTGCACTTTTATTCTGAACCAAAAGAGGAAGCTTACCTTTCATCACCGAGACCCGGTTTTCCCTGGTGGTGTTTCAGATGACGGCTGTTTTAAAGGAATAATCCGCGTTCTCGGGTTGTTACAGCCCGTGTGGCTGATTTAACAGAAGACACGGTTATAGCCAAAGAGGTACCGTTTCTTAAGGGTGTGAGTTCTGAAGGGCTAATTTTTTTAAAAATAAATTTATTTATTTATTTATTTCTGGCTGCATTGGGTCTTTGTCGCTGCGCGCGGGCTTTCTCTAGTTGCGGTGAGCGGGGGCTACTCTTCGTTGAGGTGTGCGGGCTTCTCATTGCGGTGGCTTCTGTTTCTTGCTGAGCATGGGCTCTAGGCACGCGGGCTCAGTAGTTGTGGCGCATGGGCTTAGTTGCGCCGTGGCATGTGGGATCCTCCCGCACCAGGACTTGAACCCGTGACCTGTGCATTGGCAGGCGGATTCTTAACCGCTGTGCCACCAGGGAGGTCCTCCAGGAGGGCTCCTTTTTAAATCATCTTGGAGTTTCTGGTACCTGAGGCTCCCACCCTGCCGGATTTCGTCGTGTTGCCATCTGTGGGACCTGACATGTCCCAGGGTGAAGCTTTCTTGGGAGAGCGTTAAAGGCCCCCTTCTTTGTGGGCTGCACTGGAAAGAGCTGGGAACGCCAGGGTCCGATCCCGCGACAGCACCACACCGCTCAGAACTCACGTCCGCACGCGGCCGGGGCTGGGCCCCTTCCAGTTGCGGCATCTTTGCTCCTGCCCGCTTGGTTTGGTGAGCTGGACAGGATGTCCTGTGGCCAGCTGAACAGGGGGTAGGAAAACAGTTGCTTCTCTGCCATCTTTTGGCCTCTTCAGCACCGAGACAGGAGGGGCCCTTCTAGGCCTCCGGATTCAGTGAGGAAAAATTCATTGTTCTTATGACTTTGAGCATTGGATTTGTCTGAAGCTAAACAGAATAAGAGTAGAGATGGAGAGGGTGGGACCAGAAGCCAGAGGTCTGGGATCAAATCCTGGTCCTACCACTTGCTGGCCTGTAGCTTAGGCCAATTACTTACCTCTCTGTGCCTCGACTTCCTCGCCCATGAAATGAGGGTAAGAAGAAGAATTACTCCCCGTAGAATTCTTACCCGGTTCAGTGAGTGGATACGCCTGGCATACAGTCAGGGCTCAGTCAGGATTCTCCAGTGTCTGTTTAGAGAGCCTCTTCTATTTTCGGTTTCTATTCTAAGCCTGTTCTCTTACGATGACTGCTAGTATCAGAGGGTTAGCACATCTGAGACCTTGCTTGGAAATGCCAGCCGCACAGGAGAAGAGCTGGAGCCGGTGCCCGTGTTGAAAGGTTGTGCGTGTGGTCAGGCACCTTCTGCCCAGCGCCTTCTCCCTGGGCCCTTGGTGCTTCTGTAGGCTCGTCCCCCTGCCGTGGACGTTGTCTCCAGGCTGTCCTCGGGGGGCTGCTGAGAAACACCCTCAGAGACACACTCACCTTGGCACAGCCGGGAGCAAGCAGGTGTCTGGACCCCTGTCACGCTGCGCTGAGCAGCGGCCGTCCTCGCTGCGTCCCCTGGCCTCCGGTCACGCTGGACAGGCAGGGTGTAGGTCCCTGTGGCTAGACAGGAGGCATCCATCCTCGCCTCGCACGCTGCCCAGGCTGCTGCTCCTGAGCCCAGGCTGGCGGGGCTTCGGGGCCTCCACTCCCCTCGGGGTGTGCTCGGTGCAGGCTTGTCCATCCCTGTCCTCGGGTCTGGCGTCATGAGCTTTTAACCACGTAGTTTGGTTTTACGTGTTTGGTGAGCGGAGCAGCTGTTCTGCCCCGAGTGACAGAGATCCCGAGGGAGACTGAGTGGGAGACTGGCCCGAGGTGTGAACCCCGGTGTCTGAGTAGGGGGGGCGGGGGTGCTGTTTTCCTTTCTTTCCCTCTGTGTTCATTCACTCAGCGCATGTCAGAGCGCTCCCGGGGTCGGGCTCTGTCCTCGGCGCCGAGGACACAGCGGTGAAGAGGGGCAGGGCCCGGTACTCGCGGGGGGAGCAGACAAACGGGGCATAAGCAGGAAGCTGTCCAACATAGAGAGGGGCTCTGCCGCACGTGGAAAGTGGTGACTTGAGAGAGTGACGCGTGGTCCCGAGGAGGCGAGGTCTAAGCTGACAAAGAAAGAGCCGGTGTAGCGGCAGTGCCGGGAGGTGGCAGGCGGAGGAGACAGCAGGTGCAGGCAGGTCATTCCAGGGACCAGGGACGTGACGGGGAAGAGGGCGCAGCACGTGGGTGGCACACGAAGAGCTCACCTTCCCAGTGCGCCCGTCTTCTGGTCTCTGGGGCTCTGGTGCACCCCCCGCGCGGCCTGGGCTGGGCCTCTGAGGACCCGTGGACATCAGCCGTCACTCCCTGAAGCCGTGGGAGCCCCCTTCCAGCATGGCCGCGTGGGGAGAGTTGGATGTGACCTCCCGGCCCTGCTGGTTTAAGGGCCGCGGTGAGCAACTGCCCCTTCTTCTCACGGCCTTGGTTTGCACTTACACAGCATGCAGGCACCTGTTCCTTACCCGCACGCGGGCTTCCTCTGGGCGAGCATCTTGAGCTCCTTTTGAGAACAGTGTCAGGTTGCTGCTGAGCCTGAAACCAGGTCTGTGGGATTCTGGCTGCGGGGTCCACAGCCCCCCCCCCTTTGGCTTCCGCTCTCCCGCGGGCTCCTCAGGACATGGCGACAGCTCAGCACTTAGCGCCACCACAGTGACCAGCCAGGTCTAAATTAAGCATGAAATCATGGGAATTCTAAATTTTCCCATGTAGCCCTTTTTTTTTCCCCAAATGTCTCAAGCTGGAAAATTCTACTGATCAAACTGTAATCCATCGCTGGGCCTGCCCGGTGGGGTGGGTATGAAGCCGTCGGTTGCCCCCCCCGCCCCAGTCTCTGGGTGGCATTGCCACCTACCATTAGTGGGCATTTCTGGCAGCAGAGTCACAGCATGTTAGAATGGAGAGTCTGGCCCGGGGGTCACACGTGTGCCAGCTGCCTTCCTTGCGGGGGGGCCGCGTTGCGAGGGCCGCTCTTCATACTCCACGGCCCCCGGGAAGCCGCACAGGCCAAAGAAACATCCACCGCTAGGCTTCTTGCCGGAATTCCAGCCTCTCTGTGGCTGACCTGGGGCAGGGGCTGCCCGTGACACCACGGAGACGGCAGGGAATTGAGCCACTTGTCGGAAAGGGCCTGGGGACGGGAGGCTTGGGCAGGTCGTCCGGTCTGACCTGCCCCGTCACTTGAGGAGCGGGAGGCTGGGCCTGGCCTGGTCCCCGCTCGCCCGGCTCCTGCTTCTGTGTGCTCTACAGCCCCACGCTGATTGCTTTCTGGCCGGGTTTTTTTTTTTTTTTTTTTCCCTCCTCGGCTCAAGTTCAGTAAAACTACAAAAGACCAAAAGTGATACCCTACTACTATATACATCAGTTTGCCTGCCCCATAATACTGCTCAGGCCATTCCCTCCAGACGAAGCAAGGCTGGCCTCCCCAACCCCTGCCGGAAAGGCCTGTCCTGTCCCACAGCACATCTGGGCTGAGTGTAAGGTCTTGTGTTTGAAGCATGACAGTGGTACAGAAGAGGTTTTGTTCTCATGGCCACCTACCGCAGCCTGGCCCTAAAATGGCCCAGCACTCACTTCTGCTTAGAGAAACGTTCTTGGCTCTTCTGGACATCAGGCTTGATGGTATCGCTGCCAGGCTTCCAGCCAGCTGGGCACACTTCCCCATGTTTGTCAGTAGACTGGAAGGCCTGAACTAGTCTCAGTGTCTCATCCACAGAATGGCCAACAGGAAGGTCATTTGTGGTGATCTGTCGAAGGATACCTTTATCATCAATAATAAAAAGGCCCCTGAATGAGATGCCTTCATCGGCCTTTAAGACCCCGTGGCCCTGAGCAGTGGTGCACTTGGGGTCTGATATCAACGGAATGTTCTTGGGTCCCAGTCCTCCTTGTTTCTTGGGTGTGTTGATCCATGCCAGGTGACAGAAGTGCGAATCCACAGAAGCACCAATCACTTGGCAGTTGAGTTTCTTAAGTTCCTCTGCCCCATCACTGAAAGCAGTGATCTCCGTGGGGCACACAAAGGTGAAGTCAAGAGGGTAAAAGAAGAGCACAACATATTCTCCTTTGTAGTCAGATAGGCTGGTATCTTTGAACTGACCATCTGGCATTACAGCAGTTGCTTTGAACTGGGGGGCACGGTGCCCGATTTTGGCATTTCCTGAAGACTTATTGCTCTCAGCAGTTCTCACAGACAAACCACAGAGGACAGTCAGGAAGGAGACACGCTGGCCAGGTTTTTTAAGAATGTTGTCCGTGGTTGGTCATTTGCAAAACTGCTCTGAGGAGTGGCAGGGGTGAGGGAGCGTTACGGAATTCTTTGTCGTCTGTGGCATGTTTGTGCATCCACGTGGTCCAGCCGTCAGGGTGTTTGATCCTCAACCCTGGGAGGGAGGTGCAGCTTGTCACACCCCCATTTCTAAGTGACTGCGCTGTCGGATGGCCAGAACCATGTCTCCCGTCCCCGGTCCTTGCCTCACATCATCTTTTAAAATGACCACATTTCAACACCTGTGTAATCTGCACCCAGGGCTGCTCTTCCCAGAGACTGAATGATTGGCCACATTGGTAAAGAAAAACGAAATTCCTCATGTGTGTTTTCAGTACTGATTTCTACTTTTAGCAAAATCAAGAACAGGTAAAGTCATAGGAGGATGTCTGACATTGAATTTTCCTGTGCTTGTTCCACGACTGTCGTGTCTTGGGAGAAGCCCCCAGGTGGCTCTTTGAGGGGGTGGTTAGAGGGGGCAGGGGTCATCCAGCATGGGGGCAGTGCCGTCAGACCCCACTACAGCCAGTTAACTGGCACCCCGGGGCTCTTCCTGTGTGGGCGGTTTCACTGTACCTGCTTTATCATCTAGAAGTTAAGTCTCATGTTCGTTTTTGCAATTCTTTCAGTATATGAATGCAAAGTTTTCTTTAAGCCCACTTTTGGGATAGAGATATAAAATTTGATTTCTCTACCCAACGAGGAGTCGTTGGGATATGGATGCCGTGTTCAGTGAGTGAGGAGGACATTTCCTTTTCTGGCTGGCCCTCCGCTCCCCCCACCCCGTGGGTGTGAAGGCTGTCACCTGCCTTGAGAAAGTCGCAGGAGGCTGCCAGATGCAGATAGTGTGAGCTGCCGTCTGGGGTACGTTCATTCAGTGGGATCTACTGCTTGTGACTGGCCTGGCCCGTGACTGTTAGGTCTGGGGAGGCGAGAGGCGTTTGCCGCCTTTCCCTTATAGCTGGTCCTGGTGCCTGATAATGATCCCTGATCCCTGAATAGCCCCCAGAATCTCTGTGGGGGTTTGGTGGAAACCCCGACCGACTGCATCTTCTCCGCGCCTGGCCAGCCATACCCCATCACAGAAGCGCGATAGCCGAGGCACACGTGGGCTTTGACCAGGGACCCACCTGGGCTGCGGGACCACGGAGAGCTTCTCCCTCCCACGGTCGGGGGTCGGAGACTCTAGATTTGGAAGGAATTTCCCCACCCAGCTCTGCAGGCCCTCGGAGCATGTTTTTATGGAATTCTTCTTGCCCCCAAGGGCATCACTCCAGCCTTGGAATTTTTTGTTTGTTTTTTTTGGTTTTGTTCTATTTGCTGTTTTATTCCATCTATTTCTAGTCTCCACTGTCGCTCGAATTCTGGTTGTGTTTTCAGATACGCCAGAATTTTTCTGCCCTAGCCTGTCCTCGGCAAATGTGATCCAGCGGTTACTTTATGGTCACCATTACGAGCTGCTCTCGAAAAAGAGTGATGATCTGGGAGTTCGGCTGGGATGCCTGCGTGTCGAGGACGAAGGGACGCGGCTCCGCGGTCGGCCTGGGCTGCGGGTCAGCTGTGGCTGGGGGCCTGGTTGGAGCCCCCGCGCCTGTCCTGGAGGCTCTGAGCGCGCTCTTCGGCTGTTGCCCAGGACGGAGCGCACAGGCTGCAGGTGACACGTGGCCGCGGGGGCTCCCGCAGCACTGAAGTGCAGGGTGAGGGGCTTCGGGCACAGGTGGCCCACGGGTTCGGGCAGTGTCCTGTCCTGCTCCGGCTCCATCCTTGGCCCCTGCTTGCTGCTGTGCGGTCTCAGTAAGCTGGAAACGGAAGGCGAATCGAGGAGGAAGGTTGGGACAGCGGAGCCTGCAAGCTATTCAGAAAAGAGCGAGAACAGAACAGAACTCAGGTCTGGGTGTGCACTTGGGGAGTGTCGGGGCTTTGAGGGGAGCCCCGGCGGGTGTTTGCTGGCAGGAAGATGTCTGGGCATTTACAGTCAATCCTGGGGTTGAGGGGGGAGGTTTTAAAATGGGAAAACGAGGTCTGAGGTCTGCGGGGCGAGTGGGATGGACCCACAGTGCCCGCCTCCTCCGTTGAGGGCCCAGGAGGCCCCTCACAGGCGCCAGAGACTCACCTGCGGTCTCAGGTGAGGCAGGCGCGGAGCAGGTGGGCCCTGAGGGTGGTACATCAGAGGCACCTTTGGGGCCCCTTCCCCTTCGGGAGTTGCTGACCCCCATCTCGCCCTTTCTGTAGCTTTAGGAAAACTGCACGCAGCTGCTCGCAGTACACTCCTGTGCTTTCTCTGACTGTAACAAGTATTTCATTAGCTCTTCCCCTCTCAGAGCCGAAGTATTTCAGAGAGACTGCTACCAGGTGTCCTTGCAAGTTGGGCCGTAGCCCCTCTTTCTCAGCTGTCCGGGTTCCTTTCCCAGCCTGGGTCCGGGAGGGCGGAGGCACCCCGCCCTCGCTCGCGAGAACGGCTGCCTTTTCTCTGCCACCAAAGGCCTGCGAGGCTCGGGGGGTGCCCTGGCCAGGCCTCGCGGCCTCCCCCGGGAGGGCACCGGCCTAGAGGACGGGCGGCAGAGCCCGATGCAGCATCTCTCCCCCAGGAAGTGGTTTCTTTTCATTACATCTTTAACCATTTGAGGCCTGTTTCCCAGGACCGTTGCTCTCGTGCTTCCTCGGAGTGCCTCCTGACCTGGAGGAAGGTGGCCGGGGTCCCTCCAGCCCACCTGCTTCTCCGAGGAGCAGGGCGCTCGTGCCTGCCGAGCCCCCAGTGGGTGACAGACAAAGTGCTGGGTGGGCGCGGGCCCTGGGGACCTCGGGTGTGACTGGTGACGCTGGTGAGCGTTGGCCCTGGGACGTCGGAGCCCTTCCCGTTGGAGGCCCGTCCTCTCTCGCCGGCGTGGACGGCCAGCCTGGTCACATCACGCACGCAGGTCCCCATCAGAGCGCCTGGCCCTGGTCCTGGGACACACGGTAGAGGGCTTGTGAGAGCCGGTCGGTCAGGGAGGGGCAGGCTGTGCCCACCCACGCGGAAGCCCGTGCGCTCTGTGGCTTCAGAAGGAAGCAGACTTCCTGGCCTGCTGAGGGGCACGTGTGCGACTGTCACTAGGGTGGGCTTCTGTGCCCCCCCCCCCCCCCCCCCGTCCGCTGGCTCCCTGTGCGGAGTGGGCGTTTCCTGCGGCTTCCCCTCCTGACACTGTTCCCTCACTTCTGAGGCTGTGGATGGGGCCGGGGGGGGGGTGGGGGGGCCGTCCGTCGTCCCTCTTTCAGGAGCAGCCCAGCGTAGGGGCCGCGGCGAGGCGGCGGGTCCTCCCTGGGGGCCCGGGCTCCCCGTCTGCACCAGGGCCGGAATGATCCTTACCTGGAAGGCTTTTTGTGGACAGCCGGGCCCGAGGCCACCCGGCTCCTTCCCAGGCCAGAGGCCCAGAGGCGGCTGGGGTGGGGTGGAGTGTGGGGCAGCTGCTGGCTTTGTCCCCGGGCCCGGCTGCACTGCTCTGTCCTTGGCAGCCCCTGTGGGCTCTGGGCTGTCTCCTCCTTCTCCAGGAGAGGAATCACCTAGCAGCCACTCCCCTTCCGCCTCCCGGAAGTCTCCCCCCTTTGAAGACCTCCCTGAAGTTTATTTCTGCAGAAGGTGCTTTCCGTGCCTGCCTTTGTGGCCCCCAGCAGCCAGCTGAGTTGTTCTGGATTTGCATCCTCTGTCCCCTGCCAGACTGCGCCTTCCTGAGGGAAGGGACACTGTTTCTAATCTGTTTCATAAATCTATCAGCAGTGTTTATTATCCACGTCAGGCACAGTGCTGGGTGCTCACTGGTGACCAAGCCAGGTGGGATCCCCACACTCTGGACCAGAGCCCGTGGTCAGAGGCGTGGCCCTCACTCCAGCTCCGCAGAAGTTTCTTCCCTGGAGAGATGTGTTTGTGGCGAAGGGCTGGGTGGACCTGTTCATGTGTAACCCTCAGTCTTCTCCTCTGTGAAGTGAGGAAATTGGGGTAGAACCAGATTATTTGTAAGGTAGTACTGCACAGCTCGGGCCAGATGCCAGAGGCTTTTGAAAGCCCAGTGGAGGGCCTGAGCCCTGCTCTAGAAGGGGAGTTGGGAGCCTTTATAAGAAGTCAGAAGAGGTGGTCACGGAGAATCCCCCGTAGTTAGGAGCGTGGTGCCCGAGCCAGTGTAGACAAGCATTAGATTGTTCCAGCTGGCTTTTGCCCGGCGGTGAAAGAAAAATACAATCAAAATACAATCGGGGACTTTCCTGAGAAGCCACCGCCATGAGAAGCCCACGCACTGCAATGAAGAGTAGCCCGCCCTCTCCACAACTAGAGAAAGCCCGCGCGTAGCAACGAAGACCCAACGCAGCCAAAAGTAAATAAAATAAAATAAATAAATAAATTTATTAAAAAAAACACAATCGCCGCAGAGCCGATCCAGTGGAAGTGTTTTGAAAATACAACAGTAGTCAGTGTTACTGCTCTCCTTCCAGAGGCTTAAACTTGAGTTTAAGCTTTATTCCTTTTTTTTTTTTTTTTTTTAAGTTAACCATTTTGTAAATTTATTTATTTTTGCTGCGTCGGGTCTTCTTTGCATGTGGGCTTTCTCTAGTTGTGGTGAGCAGGGGCTACCCTTCGTTGAGGCGTGTGGGCTTCAGTAGTTGCGGCTCACGGGCTCAGCAGTTGTGGCTCGCGGGCTCTAGAGCGCGGGCTCAGTTGCTCGGCGGCATGTGGGATCTTCCCGGACCAGGGCTCGAACCCGTGTCCCCTGCACTGGCAGGCGGATTCTTAACCACTGCGCCACCGGGGAAGGCCCAAACTTTATTCGTTTTTAACTTGTAATGTTGATCTTACCTTAGTTTTGAAGGGAAGATGGCGTCTCTTTTGTCCTTGGGGGCTGGAGGGCGTCCACTCACCGCCCCGGCTGCCCAGTGCCTGCTGTTTGCAAGATGCTTGCCGTCCCGGGGGTGGGGGGGGGGGGGGCTCGTGCACAGTAACGTTTGTCTTCTTTCTCTAGGTCATGGCTTCCGGCTTCTCGGACCTGAGGCTCCAACAGAGGAAATGACCATCAGGGACTGTGCTCCAGACCCGTTACGGAGACTGAAGCTTCACGGGGTGCGAACCTGCCTGGGACAGGGAAGCTTCTCTCTTTGAAGGGCTTTACATTTGCCGCGGAGAAAGGAAAGATGACGACTTCGTCTATCAGACGGCAGATGAAAAACATCGTGAACAATTACTCGGAAGCCGAAATAAAGGTCCGGGAAGCCACCTCCAACGACCCGTGGGGCCCGTCCAGCTCCCTGATGACGGAGGTCGCGGACCTGACCTACAACGTGGTGGCCTTCTCGGAGATCATGAGCATGGTGTGGAGGCGGCTCAACGACCACGGCAAGAACTGGCGGCACGTGTACAAGGCGCTGACGCTGCTCGACTACCTCATCAAGACGGGCTCGGAGCGCGTGGCCCAGCAGTGCCGCGAGAACATCTTCGCCATCCAGACCCTGAAGGACTTCCAGTACGTCGACCGCGACGGCAAGGACCAGGGCGTCAACGTGCGCGAGAAGGCCAAGCAGCTGGTGGCCCTGCTGAAGGACGAGGAGCGGCTGAAGGCCGAGCGGGCCCAGGCGCTCAAGACCAAGGAGCGCATGGCCCAGGTGGCCACTGGCATGGGCAGCAGCCAGCTCACCTTCGGCCGGGGCTCCAGCCAGCCCAACCTCTCCACCAGCTACTCGGAGCAGGAGCACGGCAAGGCCGGGGGGTCGCCGGCCTCCTACCACGGCTGTGAGTAGTGGCCGAGCACTGGGCGCCGGGGCTGAGCCGGAGCTCGCGGCCCCTCCGTGCTCGCTGCGTTCTCGCTGCCGGCAGCCGACGGCAGCGCCCTCAGTCCGCCTGGGGTTGTGGTCCCAGAGGCGCTTTTGGCCCCCGGGTCGCTCTGGCTCGGGGGTCCTGAGACCCTCTGGATGCGTGGGCAGGGCCGGCCCCGGGGCGGGGGGCGCGGGGAAGGCGGGTGTGGAGGCCGAGTCGCCTGCTTCCTCCTGGGGCGGGTCTGCAGCGAAGGGCCTGGCCTGCTCCTGCTGCCTGGCAGTGGGGCTTGGCTGTTCTGGATAATCTGCTTTCTTTCATCTCATATGCAGTGTCTTTCTAATGACTGGGCGGGCTGTGGGTCCCCTGACTGGCTCAGTGTCTGTTCTGCTTGAGCGTCTTGGGGTGAGATGGCGTGTGTCTGCCTCACTTGTAGAGGGAGAGGGCAGAAGCCTCTGCAGTAGCCGGCGTGGGCGAGGCCTTCCCCACCTGTGGTCCAGAGTGGTTCGGTCACACGGCTGGGTCCGTGCTGGCTGGGGCTGCTCTGTTCCCTCGCTTTGCATGTCGATGACTCTGGGTCTTTGCCCAGCGTTTGGAAGAGACCTCAGAAAATAGAAGTGGGGTTCAGGGCCTGACGGAAGCTGGTCCGGGAGCCACGTTGGCATCCTTGTCATTCGCCGACGTGGTCCCTGGAATGGCGCCTCTCTGCTTTCGCAGTGTGGTGGCGAGGCGGGGGTCCTGGCGGCCTGCGGGCTGGGAGATGCAGAAACTGTCTCTTCCGGCTGTGAAAACAAAAGTGCAGGTCACTGTACCCTTTGTTTTTGGAATAAGTAACGCTGTCAGCATAAAACTTTCTTACTTTCTAAGGCAGTTGTTTGCAGTTTGACAAACCGCTGTCGACCTTGCTTAGTTCAGCAGGTTTCAGTAGCATTTCGAGAAGTGGCGATAGGAGATTTGCATAGTAAGGTCAGACTGCCCGCCTCTGAGAATTCTCAGGGATTGTCGAGCTCAGAGAGGTCCGCGTTGCTTGTCCCATTTGCAGTTCCTGTTGTTTTCCCACTTAGCTGAATGGCTCTGCTGAGGCAAAGTCTGTGACCTTCGTGAAACCCCTGGAAAGAAATGGAACCTGCACCCCAGGGGCTCTAGGGGCTGCCCCTGCGCTAGGTTGCACCATAAAAGGAAGATTGCCCTTAAGAAGCGAAGTTGTGTGTTTCCCTCAGGGAGCCCCTCTCCACCCGAGAAAGGCCCCTGCAGGTGGGCTGAGTCCCGGGCCCCCAGCCTCCTCTTGGGGGAGTGGCTGCGTATGGGCGCTGGGGGCTGCTCCTCTGGCCTGCCTTTTGCGGTCATTGTCGTCTAGGTGAGGCGGCAGCCCGTCCATCGGTCCGAGGGTGTTCCGGGGCAGGGAGGAGTGGGTGGAGCCTCGGGTCCAGTCCTGCCGGCCTTGGCCTCCCCCGCCCTGCCCGGCGCTGCTGTGGTCCCGGCTCATCCCCTGAGACCCTGAGCTCGAGTTGCACGTTCAGGGTCCATTCGCGGGGCCCGGCCTCTGCTGCTGCCTGTCCCTCTAACAGCCTGTCACTCACTGTGTGTGTGTGTCCCTGCCCCACAGCACCGGAGGCCTTGCTGTGTCCCCAGCACCGCACAGGGGCCCCGCTGGGTCAGAGCAAGGAGCTGCTGCTGCTGAGCCAGCGCCCGCCCTTCCTGCCCTGCCCGCCCGTCCCGGGGCTGCCCTCCTGCTGCGCTGGCGCCCAGGTCCAGCCCTGCCTCGCTTGGGCCCGGTGGCCTGGCCTGCGGCTGTGTGCGCTCGCCGTCGCTCAGTGCCCCCGGTGCTCTCCCCGCCTCTCGAGGCCCCGTGTCCTCCCCTCTCCCCAGAGCCCGGCCCCACACTCCCGTGCCCCTCGCCCGGAGTCCTGCCAGGGCCTCGGGGGGCCGCTGTTCACCTAAGGCCTGGGGGACCGCTGGGCGCTCCCTGTGTCCCGCTCCCTGAGGAATTGGAGGGGGTCATGCTGGCCGCAGACCCGGGTGTGGGGAAGACCGGGCCGCCTGGCCGCAGTGTGTGGTTCCAGCCTCGCCCCGCCAGGCACACCCGGGCCTCGGCGCCGGTGGCCGGGAGCCATCTCTGCATTGCGGGGACACGTGCCAGGTGGAGGACCTGAAAATGGGATGGGATGGCTTTTGCTTCTCAGCGAACTGCCGTCCTTCCTGAGATCCCCGTGACTGTGGGGAACAGAGTTAGCTGTGCTGCGATTCTAGGTCACGGTGTTTGAAGGTCCCTAACTCAATGGGTAACGAAAATGAGGCTTCTCTTTGGATTGATTAATGGTGTATCCTGGACAGTCTCCAGCTGGGGCAGGTTAAACTGAAAACAGTTCTCAGGGTTGCCCACGAGGAAGTGCTCTCAGTCTGATCTGCCTTCAGTCCCCAGGGGCCCTGCCCCAGAGAAGAAAGTCTTCCCTTCTCTTCTGTTCTTACTGGAAGGAGCGCCAGCGAAGCGCCTCTGTGCCGCTTCCCGACGACCTGGAAACGGTTCCGCTCATCGTGCCTCACACACATTGCCACCCACCCCCCCCCCCACCCCCCACCCCCGCCCCAGGTGCCCGTGTGATCGCCTTGTTGAGCTCTGGGATGTTTCCTTCGCGCCTGTGCTCCCCTCACGGTCTGTACTGGACTCCGCAGGGAGGACCAGCTTTGCAGTGTCGGGAGGCGTGTTTCACAGGCTCCCCGGAAGGCCCGCTGGTGCGCCCGCAGGTTCCCAGTGCCCCCGGGGCCTCCCCGTTGAGTAACGGGGGGTCTGTTTGTGTCCCCCTGGCCCCCAGCTCTGCTGGGACGCTTGCACGTGAAGCCCAGGCCCGGGCCGCCCCGCGCCCGGGCCCGTGGGTCCCCCCACTCGGCGCCCTCGCGTACGCACGTCCGGCAAGTTGCTCCACCCGCAGCCCACACGGAGTTCTCTTTTCCTTCAGCTCTGGAGAAACTAAGGGTAAAATGGGTGAGCGAGTTTGCTTTTAGACAGTTTCTCGAACCCTGGATGAGTTTTAGGCAGACACGTGCTACGCGGTGTCACCCTTTTGAGTGCTTTCCTCTCGGTATCTCACACCCTCTGCACTGCGGGGCTGCCGGGGCTGTCCCGTGACTCCTTGCTGAGCCCTCAGCTGAGTGCCGCGCATAAGGTGCGGGATTGACGTGGGCACACGGTGGGTCTGCTTTGAACACACTGGCTTGGAATCCAGCACGAGGAGTCCCACTGACCTGGCTGTCGGAAACTGGTCTCGTGAAGTGCGGGCTGTGATTCAGGGCAGACTTTCGTGAGGGGCGCAAGTCGGACCCCAGGCCCCACAGGGGAGGCCTGGTGGGCGCGGTGCCAACTCTTGGCCGCGGCTGCTGCTCTGCCCACCGTGATCGTGTTTGAGGAGGGCTTCCTGTCGTGAGCTGCTCCCGTCGGCTCCTCTCCGGGTCTCCTCGCTCCTTCCGGTCTCCCGCGCACAGCTGCAGAGTTCTTTCCTTCCTCTGTAGCGCGTGGCTGCAGTTCAGTGCCCGCTTTCAGATTGCTTTCCATGCTCTTACCCACCCGCCTCTTAGGAATGACGCCCTGATCCCGGCTCGCAGAGAGCGCCCGTCCGTCCCAGGGGTTCCCCGCGGGGTCCGGCGCAGAGCCCCGGACGCACAGACAGGTCCCCCTGCTGGGTTAGCCGTGCTGCTGCCGGCCTTGGGCACACACAGTCCCTCGTTCCCTCAGCAAGGGGCGTTTTGAGCTCCCACCGTGTGCCTCTGTCGTGTGCCCCCTTCCCACTAACGGGGAGAGAGACAGTGAATGGTCGGCGTTGTACTGCACGCTGCACCATGAATGCTCTGGAAACCCCAAACCCAACACAGCCCAGCGTGTGAGGGGTGGGGAGGGTGGTCCGAGTGCTGGGAAGGCCCACAACAAGCCTGGACTGGAGGAGGAGGGCTGGGCTGTGGAAGGTCTGGAAGGGCATCCCAGGCAGGTGGAGGGCGGAGGGCTGGACCGGTGGGCAAGGCTGGGCCCGAGGGACGGGGAGCGGCCACATGTTGGTAGATGGGTGGAGGGCCTCCGGGTCATCCAAAGCCCTTTGGCTTTTACTCAGTTAGCTGGGAGCAGGGCAGGGTTTGGAACCGAGGAGGGATTGGATCCTGCTGAAGGGTGAGAAGGCTCACGAGGACCCTCTGGCTGTGTGGGGGGCCAGGCGGGCCCAGGGAGGCTGGTGGGAGACCCCTGCCTTTCCCCAGGTGGGAGATGACGGTGCTGGACCTGATGGGGCGGAGGAGGCCTGGGCACACTTTAAAGGAACGGGGTGGGTGCGCCCAGGGCTGAGAGGTGGTGACTGCCGGCCAGTGGTCCCCGCTATCGGGAAGGCAGGGCCAGCCAGCTGGCGGGGAGTGTGCCCGGACCTCCGGGGCCTTCCACCCGGCTTTGGGCCCCATGTCGGCTGATTGCTCCCAAAGGGGCTGGGCGAGGAATTTGGCGGGAGGCGGGACTCACTCGGGAGCCCGTCTCGCCGGAGCCGGTGTGTTCTGCACGTCGCGGGAGCCCTGATCTTCGGTGGCGGCGAGTGTCCGGCAGAGGCCGGCGCTGGCTGTCACGTCTTCAGGTGGGAAATCGAATCAAGAGGCTGGTTGGTAGCGCCAAGCAGACCCTCGGAGGTGGCAGTTGTAGTGACACGTCTGTCCAGGCGGCAGATGTCAAAGGTGTTCGTTCTTGTCTCCTGGGCTTGGGCCCCCAGCGGGGTCTCAATGTGCCGTGGCAAGGCCTCCGCGTGGCTGGGCTGCTCGGGGCTGCAGTGCCTGCAACAGCCGGAGGCTGGCGGTCCCCGTTCACTTCCTGTAGGAGGCGGCGGGGCGGGGGTCGTTGGCGAGGACACTGAGGTGGACTCGCTCCCCCAGATCCGCTCGGTCGTAGCAGTGAGGCCAGGATCTGAACCCAGAGCCCTGGCAGTTTTACGGTTGTGTGGTCCACCTCGTGTAACGCTGGTAACTCCACGGGGCCCTCTGGTTGTCAGAGGGGGTGAGGTTGAAACAGCTGTCAGAGCTGCTGATGGGGGTTGTCAGTTAGGCGATTGATGTTGCCGTGTGCCAGGGGAGATGGAAGGTGTGGCTGCAATAGCTACACCTGTCCCTTTGTCTTTAAAGCATCCTTCGTAAAAGTGTAGGTACACAAACTGTCGTTTTATAGACTGTCAGTAGTGGATGTGAAAAAAAGCAAAGGGGGTGTTGAGTCAGGCTCACTCAGTAAGAGTTACACAGCAGGGCCATGTCTGATTCATGGCTGCTTGGTGGCCAGATTCCAATGGCCAGCTTGAAGGAAGGGGGCGTTTAAAATTATAGTATAAATAAAAATAAGAGGGAAGGTCTAAGAATAATTTTTCTTTGTGTTGGAAAGTAGACCACATAATTTATGGGTAATCTCTGTATATCACGTATTCTGTGTTTGTCTTCAGAGTACTCTTCTCTTTTATCTTCTGTCTCCTCGCACTGACAGAGCAGGAGCCTGTGCTCAGTGCCGAGTGCCTGACCCACGAGGTGCTCAGTAAGCAGTGAACGAACGCATGCTAAATCGACCTGAATTCTCTTTTTCTTGGTGGTGGTTTGACGTGACGTGCTTATCTCCATTGGTGTCCGCCCCTGTTAGCCTTTTGCGAATACACTTTGTGGGCTTTTCCAGAAGTGTGGAAATGCTGTACCGTATCTTGAGACTTTGAGTTCAGAACAGTGTGATTCCTAGTTGTTAGATTTTGTTTGGTAATAAAATGCTGTTCCCGATTTTGCCAGCTGCCCTGTCTCTGTTCCCTAAGCCACTGGCTCCAGCTGACTGCCCCGGGAGCTTTTAGATCTCCCGAGGTGTCCCAGAGCCCCGGCACGCATCTGACAGGTCGGAGCCTCGGGGCGGGCGCGGGCAGCGTGGCGCCGAAGCTCCCGGGGGGGCTCCGGGCCTGGTCAGTGCGGGCCCCTCCTCCCGTCGCTTCCGCTGACCACCGGCGGCCACGCCCTTTCAGAGAGTCACGGTCAGCAGGCGACTCGCCGACTTCCAGCGGCTCGAAATGGCTGTTGCAGCGGGATGAGCCTCTTCGCGTGGCCTGCTGGTGGGGAGCGGGGTCCAGCTGGCGGGGTGGTGACCAGCCCGTCGGGCCAGTGCCCCCGTGGGGAGCGGGGTCCAGCTGGCGGGGTGGTGACCAGCCCGTCGGGCCAGTGCCCCCGTGGCCCACTTCTCCAGGTCTAACTGGTAAGCATGGCTTGGGCGGCAAATAAGAAGCTCTGCTAGATTTTTCATTATAAAGGTAATGCCCGTCCATTCCCGATGGTGTAGAAAATGCAAAAAGAAGACGGACACACGCCGTAATCTTGTCACACAGGCAGCTGTTGTTCCCATGTGGGTGTATGTCCTTCTGGACATTTTTTCTAAGCATTTTCTTTTCTAGGGTTGCAGATGTGTTGTAAATGCAGCTTTGCGTCCCTGCTTTCTGTATCATGATGTCGTCATCCCCCAGCTGCCTGGCCTTTGGGAATGGGGGGTGGTCCGGCTTTGTCGCTTTGTCACGGCCGTCTGTCTGCGAGCAAAGCCAGTGGGTTCTTACTCTGAAGAGGAAGCGAAGGCCAGATCAAGACCCACATCCCCGGAGGCAGCTGTGTGGACAGATCTGGATCACAGGTCTGAAGTGTGTTCCACGAGACCAGGAGGAATCTCATGTTTCCTACCGTGCAGACAGTAGAGAAGTGTTACACACGTGTCGTTCATACCCACGTGACCTTTTCAAAGCACATTTCTCAGAAGGTGAGTGCGTTCATTCGCTCACTTCGTAAGCCCGAGGGCGCCGGGGCCGGCGCTGGGCAGGGGGGGCTCACGGTCGGCAGCTGAGGCCGGGCGCTCCGCGGGCTTCCGGTTCGGGAGAGGCGCACGCCTTCACGGTGCGACACGTGTAGCGCTCCGAGGGGGCCGGGCAGGCAGGTCCGGGGCTGTTCTAACCCTGCGTGCAGTGGGACGGGGTGCGTGGCCCAGAGGTCACCCCTTAGCCGACTCCTTACCACCAGATTCCCAGGAGAAATACTGCAGTCCCTGATTTTTCTCACCTCACTTCCTGCGTGCATTTTCCGTGTGGCTTTAAAGGTTAAAGTTTGGGTAGGTTAGACGTCCACACGGTGGGGACGGGGCAGTGCTCTCTCTGGGCTCTTGGGTGTCCCCTGTGCTAATGTGGGCACTGCACACGCTGCCGTGCCTGAGGGAGCCGCTGCTCAAAGGAGTCGCTCACCATTCCCACCCCAGTCACAGTTGTTTCCAGGTTCTCACGGCATAAATAACCACGTGGTAAGCGTCTTTGGGCAGAAAGCCTGCTTTTCTGAGGATTCTTCATTGTCTTCAATGTAGAGTTCCCAGAAGTGAGAGTAGTGGGGAAAATGTATGAACATCATTCTGTCTCTTGAAATTGGCAAATGTTTCCCCATCGGACCAGGCCCAGGTGCAGTGCCGCCAGCCGGGGGGCTGACCGTGCTCAGGTGATAGCGCCTGAGCCCAAAATGGGTACTGAAATTTTTTGAAAGATCATTTCTAGTTTAATAGATGGAAATTTCCGTCAAAACACTCATTTTAAAAGTGAGTTTCCTGTCTGTATTACCCTAAGAAACTGATGTAGGCATTTAATCCCAGTTTATTTATGATTGAATTAATAAGAGAGAAGTTACGTCTTTGTTGAAGTTCCGGTGTCCCAAGCCCTCTCCTCCGTCCCGAGCGCCTGCCTGGGGAGTTGTGGGTGCAGCCCTCGCCCCAGTGCTCCCCCGAAGGTCGACTTTCCCACGGGTGTAGACAGAGCACCAGGAACCATGGGGACCCCCGGGAAAAGGGCGAGGAGAAACAATCCCTTCCTGTTTTGGACAAGCCCTCCCTTCCCCACCTCGCCAGCTGGTGATCTCGTAACGGAGAGGGTTTCACCTGCAGCCCAGAGAGAGCAGCACAGACTCGCTCTTTTCTCTCAGGCAGAGGATGGGCCTTGAGTCCTGCCAGCAGATGACAGGGCAGCTTTTGTCTCTGCTCCGCCCGCCCCGTCCGTCCCCACTGTCTCCCACGCTGGCTCCTTCCTCCCTGGGCTTCGGCTTCCGCGTCCGTGGGCTGCGGTGGCAGCACCCGTATCTCAGGGTGGTGGTGACGCGTGTGTGAGCTGTGCCCTTGGGAGTCGCAGCTTTGTGCTCGCTGGAAACTAAACTAGAAAATGAACCTGGAACAAGCCAGGGTGGGGAGGTTCCTGGCCACAGGCGGGTCTGGGGTGTAGAAGGCATAGGTCCCCATTCTGCGGGCTGCGGACGCGGGCCTTGGGGGCCGCAGAGCACCTGCCCTGCTCTAGGCGTCCAAGAAGAACCCCTGCCCACAGAGCGTCCCGCTGGGGAGGGCGAGCTGGGGCCCCCGCGCGGCGGGGAGACCCAGGCTCTCTTTCCTCCCTGAGGGCGGGGCGGGGGCGGCGGGAGGGGGAGTGTGGTCTGAAGGCAGGAAGGAACTGGAGGACTCTAGGGCCCTCTGCGGCCATCGGAGCAGGTGCCAGGCGCGGGGTAGGGGCTGGTGAGCCGCCCTGGGGAGTGGAGGCGTGTGTGCAGGGAGGCGGGGCCTGAGACTTGACGCTGGGAGAGGCCCTGACCTGGGAGCCGCCCACCAGGGCTTCAGCGCCAGAAGTGGGTCGTGTCAGCTTTGGGGGCCGGAAGCCCCAAATCAGGGTGTCCGCAGGGCTGTTTCCTCTGAAACCCGCAGGGGAGCGTCCTGCCTTGTGGCTTCCCTGCTTCCGCTGGTGGTGGCCCTCCTTGGTGTCCCATGGCCTCGCTGCTGGCCCCCCCCCCCCCCCGCCTTGTGTCCACCCTGTGTCTCTTCTCTGCTTGTAAGGACACCTGTCACGTTGGATGTCGGGCCCACCGGCTCCAGTGTGACCTCAGCTTAACCGTTAACAAATGAATCTGCAGCAGCCCTGTTTCCGAATAAGCTCTCGTTCCGAAGCCGGGGGTCAGGGCTTCACAGCTCTGGGGCCCAGCTGTGCCCCAGCCCCCGGTCAGGGGGACGCTCCCCGTGGGCTGAGTCTCCGCTTGGGCGGCAGCACAGGCCACTCGTGCCGGGAGGGTGAGCTTGGGCTGCCGAGGGTCGGCATCATCCAGGCCAGGCCGGGCCCCAGACGTTCTCTTGTGACCTCGGGCCGGATGGTCCAGGAACGTTGGCAGGTGTAACAGCATCTCAGTTGAGCCCATCCAGAAACCAGCCGCTTCTCACCTCCTTCACAGCCGCCATCCTGGCCCAAGCTCCCACCGTCCTCCCTGGACCGGTCAGGTGGCGTCGCTGCTCGGCTTGCACCCTCCTGAAGGCCCTCCGAGAGCCCCCGGAACCGCCAGGGCCCTTCCGTCATGGCCCTCTGGGCGCTCTGCCTATGCCAGCCTCACCCCCTGCGCCCAGGCGAAGCCCCCACCTGCTTTCTGCTTGGTGTCCTTGCTGCCGCCCAGGCCCCTCTGCAGTGTCTCTGTCAGACCTGAGCACAGGGCAGGCTCTCCCCACCCCGGCCCACCTCCCCTGTGTGTGTGTGTGTGTCTTGTCCCCCCTCACTGGGACACAAGCTGCAGGAGAGCAGGGACTGGCCTCGGGCCTGGAGAAGTGCCAGGTGTGGCGTGTGCGAGTGTCAAGGACCGAGTGCTCAGGGCACCTCAGGGCTCTGGGAGGGCGTGGCATGGGCTCTGAGACTAGCTCTGAGTTCTCCTGCTGTGAGTGGCCCTGTGACCTCTCTGGGCCCCGGTTCCCTCCTCTGTGGGAGGGACTGATGATGCAGAGCAAGGCCTTAGGTCAGCCTTCGTCCCTCGTGGCTGGGGCACCCTGGCGAGCCACCTCACTTCCGGGCCTCAGCCCTGGCCTTCGGGGGGTTGGGGGGCAGGACCCCGCCTGGACTGAGGGTCCGGCGAGGCGCCAGGTGTGGTACACGTGTCACGTGCCAGGCGCTCCCACAGGAACTGGTCTGATCCTCACGACAGCCCGAGGCGGCGGGGACTCTGTCTCCGTCCTGCAGGTGAGGAGGCCCAGGCGTGGAGGACGTCCTGCTGAGGCCGAGGTGGAGGGTTGAGCAGCGGCAGGGCCTGGATCCGGGCCCATGCTCGCAGACGCCCCCTCCCCCGGGGCCGAAACACCAGCCTGGGTGGGGCCCAGGCACAGCAGCGAGTAGACGGCCCCGTGGGTGCGTGCCAGGAAAGAGCACGTGTTTATGTTTTCTGGGTGGAATCGCAAGAAAATGTCAACAGCTGTTTCCTCTGGGGAGAGGAGTGGGGGCAGGAAAAGAGGGGTGGCCCTCACTTCCTTTTACGCTGAAGTATTTAAAACAGGCTCTGGCGTCTCCCCTTCCCCCATCGACGTGGCGGTGAGGACAGGCTGTCATCGTAGCTGGCAGAGCGCACAGCAGCCGTCGGGCCCGTCTCACTCCAGCCCGCGTGCCTGTCTGCCCACTGTCCTGACAGCGACTTAGAGCCGACTGTCTACACCGAGACCGCCGGCAGCACGGTCGCTCGGAGGTCCCGTCCCTGCAGTCTTGCTGTGCTCGCAACCCTGATGTGCTGAGACGCTGGGCCGGCCGTCTTGCAGGGAGAGCGGCCCGAGGTCTGGGTTCGCCCAGCTGCTGCCTCAGTCCTCGCCCGGTACCTCTGTGAACTGAAATCAGATGGGGGGTCCGCACTGCAGTCAAGTTGGGGGTTTCGCCGGGGCTGCCAGGTGGTGGGCGACGGGCAGGGCTGGGCCACGGCCCACCCTCCGTTATGAAGTCACACCCCCCCTCTCGTCCTGAAGGTCACCTGGCTGTGGTGGTACTTTCGGCTCTTCACATCTTGCAGCTCTTTGGCTTTTCCACAATGTATTTATGCTTTTTTCTCTTTCAGTGTTACCTGGGGTGATCTGAGCTTATTTTCTCCTAATTTGCCTTGCTTGACTAAAAGCAGTCTTTCCTCTACTGCCTGTGAGCTGGGAGAGGGGGGGCCCTGGAGGGTCTCCCTGGGGAACGGGCTCAAAAGGCTCAGCTCTGCGTGGGAGTGTACTTGGTGGCCGAGGGTCATCGGTGACTCAGGAAACGGCTGGTGGAACACAGGGAGTTGTCGCCACATTGAGGAAGACCCAGTAAGCACTTCGCTGCAGTTCAGTAACGAGGAAGGAACTTAGCTGGACCGGGAAGCTGGTCACTGGGGGGCAGAAGCTGGCCCTGGGCTCAGTGCCGGCTCCCCAGCCCCTCCTTCAGAGACCGGCAGAAAGAGGAGGGCGGAGGCCCCGGCCGCCAGAGCCGCAGTCCTCTGCCCATGGAGGCCCGGGGCCAGAGCAGGTACCAGTCCCTGGTTTCTGCCGTGGGAGATGGAGGGGGGCGTCTGGTGGCTGTGGGCAGAGTGGAGAGCAGTGACCTGGGCAAGGCCTGGCCCCCAGGTTGGGGGGCCGCTGTGTCTCGGGTCCTCCTGACCCCTCCCCCCCCCCCCCCACACACACACACACACTTCATAGACGTGGAAGCAGAAGCCCAGAGAGGTGGCCATTCGTGTGCGGTCCCCCTGCTGCTATAGGGTGGGGACGGGACAGGAGCCCTGGCATCCCCGTCAGCTGGTGGGCACGGGGTTGTTAGGGTGGCGGCAGTGTTTGGACCCAGATGGGGTGTTCTTGGAGCCCCGCTGCCTGGCGACCTTGCATTCTTGCCAGGTTGTCAGACGTGCCTCGTGTACCCGGCGACAGCCTGCGTGCTAGGGCTTTACGAGAAGTCCCTGTGCAGAGCCGCCCCTGGGCCAGCTGGGTCTGCAGAGTCTGTGCCCTTCACTCGGCGTCCGTGACTGCAGACACCGCTTACGTGCTTTCTAGGAACACTGCAAAACGTAGCCAGTGAGAAGAAGCAATTTCCTGTTTTTCTGTTACCTTGACTGCTTTGCTTTCTTCTTTCGAAATTCCCCGACCTTGCCCATCTGAAGCGCCTTTGTTTTAGGGGCGCGTTTGGGGACCGGTGTGGGTTGGCCGGTCCCTGGAGCAGGCGAGCAGGGTGAGGTCGGGAGGCCCCGCAGGAGACGCCAGCCGTGTTTCTGGTTCTCCTCTTAGCCTGTATTTTGCGGGAACTGTTGGGCGTGTGTAGGCTCCCTGTTCAGCCTCCCCTGCCCCGAGCTTTCTCAGCCAGGGTAGCGGACTGGACAGGGTGAACGGGGGGCCCACCGAGCAGGTGAAGGCTTTGTGCTCCTCCCCGCGGGCCCGTCTCAGCTGCAGGAGAAGGGTGGTGACACGCTTGCTCGTGGAGTGGTTTGCTTGTGCGCATGGTGCCGGTCTTCCCTCGAGAGGGTGCTGGGTCAGAAAGCAGCCTGAGACCCGAGAGCGGCCGGCCCCTTGAACCCCCGCTTCTTCCACTGTCCCCGTGAGTTGTGGACCCTCAGACCCTCAGATCGTCAGAGTGGGGCGAGGGCCAGGCTCTGGGGGTCAGAAGGGCCCATTCAGGCCCGTCTCACCACCACCTCTGTCCTCGGGCACAAGAGGCCCTTTGTGGGGACGAGATGCTGTCACTAAGGCGGGAACGTCTCCGCCGGACGCCTCCCTCGCAGCTGAGACCGCCGTGTGCAGCTCAGCTGATGCTTTGGGCTGGTGGCTGTGAATTCTTCCGTCTGCGTGACCGAGAGCCGTGCCTCCCGTGACCGAGAGCCGTGCCTCCTCCTATGCAAACCGCAGCGTTCAGGGGAATACCCTTTGTCTAATTTCCATACTGATGTGGTGAGCTGTTTCCGTGTGTGCCGGCCACACGCTATCCCAGCAGCGTCAGCTGTGGGGTGCAGACGTGCACGTTTGCATTTGAAGCTGGGCCGGCCTCGCAGCTGTGCTGAGAGGCTTGGAGGGCAGGGAGGCCTCAGGTCTCCGGCAGGCCCTGCGCAGAGCCCGGCCCGTTCCTCCCGGTCCCGCCAGGTTAGGCCGGGTTCAGCTTTCCCTGCCAAGATGGGGCTCTCTGTTCAGGGGGCTTTTTGGGGTGTGGGATGGGGTCTGAGGTCTTCCCCTTTCTTCACTCCTGGTTCCCATCTGGGAGTGAACGAAGGGTGTCAGATGTGCCGTGCTTGCTCTACGCTGAGGGTTTTGTGAAGCAGCCTCAGAGACTCTTAGCAGGAAGGAGGCTGCGAACGGGCGGCCTGAGTGGCTGTGACCTGGACGGGAGAGCCACGTGCGTCACAGGAGTCCCCCCACACTGTCCGCCACGACTGGCCAGCTTCCTTTGTTCCCACCGGTCTGGGTGGTGATGTTGCTTCTAGAGCACGAGGAGGCCAGAGCTGCCGCCTGTGACGGGCAGAGGTGAAGTGTGGAAACACACCAACCAAAAATGCGCTTTTGTTTTGGTGTATTGTTAAGAAATCAAATTATTAAGGTAGATTTGAGGACGTTCTGTTACCATCTAGCTTTATTTCTAAAGAAATGCTTTGGAAAATATAATTGGGGCGATGCACTAGGCTGGGATTTGACTTGATTTTATTTAGAAGAATATGTTTGTGTTTTTTTTTTGGATAACTGCAGCATTTTGCTGTTTGACCTGTTCACTAGCTTAGAGTAGACATGAGGCAATTGGTTGCTGGCTTTTTTTTTTTTTTTTTTTTTTTTCAATGTTTCTCTTGGTTGACAGTAAATCACAGTGAGCACACCGTGCTTCAGGCCACATGATTGTGCCAGATGAAGTCTCACTGCCGTGTGTTTTACGTGTCTTTCCTAAACTGTAGGACAGAGTGATGCCAGTTACAGCCCCGACCCTGCACTGCCCCTGCAGCCTCGCCCGTTCTTCTGTGGGTTTTTCCAGGACCCTAACTGCATCTCGCCTCTTCTCCCGTTTTACTCACTGTAGCCAGAGCCCAGCCATCTAGAAACCTCAGTATCAGGCA
The DNA here is from genome assembly GCF_028021215.1 of Eschrichtius robustus. Taxonomy (NCBI): domain Eukaryota; kingdom Metazoa; phylum Chordata; class Mammalia; order Artiodactyla; family Eschrichtiidae; genus Eschrichtius; species Eschrichtius robustus. The sequence goes on along the minus strand of NC_090843.1, from coordinate 65,332,232 downwards.
TCATCCCCCACCGTTTACTTTCTCCCAAAGAGGCAGATCCTAGGAGGCAAGCTTAGGTTGGAGATGTAGGCAGAGGCAGCATTTGCGTGAGTGCTAGGGTCTGGGTTTGCTGGAAGGGATGTAATGGAAGAAGGGGGCAGACGCATATACAGTCAGAGCATCTTTAACAACTACCCCTCGGCCGTGCAGTGGGACCCTCCATCTGCCTGTCCATCCATCTGTCCATTTATCCACGTGGTGGGTGTTTGCCAGCTGCTTTGTCAGACTTTGCGGGTGGACGTGATGGTGGGAAGACGAGCCTGGGCCCGTCCCTAGGAGCACCTTCTGACGTGACCCACCAAACTGCAGAATTGGGGTGCTGGGAGAGTGGGAGTGCTGACCCAGCCCTGGCGGGAGGCCGGCCCCGGAGGACCAGCCAGGGAAGCCGAGCTGGACAACTGGGGAGGAGCGGCTGGCACAGAGGCCCAGAGGGAGGACAGGGCAGAGGCATCCAAGGCGGTGGCTCCACACCTCTCCGGGTGGCAGGCCTCGCGCTCAGAGTTCCTCTCCTGGGGGGCGGCGGGCAGGGGTGGCGCGCTCTTGGGCTGTTGCTCACGAAGCTTCACGTCTGGTTTCTGCGGGCGCCCAGGCTCCCTGACACAGGAAGCGTGATGGTGCGAAAGCCCAGCGTTTTCCGCGTGGGGGGCCCAGTCTGGCCACAGTGGGGTTGTGCAAAGACCCCTTTCTTTGGGAATCAGCTGGGAATTCACATCTCATCCCTTCATCAGAGCTGCTTCATCAGAGCAGGTGCTGCTTCAGATGTTTAAACTAGCTAAGTACTTCAGCAAACAATGGCTATGTATGGTTTTTTTTTTTCAAGTCAACATGCAGTTTTGCTTAAAAAACAAAAATTTTCAGGGTTACTGCAGAAATGTTTGGTCTTCATTTTCCATGTCTTTAGGACCGGGAGATACAGTGAGATTCTTACACATGCGAGGGGGGTGCCTTGTACTTCTTTGAATGATCTTTGACCCAGCTTTTCAAGAACGGTGCTCTCGATGTTGTAAAAACTCAGCCCCCCTCCTTGAAGCCGTGCAGTGGAGACAGGCTCTGACCCCCGAGAGGCCCGAACTGGCCGCCCAGGGCGTTTGTCCTGGCGAGCGCTGCGTGGCTGGCGTAGTTGTGACGTTCCTTGGCTGTGCCCGCAGCGTATTCGCAGAGCCCCCTCTCCCGGCCAGGGTGGCCCTGTGGGTGCGAGACGGGAGCGGGCGGCTGGCCAGGGAGCGCTGGTCCTTCACGCTGACTTTGCCTCCCCCGCAGCCACCTCCCCACGGGTGTCCTCGGAGCTGGAGCAGGCGCGGCCGCAAACGAGCGGGGAAGAGGAGCTGCAGCTGCAGCTGGCGCTGGCCATGAGCAGAGAGGTGGCCGAGCAGGTGGGTGCCAGCAGGGATGCGCGCGCCCCCGTGGGGAGGGGCCCGGGCACACTCACACGGAGGAAGGGCTCTCGCTAGTTGGTCCTGGGGACGCGTCGGTCAGACGTGCTTCCTGGAAACGCTCCCGCCTGCTTGGCTGGGCTCCAAGCCAAGTGTCCACAGCCCCTCAGCGCCGAGTGCGGACCATGATCTGCACGGTGGGTCGAGAGCATCTGGACCCAGAAAAGGATGAGACAGAGGCTGGGAGGAAATGCCCAGGAGATGAGAGTCTGACATTCAGAGATGGGCATGTGTGCAGTTTTTCTTTTATAAGCACACGCTACGTTAAGATGGAGAAGGAGAGGGTCTTCCCTGATGGTCCAGTGGTTAGGACCCCACGCTCCCCGTGCAGGGGGCCCGGGTTTGATCCCTGGTCAGGGAAGTAGATCCCACATGCATGCTGCGCAGAGCGTCCAAATAAATGAATGAATGAATAGATAAATAATAAATTTTTAAAAAACACAGGTTTTTACAAAAAAGATGGAGAAGAAGGGAAAGGAGCAGGCTTCAAAGGGGTCGGCCCTTGGCTGCCGCTTTCAGGCCGGACTTGCTGCCCTTTGGTTAAAAAAGGCGAAGGAGTGCAGCGAGGCCCGCGGCCCCTCTCGCTTGGCAGTGCTGTTGAGAGACAGTGGGGGGTCGGATGGAAGAGGCAGGTGTGGGTCCCGCGGTGACTGGAATATCCCAGAGGTCCGTGTAGCGGCCAGCTCCCGGCAGGGCCCCTCTGTCCACTCAGGACGTGCGGCCTGCCATCGACGGGAGGTGCAGAGCACTCACGGGGAAAATGGGGCAGATGGACGGGCCAGCCCCTTGTAGTTCCTCACTCCTGTCTTATGGTAAAGAAGACGCAGTGAGTGTGTTTACTTATATTTAATCATTATATTGTATAAAAAAGCCAGGTCAGCCCAGTCTTCTTATATATGCTGACTGTGCCTTGAATAAATATAAATTAAGTATAACGAATCATTTCTGTTAGAAATCATAAAATATAAACACGCACTCATTTTCTGGAAGCACACACAGTGCGGGCAGGGTGGAATGACCTGTGATTTCTGTCTTCTTTCTAATCCCTTTGTGGGTTGTTTCTGTTTTATAAGGAGACATATTGCTTCTATAATTAGAAAGAATTTTGAAGTCATTTTCATTTTGAGAAAAAGTATTTTACAAGTATTTCCCTTCCCCCATCCGGGTGGGGGCCCCCCCCCCCCCCCGGGCGCACCTTGGGGTGGGAGAGGCTCGATGTGCACCTCGTCCCCGGACCCTCCTTTGAAGTGACGTGCGACACGGCTTTGGCTTCCGGCTCTGGCCAGGAGGACCTGGCTCGTGGCGATGCTGTTGCCGTGACCACCAGCTTCAGGGTCCATTGTCCTCTACAGGAAGAGCGCCTCAGGCGGGGAGATGACCTCAGGTTGCAGATGGCCTTGGAAGAAAGCCGCAGAGACACAGTTAAAGTTCCAAGAAAAAAAGAGGTGAGTGCTTCACGGGCCGGGCGTGGGGGGCAAGTCAGTGTGTGAGACCCTCCTGAGCCCAACCCCCAGCGGCTGTCACAGCCAGCGGCAGTGAGGAGAGGGCGGGTGACACACACACCCGCCCGAGGGGCTGGGCCCTCCCCTGACCCCGCCTCAGTTCCGTCCCCCGGCAGCTGAGCACGGTGACGTCCCCCCCGACCCCCACCCCGCGCAGCTCCGGCCGCTGCTCTGTAAGCTGCTAAGTGTCAAGTGCTTTGGGACAGTTTCCTGGCCCAGGGTAAGCCGGCGTCCTCCTTACTCTGTACCGGGCTTCCTACCCGGGACCTAAAGGTGAACTGGACGTGGCTCTGCCCCTGACAACCTCGTCATCCCGTCAGGAGACAGACCCTCCCGCAGAGCCAGGGCTCCAGTGGCCTCCCTGTTCCACTGCTGCGGGGTCCCTGAGGGCAGCCGGGCTGGCTGTGGGAGCAGGAGGGTGAGGCGGGCCCCGGGAGAGAGCCCTGGATGACGCGGGCAGCTGGGGGGCCGGGCGGGTCGGGGGACCGCGTCTCGTTGGGAGGCAAAACCCCTGTTCTCCTGGGAAGCCCCGAGGACCTGTCGACAGACGGCGGGCACTTGGCACGCGGCAAATAGCCGGTGTGGGTGGAGCCTGGTCCTTACTGGGAAGCGGTGATGTGGGGCAGCGCAGTCCCGGGTCCTCTGGGCCCCCCAGAAGGCCTCTGCACTGGGAGGGGCACGGGCGGACATTGGCCGCGAGGGCAGCAGGGTAAACCTGTCCTCTTTCTTCAGTCCTCGTCTCAACAGCATGGCTCCCACCCGCAGCAGACCACGCTGTTGGACCTGATGGACGCCCTGCCCAGTGCGGGCCCTGCTGCCCCGAAGGCGGAGCCCTGGGGCCCTTCCACTTCAGCCAGCCAGACCAACCCCTGGGGTGCTCTGGCAGCCCCCGGCAGCACTTCGGACCCCTGGCCGTCGTTCGGTAAAGACCTCCCTCGTACGTCTCCCCTGCCCGCCTGCTGGACGGGGGAGCGGCTGCAGGGCGCACGGCTCCCTCTCACCTGGCAGTGGTGGGAGTGGGTCTGGGTGGTGGGGGTGGGTGTCCAGACCTCCGCAGCCCCCCGCAGCGCCCCCCCTGAGGACTGCGGTTCAGGGCTCCGCTTTGTCCTGTTGTGAGTGGTTTTCTGCTTTGGGAGATTTCTTGTCCGCTGCCCACACGCCTCGGAGAGGGCTTGTCCCTCCTCTGGGACACGCGTCAACTCTCTCAGCCTCAGAATTGCACCTCAGGTTAAGAAACTGTAATACACAGCATGAAACGTCTAAATCACCGTGCTGTAATTAGCCAGAAATTACAGCGTTGCTTAAGTGATCGCTAGTGAAAAGGGGACACGTTTACTGTAATTCTTCTTACCCGTCATTTAAGCAATAGCAAATCAGTTTACGAGGCTAAGTGGATATCTTAAAGTTCTGTTTAATGCCAAATGTAAGGTGAACTTGTGATAGGTGATTCAGACAGGAGTGTGGCGCCCTCTGTTTAATTTGGGCTGAGATCTTGGGCACATGGGCTTCTGGATCACTGGGCACAGGGCTTGGCCTGCAGGCTTTGGGATGGTTTCCCACCGAGCCTGCCGCTCTGGGAGGCCCCCCGGGTGCTCCATCAACCCTGCTGCCCATGGCTGATCCGTGGGCTTTCTGTCTTGCAACCTCGAATGTATATTTTGTGCCAGTTTGTTCGTGTCTCTTGGGGCCTCTGTTTCCCCAAACCAGAACCATCTTTTGTATTCGGCTCGGTTCCCTGGACGTTTGCCAAAGTGCACCGAATGCCAGGCTCTGTCCTGCCGTGCGGGGACCCAGACAGGAGCAGGTAATGGCCCTGCCCTCCAGGCCCTGGCAGGTGTGGGCGAGTCAGGCCGCCAGCCTAGTAGCAGTGCTATGTGGGCAGGGCCCCGGGGGCCGTCTTTGCGTCCATCCTGGGGCAGGAGTCCAGCGGGCGTGAGGCGTGCGTCTTGGAGGAGGCTTCAAGGAGGAGCAGGAGTGGCCGGGCCCCGAGGAGGCGTGGGTGTTCCCGCAGAAGGCTCGGCTCGTGACAGGCGTGAGGCCATGCGGTGCTGTAGTGGGCCCAGGGCTCGGGCCCTGCCGGTGTGAAACAGGCAGCAGGGGTGGGGGTGGGGAAGGGGAGGGCCAGGTGGGTGTCCCTGGACTTGTCCTTGGGGGATGCTGTTGGCCTCAGGGCTGGGCAGAGAGCCCCACACCCGCTTTGGTGGGAGCCCTCTGTGCCTTGGGGCAGACCCAGGCCAGTGTCCCAGAGCTGTCGCTCACCGGAGGCCGCAGCAGCCCCGCCTGTGTGCCGTGCCCCCCGGGAGCACGCGTGGCCACACGAGGCAGGTCTGCTGGAAACGCCCCTCAGCTCTGCCCATGGGGACATGGGCCCTTCCAGGCAGCGGCTCGGACTTTTTTTAAATCTGAAAACAGTTCTTGTGTAAAGTTACGGGTGGGGTGTTCTTCAGGAGAGACTCTCCATCCCTTTCTAAGTCGTATGGGGTCAGTAAGCAGACGGGCGGCCTCCTCAGTGCCCGGGGGAGAGCGTGGTCCCTCCAGGAGCTGGGTGAGGCCAGCGAGCTTGAGGAGCACTGAGTCCAGTCGGTGGCTGCTTTGGGGAGGGGTTTGGGGATCGCAGTGGTGGGAGAGAGACAGACTTTTCCCTCTCTACCTTTTTTTTTTCTTTAACTGTTTGACTTATTTACCAGGGGCAAGTACTATCTGGTCAGGAGAGAGGGAATACATATTTTTTCAACCAGCAAGTTTGCCCAGCCCTCCCATCGGCTGGTAGACAGGCCTGGGCCCTGGCGCTGGGTGTCCTGACTGACCAGGCACCTGACCCTCGCAGGGAGCTGGGGGGTCTCCTGCGGGTGGGGCAGGACCACCTCCAGTGGTTGGGGTTCTCAAACCTGCAGGCAGCGGAAGCCAGCAGCTGGGGAGAGGCGGCTGGTGCCCAGAGGCAGCTGAACATCACGTGGGAATTCTGCCCACGTGGTTCTGCTCTTCTAAATTTTTTTTAATCAAGATAAAACTTACGCGACATAAAATTCACCATCTTACTCATTTTCAAGTGGATAGTTCAGTGGTTCGTAGCCCTTCACGATAGCATGCGGTTATCAGTACTGATCCAGGACTTTCCATCACCCCAGAAGGAAACCCCTTCCCATTAGGCAGTCACTCCCCGTTGCCCCTCCCCCACCAACAGTCTGCTTCCTGTCTCTGGAGTTGCCTGTCCCGGTGTTTCCTATGTCACGGGATCACACGACACGTGGCCCTTGTGACTCCCAATTAACATGTTTTCAGAGTTCGTCCACGTGATAGCACACGTCCCTACTTCATTCCTTTTTAATGGCCGAATAATATTCCATTTTATAGACATACCACATTTTGTATAACCATTGAGCAGTAAGAGAAGGTTGAAACCTGAAATTTTGAAATCAGATTTTTAAATGTTGACAGTGAATTTTAAAACTTAAGATCATGGTTGGAGCTAATCAAAATGCACCTGCAGTGGCCACGTGTGGTTGGTTCATGGACTGCCACTTTGCCATCTTTTGCTACTTGCCCAACCCAGGGCCGTCTCCTTGGTTCTGATGCACTTGGCATTTTTACCAGTGACTTGGGGAAAACAGAGCATCAAAGCCCAGAGAGGCTGTTCATTCCGCTGAGGTCACACAGCAAGCGAGGGGCAGGCTCAGTGCTCACGGCCCCCAGTCCTGGAGTCGTCACGCCATCCTGGACTGCCGCTAAGGCCTTCTGTGGCCGCTCGTGTCCAGGAAAAGTCCCCTTAGACTGCAACAGGGAGCGAGAACTCGTGTCAAAATGTTAGCTTGTCTGCTGCCTGCGTCCCCTGGGCCCGTGTGTTTTCACGTGGTTGGGGTCACATCGTGGGTGCGTGTAGACATTTCTTTCTTCCGTACACGGGGAGCCTTTCCAGGCGTCAGTCGAAGCTCTAGACGTCGGCTCCCGTGGGCAGTGCTAGCGCTCTGCCCTCAGCAGCGCTGCAGGACGCGGCCTCAGCCCCGCTCCCAAGCTCACTGGACCGTGGTGACTGTGAACTTGCTTCCTTCTTCCGAGACGCCGCTCCGGAGTGAGACAGTGTCGGGTTTACTGCTTAGTCTGTGGTAGAATCTGCCAGTGTGTGTTTGGGGACCACCCCACCACCCCGAGACAGCTAGAAAGATCAGAGTCTCTTCCCCAGCACTGTTGGATGCGCCCTCTGGATGAAAGAAGCGCTGTTGTGAAAGCCACCCTTGGTAGCGAGCCCTGCCTTTACCAGCTTGTGCCAAGGGGCCTCGGGAGGAGATGCTGGGGGCTGGGAGGAGGGAGAGCGGCGCCTGCCAGGTCAGCGGGGCACTTCCTGCACCTGCCAGACACAAAGCAGCCACCTGGGACAGCAGGGCTCACGGCCTGTGATTCCGACGGCCTTGGCCGGCTCAGCCCCCGCCCCGGCTCACTCCATGACCCGCCATGTGACTGCTTCCCTGTCCCATGGAGACTGCTCGTGGGGCTCGGGGGGAGCCGGGCGGGGGGAGCCGGGCACGTTCCCTGTGAATGGGCCCTCGGTCCTTGCCTCCCCTCCTCTTGGTCACTCAACAAGCGCCTATTTGTCGGGTGTGTGGCCCGGCCGGGCCTGCCGGGGCTGTGGTGGGCGGAGCACAGCGGGGTCCATCGTGTCCCACGTGCGGTCAGGAGGGCAGTGCCCGTGGCCCGGGGTGGTGGGAGGCCAAGGAGTTCCAAGACGGCCTCTGCCTGACAGGGCAGCCTGGACCCCCTTAAATGCCGGCTCCTCACGTGATGCTGTGTCCTGCTGTTTGGCTAGTGAACGCCTGGCTGTGCTTGAAAACACGGCTCGGGTGTCCTGCTCGGGGAGACGGGGTCACCCCGTCCTCAGGACCCCTCCTTCCCCGTGGTCGCCGGCTGCCCGTGACCCGCGTGCTAGGTACAGTCGCCGGGGCCGTGTTTCTCTTGCAGGGCAGGGCCTGGGCCTGGGCCGTGCGGGCCAGACGATGCTCAGAGGGGCGAGGTGGTGCCGGGGGCCGCCTGTCTGTGGCAGGGTCCGGCCCCACCAGACGTCCGTCTGTCCATCCAGCCTGTGATCCGAGCGGCCCAGGAGCTGGGTGCTTCTCCCGCAGCTGCTGCCCATCCTAGCCGCTCGGGGAGCCTCTAAAAATGCGAATGCCCAGGCCCTCCCTGGCATCTGTGTGTGCGGGGGTCAGTAGTCTACTCACACCCCCAGGGGATTCCCAAGGGCCACAGCTGAGAACCGCTGGCCTGGTGCCCCCTGAGCTGCATGGTGAGTGAATCCCTCTGAATCAGAGGCGTTTGCAGACTCTCTGCGTGGGCTGTGCAGAGTCGGGGCGGCTCTAGCTGTGTGTTTCTACACCCGAATCAGACATTTACCGGAACCTTCCAGAAGTGCTCTCCAGCGTCGACGGTGCCCATGGCGGGAGTCGGGGTGACCGCGGGGCCCCCGCAGCCCTGAGACTCTGTGGGTCCCTCAGGCCCCATCAGTTGCCAGCACCTTCGTGTGTCAGGTCCTCTCTGAGGCCCGGGAGAGCGGCGTGAGCACAGCCCCCGTGAGCAGGTGCCTGTGCGGGGCTCCGGGCTGCGTGAAGAGAGGGTGAGGGGGCTGCAGGGTGGGGGACCGTGAGCCCTCGGTCCTCGTGGGCGCTGCTGAGCGGGCGAGGTCGAGGCCCCACGGGAGCCGGAAGCAGCCTGGCACCGGGTCCGGGTCCTCTGCGACCTCCCCATCCTGCGTCCTCTCCGTTGCGTCTCGGCGGCTCTGCAGACACGTCCCAGCTCTTCTAACCTGCAGTCCGGTGCCCTCCCTGACGCAGCGTCCACCCCGGCAGCTCCCTCCAGTTGAGACGGGAAACCAAGGCCCCCGAGGTGCTGTGCTGCGGGCAGAGCAAGGGCGCACCCCGGCTGTGTGACTCCAGCCGGGACCAGGTGTCCCGCTGGCCATAGTGGGCCTGGGAGAGTGGGGTCAGTCCCGGGGGAGGTTGTTCTGCGTGAGACGCTGGGCGGACGGGAGTGAAAGGGCGGAGGAGCTTCTGGAAGCCTCAGGAGGGTTGTGGGCTTGGAGGCGGCAGCTGGAGAAGCCCCAAGTCCACACCAGAGCTGGCCGGCCGCCGGTGGGTGACAGGCGTGAGTCTCCAGGGGCTGGCGGGAATGAAGCTTGCAGGTGGGAGGCTGCCCTGGCTCGTCCGTCGTGGTCGCCGTGGCAAGCCTGGGGGGGGCCGGCCGGCGGCGCTGCGTCTTCTTCAAAGCCAAGGAGCCCCTTTCACGGCCGGGCCCCGGGCGCTGAGTCCACGGGGGTCAGGGAGCAGTGCCCAGTCTTCTCACCCCGTCTGGTGCCCCCAGGAGCTCGCTGTTCAGGGAGACCCCTGGCAAACGAGTAGCCACGGAGCTTTCTGGAGAGTGCTCCGGAGGAGTTGGGGGCGCGTGCAGGCAGAGTGCGGACACAGCTTTTTGGAGTTCCAGGAAAGTAATGTTTGAAAAGATGGTGACAGCGGGCTTTCAAGAATTGTGGCGAGGGGCTTCCTCTCAGAGCTGGGGAGCCTAGTGAGCCCTACACAGGGTAATCAGAGAAACCCACACCCAGACGTGCAGTCAGGAGACTGGGAACAGCAAAGGGAGAGGACATCAGAGAGGACGCCCCGGGAGCAGAGAAGAACAGCAGTCAGGCCGGCGGCCGAGTCCCAGCAGTGACGAGAACGTCGGGGCGGTGGGATGACGTCCTCAGGGCCCACCGGGAGGACATCCTTCTCCTGAGAACGACGGTGAGACAGAGAAACCACCGAAACCCTCACCCACCAGAATCCTGCATCCGGTAAAGGTATCCTTCAGGAATGAAGGTGAAAGGGTACCATTTCCAGCCCCACAAAAACTGCCAAGGGAAGCTCTTCCAGCTGACAGGGAAGACAACCGGACGGAAACTCAGATCTCAGGAAGGAATGGAGAATATCGGGAATACGAAACCAGGCGGGAGAAGTTGTTTAAAGTGATAAGAATATAAGAAAGCTGGAGCAGCGTGATTCACAGGCTTATGCAAATCGACGCAAAGCATCGATTGCGTGCTAGGCAAAAAGCCTCTGCCGCGTCAGAAAATTGGATCACATAGAATGCACCTTCTGACCACAGTACACTCAAGTTTAAAGTCGGTAGCAAAAAGATAGGTAGAAAACTCCATACACCTGACATTTTAAAAACACTTCTACATTCTTGAGTCAAATAAGAAATTACAGTGACAGAAATATTTAGAACCAAATAATAATGTAGATATTTTCAGAATATCAGAATACATAGGACAACGGAAGTGATAGTAAGAGGAAAATTTAGAGCTTTAAATGTTTGCATTAGTCCAGAAGAAAGGCACAAGGTTGTTGAGGTGCTGAGGCTCGGATGGTGCCGCACCCAAGTCAAGTGGAAGGGACGGAACAGTGAGGAGGACAGAAGCTAGCAAGTTAGAACACAGACGGAATAACATCCACAAACACAGAGGTTGGTCATTGAAAAGAGTAATACAATAGAGAAATCTCTGGCAAGAGTAGTTCTGAACAATAAAGAGGAAAGGCCAAACAGTGTAGGAGCAGGTCCTGCCGAGGTTCCACGTAGAGTAAGAGGTGCTTGATCAACTCTGTGCTGACAGAGCTGAGAACTTAGATAACATGGATAAACTAAAAAAGAAGACTCAGCAAAGCTGGCGGAAGAACAGTAGGACACCTGTAAATAGGGATAGTCCTATAATCACTGAAGGAACCGAGTAAGTCACTCACCTCCCTCTCGCCCCCTAAATCACCCAGAGGGCTTTGCTGGAAGTTCTCACGCCATTCAAGAAACAACTCCGGGGACTCCCCTGGTGGTCCAGCGGTTAGGACTCCGCACTCCCAACGCAGGGGGCCCGGCTTTGATCCCTGGTCAGGGAACTAGATCCCGCGTGCCGCGACTAAAAGATGCGGCGTGCTGCAACGAAGATCCCACGTGCCGTAACTAAGACCCGGCACAGCCAAAATAAGTAAATAAATATTAAAAACAAAAAAGAAAGAAACAACTCCACTTTATACAAACTCCTTCGGGGGTGGGAAAAGGGAGTATTCCTACTCGTTTTATGGGCTAGCGTAACCTTAACACCAAAACCAGACAGAAGATGCACAGTGTGAGAATGAACATGTCGGGCCAGGCCCACTTAGGAATATAGGTGCAAAAACCCTAAGCAAAGAAGCAACTGCAAAACCAGAATGAGAAAAATATAAAAATGATACAGTACATCATGAAAAACATTGTTTGCCAGGACCAAATCACTAGGAAATGCATTCATGTACCATATTAACAGGCCCAAAGAGAAAAATCATGTGATCATCCTAGTAGAGGCAGAAACAGGTTGACAAAATTCACCAGCTCTTTATTGCAGAAGTCTTAGCAAACTTGGAATAAGGGGGAACTTCCATAACCTGATAAAGAGCTTCTGAAAGGAAAAAAGCCTATTATGGTAAATGGTGCCATTTAATGGTAAACGTTTTAAGAGCAAGATGTGGACGCAGTCCGTTCCCCTGCTCTGCGTTGGGGCGGGTGGTCCCGGCCAGCCTAGCGAGACGGGAAAATGAGGGACTTGGAAGAACTAAGCTGTCATCGTTTTCAAGGGATGTGACCGTGTACATAGACTCCCAAAGAATTTCTGCAAATGAGGTGATTGGAATTAAGAGTTATTAGAATTACTGTAAGAATAAATAGGATGCAACTAACACAACAGTGTAAAGCAATTATACTCCAATAAAGATGTTAAAAAAGAAAAAAATAAATAGGATGAATTTCAATGATTAGGATTAAGAGTTTAGCAAGATTGCTGAATACAAAAATTAGTATACGAAATTAAATTGTTTCTCTGCATGGTAATAAGTAACTAGAAACTGAAGTTTTAAAAATATGCCGGTCCCTAAAGTTGTATAAATCCCTTATGGAAATAAAGGATAAAGTAAAAAGTATTATCCAGGCCACATGCGAGGGCGTGTGGAGGTGGAGTTCCTGCATGTCCCAAAAAGCACAAATTAGAGGGAAATCCTGCTGCGTTCTACTCCGTCCAAGCGAGAAGTTCTCTGTTCATCAAAAGATTCCATGAGGAGAGTGAAGGGAAAGGCCACAAGTTAGGAGAAGGTGTTTGTAACTCAAGGAAGGGAATCAGCACCCAGACGTGGAAGGAACCCGTCAAATCAATGAAAACAAAAAACCCAAGGGAGGCGGGTAGAGAGGGGACCAGGCCCCTGGTGGGAGAGGAGGCGTGAGGGGCCTGGGAAGGAGCGAGCGGACGCCCGTGTCTGCGGTGAAGGGCCGCGTGTGCAGCACGGCGACAGCTACACCAGCCGTGCCTTCTTGTCACAGGATAAAGTAGTAGACAGCAGTAAACAGCACGTTTCAGCTGCACGCCAACACAGCTCAGTCTCCCGGATAAACCTCTGCGTGAACACAGCCGCCCCCCGAGAGCACGCCGATGGTGCGTCTGGTAGCACGTGGCTCAGGGGCCCGGCACCGCTCGCCCCCTCGCCCCCTCCGTGGCGAAACGGGAGCTCGTGGAGGGAGGTGTGGACGATTGGGGTGGGGCGCGGGGGCCACGTAGTGCTTGTCTGAGGTGCTCCGCAGGGGGAGCGGGTGGGTGGGTGCTCTGTGCAAACGGACGGATGCAGGGGTGCATGCACGACCCACTCCCCACCCGGCACAGGCCCGGGCACTGGAGTCTGTCCCATCCTTTAGGGGTGGATGTGTGAGCGCACAGGTGTTTGTTTGCTGCCTCTCCGTTAGGCACCGCGCGTCTGCTGCGTGCAGGCAGGGAGGACGCTGCCGGGCAAGCTCTGCCGAGGCAGAGGCCGTGGGGGCTCCACGCTCCCTTCCCCGGGCGCTCCCCCCAGGGTGCTCCTGTGGCCCCGGGTCCTCTCCCTCTCACCCCGGCTGCCCAGCCCTTTCTGGGAGCATCTCTGAGCCGACCCCGCCTTCCCACAGGTGCCAAGCCAGCCACCTCTGTCGACCCATGGGGGGTGCCCACCGGAGCCGGCACACACTCCGTCCCCAGGGGCTCCGACCCCTGGGCCGCCCCGCAGCAGCCAGCCCCCAGTGCCGGGAAAGCCGCTGACCCCTGGGCCGCAGCGTCGGCCGCCAAGCCCGCGTCCCCCTCTGGTGAGCGCCCCCCCCCCCACCCCCGGCCCCTCGGCTTCGGTTTGGGGAGGGGGAGGCGGGGCAGGGGCAGCCGAAAGCCCTGCTCTGCGTGGGGAGGCCCCTCCCGGTGCCCTCCTTGCCCACCCGGGGACCCCACACCCCCGCTGCCCCCCGACTCTCCGAGTTCTCCCCCGTGGGGGCTACGGACGCCAGCCCACCTCTGGCCCCCCCCCATGGGGAAGCACAAGGCAGAGAAGTGGGGACACCGCACAGTCACTGCCACTCTCTCCCCAGGGGCTTTTGATCTCTTCAGTAATTTGAATGGTACAATTAAAGATGACTTTTCTGAATTTGACAACCTCCGAACTTCAGAAAAAGCAGGTACGTAGCGGTGGTGGTGGTGGTGGATTCCGGGCCGTCCTGTGCCCCTGACCAGCCCCGTCGCTGCGGGCATCGTAGTCAGGGACCTGGCGCCTCCACGCATGTGCACGTGTCTGACCTGGGAGCCGGGGGTCTGACTCAGGGATTCACGGGGCGGCGGTGGCAGGAATGCCCTCGAGCTTTCTGTCACCCTCTCCTCTCCTCCAGCCACCTCTGTTCCTCGGCCTCGCGCCCTGGGCCCTGTGGCCGCTGGCGGAAGCCCACTGCCCTGGCTCCCCGGCCGGCCCAGTGCGGCCCTGCCCCGTCTCCACTCGCCTTCCTCTTCCCGGCTCCCCAAAGGCGCCCCCTTTTCCAGACCACCCGGCTCTCTGTGTGGGCAGGCATCTCCGACGCACGCACGTGCACGCTCTGCAGAAGACCCTGCTCCTCCCCGAGTGCCCCTGGGCTGGGAGGGGTCAGGGTCAGGTGGGGGGAGAGAGACTGGGCCCCGGGGGGCAGAGGGAGGGGGCTGGATGCCCTCTTCCCACAGCCCTGTGGGGCAGGGGACAGAGCCAGGTGGTGCCTGCCTTCCTCGGGGGCCACCCCTCCCAGCTGCACCGAGCAGCTTTTCTCCTTTCTCTCTCCTCTCCCGGCTTCCCTGCTCCCAGTTTCCCACTGCCGCCTCCCCCAGCAGGCCGGGCTGGGCTGGCCTAAGGTAGGAGCAGCCTGGCACCCCTCACCACCCCCCCGGGCCCTCTCAGCTCCAGGGGCCCAGAAGCAACTTAGAGCTGCTGCTTCCCGGGGTTTCTTTTGCCGCATTAAAAAAGCAACAAGATTCCGTGTGTCTCTTCCACAGGCCAAGGTACAGCATAACTGTCCTTGCCCGCTCCCCACCCCTCAGGGAGAAGCCTAAGCACCCTTCCCTGGGCCTGTGAAGTATTTACGCCAATTCTGGAGGTGTTCCCATTGTAGAAAGTGTGGGAAAGTTTATGGAAGACAATGAAAATCATCTGTATTTCTTCCATCTGCACGTGGCCACTGTGCTCCCTCCCAGCACTTTTTCTGAGCTCTTACGGACAGCCTTTGTTGTTGAGCTCGTACTTGCCGGAGAGAGTCGAATCCCGCCCCCACCACTTTTATGGAAAAGTGGATTGAGAACATTTTCTTGCAACATTACAAATTCTTTAGAAACAGCTTTGTAGTATCTCTTTGTAGGGCTCAGCGACAAGTTACTGGGTTCCGTAAGATGTTACAGAAAAACCTGAACTTTTTGGCCAACCCAATATTTAATCGTTAATTTTGGGGAGGGCATTTTAGGTTGATTTCAAGTTGTGCTAAAGTAAATAATGCTGTAGTGAACATCTCTGTGCTTAAACCCCTGCTCACACTTTGCATTATTTCCCGAGGCTGGGTTCCTGGGCGTGGGGCTGCTGAGTGCAGAATCGCCGGTTCTTCGGGACCCGTGTCCCCATCACCATCTCACACCCTAGCAGAGCCACCACATTCCCGCCGGCCTGCCTCAGCACACCCTCTGTTGGCTGAATTTTTAAAAGTCATTTGCTTTCTTCTTGCTGTCAAGCAATTCATGTTCACTGTAGAAAATTTAGAAAATGAAAACATTTTAAAAAATGTGAACTACTCACGTGTAGCCACCAACCCAAAATGCCATCTTAATATTTGTGGAGATCGTGCTGCACTGTTCTGTCCCTGCTCCTTCCTCTTCGCGCCTTCCGTCCCTGGACTCAGGTCTGGTTGTGCGTGCCCTGCCCTGTGGCTGACCGTGGCTCCAGGTTGGGGCTGTCGGAAGCGGCACTGCAACGAACGCCCCATTCCCTGGGCAGCCGCGCGCGTCCCCGGCGAGTCGGCATCCGGGGACATCGGGGTTTGCTCTGGACGCTTCGGGGTTGGATGAGCCCTCCAGGCTCACCAGCCCGTGTGTGTCCTTGTCTTGCAGCCAAGGCGGCCTCTCCGCCGGCCCAGAACAGTGGAACTACCAGCCCCGACCCCTTTGAGTCCCAGCCCCCGACCGTGGCCTCAAGCAAGCCCAGCGGCACCCGGAAAACCCCCGAGTCCTTCCTGGGCCCCAACGCGGCCCTGGTGAACCTGGACTCGCTGGTGACCAGACCAGCCCCGCCGGCACAGTCCCTCAACCCCTTCCTGGCACCAGGTATGCTTGCTTCCCGGCCTTCCTCTGGCCGTCTGCCCTTCCTGAGAGCGGCTCTGGGGCAGGCCTGTGGGCGCTGACCTCCCCTCCACCTCTGCGGGGGGACTCTTCCCTCGGGGACCACAGGCGGGGACCAGGCTCAGGGGCGTGCTGGCCCCGGCTGAGCAGTAGCGGAGCGCCGAGCGTCCTGAACCAGCACTTGCGCCTCTCCGGGACTCGTGGGGGGCTGGAAAACGGACCCTGTCCTCTCAGTCGAGACCGCTGAGCAGAAGCTGCCCCTGACTTGGTGTCCCAGCCAGGGAGACCCTCTAGCGAGCGCCAGTTTTAGGCCAGCTGGAGGCGGATAGTGCTGGGGCTGAGGAGGAGGAGCCTGGGTTTGGTGCCCAGCAGCCCCCTTGTCGGGTTGGGGGGTAACTGGGCCCTCTGCTGGGCCGCGCTCCAGGGACCCCAAGAACCCTCACTTCGCCCCTGCTGCTGGATTCTGCCTTATCTGGGGCTGGAACTCACCCTTGCCCCCAAGCCCCTCCTCCCTGCTGGTGGGCTCTCCACCCTCGGGAGCTCCACGTGGGCTGCAGGACAAGCCCCGGCCCTCGAGTGAGTGGCCAGGGCCCCCGCCCACCCCAGCGCCCCGTGTGCTCAGACCCTCAGCTGCGTGCGCTGCTCACGCTGTCCCCCGCTACACGCTGTCCCCCGCTACACGTCCTGCTCCCTCTGCCGGGACACCTCCCTCCTCTTCTCCGGGGGTGGGGACGTGGACCCACCCTTCGGTTCTCAGTCCAGGCAACCCTCTTCCTTGAGGAAGCCCCCGCCCTTCCCCAGAGTTTTCCCAGAAAGGCCTTGGGCTCCCCAAGGGCAGGAACAGGTCACGTTCAAGGTGTTTGGCCTCAGGCCTGAGGACTTGGCAGGCTGAGGTCGGGGACCCTCTGGCAGAAGCGGGGTGTGTGCTGTGCCTGGGTCCTGCCCAGCCGTGCGCTCCTGAGGTGGGTGAGGGATGTGGTTGCCCCAGCAGGGGTGGCTCCAGGGCAGAGCTGGCTGACAGCCGGGTGTCTGCCCCGAGGGCCCCCGCAGGAGCTCCACTGCCAGGCCGTGGGGGGCCGGTCAGGGCCTGGGGGCTGCAGCCAAGATGCAGGAGGTTCCGGCAGCCCCCCGGCCCTCCAGGGCCATCCTCCTGGTTCTGCCCCTTCCTGGCCCTGCTCTGTAGTCTGGTCTGCTCATCTCTAGCCGGGGTGCTCTGATCTGCACAGCCCCCTTCCTAGGCTACGAGGAGCGACCGATGCAAGAGCACTGGGGCGCCCTCGTGGGGAACAGGCGGCATCTCCTCTGGTGGCCTGGGGGTGCCCTCCTGGCAGCCTTTGTGAGCAGGGGCTGGGCCAAGTTGGAGACTCAGTGCCGGCAGCGCCCGTGGTTTTCGGCCAGGGTATCGGTAGATGTTTCTGCTGAACGCGGGGAAAGCCTTTCTGGTATGAGAGAAATTCGGGAAACTGGGCAGGACGCAGCTGCATCTGCTTCTAGACTGCAGGACTTCTCAGGGCCTTTATTATGCCAGGGTCCCCAGGCGCGGGCCGCCCCGCGCTTCCCGCCTCTCCCGTGGCTCCCCTCTCTCCCCGCACCTGTGGTCGCAGAGCTCGGCTGGCTGGCTGGCTGGCTGAGAGAATGAGGGAGGGCGCCCGGGGTGCCAGCCCGGAGGAGGAGCTGGGCCCCGCGAGCCTGGCCCCTCGCTGGGCTCCTCACGGCTGAGTCTCCTCGTCCCAGCACCGGGCCCAGAGGGGCGGGCGGGCCGCCCCGGTTGCCGCTGTGCCGTGGCCGTCCAGGCCCCGGGGACGCTGCTGCTCTGACCGCAGCCGCCCCGCCCGCTCTCTCCCCAGGTGCCGCCGCGGCCTCAGCCCCGGTCAACCCCTTCCAGGTGAACCAGCCGCAGCCGCTGACGCTGAACCAGCTGCGGGGGAGCCCGGTGCTGGGGAGCAGCGCGTCCTTCGGGCCCGGCCCGGCTGTGGAGCCCGTGGCTGTGGCCTCCATGACGTCCGCAGCCTCCCACCCAGCTCTGGGGGCTGGCGGCTCCTCCCTGCCGCCGCTGGGCCCCGCCGCGATGAACATGGTGGGCAGCCTGGGCGTCCCCCCGTCGGCGGCTCAGGCCACCGGCACAACCAACCCGTTCCTCCTCTAGTGCCCGCGCCGGGACCCGCCGCAGAGCATGCGTGCCGAGGACGCCGGGCAGGGGCTCTCGCCTGTGGGATGGGGTCTGAGAGCGGGGTGGGTGTGCAGAGGGTGTCTTTGCGGTCCTGGCCCTCAGCCTGAGGGTCGAGAGGTGGCGGGCTTACTGAGGCGTCGTCATGCGGCACGTGGGTCCCCGAGCCTGTGTCGGGAGGGAGGGCCCCTGACCCAGCCTGGCCGCCGCCCCCCCCCCCCACCCCCCCCCCCCCCCCCCCGCCTCCTCGCAGTGCGGGCCCAGCCCCCGTGGAGATCCGCCGGCCCTCGGGGGCCTTGGATGGGGAGGCGGCAGTGCTCGGTGCTGGCCCAGCCTCAGCCCCGGGCCTCTGGGAGCCCCCCTGCCCGGGACCTGGCGCCCACCCCCAGCCCTGGCGACCCCCCAGGCGTGGATGGGATGGAGTGCTGGCTCCCTCAGACACTGACCTTTGGGGGACACGGTTGTGCATATTTTACTTTTCTTTGACTCGTGTGTGAGTTCAAAGTAAACGCCACCACCGTGGAACAACTCTTGAATTAAATCCACTAGAGCAAGCTTTAAACTAACCTGAGCATAACCCCGCCACGTGCTCCATGCTTGTACACGTTTGCACAGATTTTGTTTAGTACAGTTTCATATTTGAGTTTGCAGAATTATCGAATAGTCTTTTTTGGCTAATATTTTTATAACGTCGTTCTTATTTAACTGTCTAGTTTTGATAGAATTTACCAGGTCTGGCTGAATTAAGATACTGGCAGTGTCATGTTAGTGGTGTAAATCCTCTTATTTATGGTTTTAACTCTGTAAGAAAATTTAACTAGGAAGAGACAAAAAAATGCCTTATGGAAAAACTAAAGCAAATTCTTTATAGGAAAACATATGGGAATTTGATTATGCATAAAAGATGATGTTTATTTAAAAGAAAAAAAAAAGGAAACTACAACAGTAACAAAAAATCGTAGCTTCCAGTTGCCTTTTCTTTTAACTCCTTTTTTTGGTGGATTACCAAACTGATTGACTTTCAGCCTTTTTGGCTAGATCCTAAGAGAGAGGCTGTTTTTCTTACTGATGAACCAACGTGAAGAAAGTTAAAGACAAAAATCTAACATATGAATGTGACTCACCAGGTTTTATCAGCTAACTCCTTTTTGTGACTGAAGGCATGCACAGTTAACAAGACTTCGTTTACAGTGGGAACGTGGGATGGAGGAGACTTCTGGAACCCTGTGTCTGTGACCCTCTCTGTCTTACTCCACACTCAGGGTAGAGGTGGGGACAGTGGCGGGGGGGGGGGGCGCATGTCGGGGGCAGCCCAGGCCGACAGGGTGAGTGAGGGCCCTGGGCTGGCCCTGACCTATGCACCTGCCCTCCAGACACCCGTTGCAACATAGAAGTAATCATCTCTTACTTGGCAGAGGAAGAAAAATCATTCTCACCCAGAAGAGATTTTTAGCGAACGTGCACTAATCTTACCTCCCTCTCCCCTGCTTTCCTCGCCCCACCCACCACTATAAAAAAGTATTAGGTAAGTCACAAATTAAAGACCAGAAGAGACTTGCTTCTCCCCAGGGAAGGGCCGTTTCCCCCGAGTCCTGTGTCTGTCTGGTCAGCCGGCCTGGCGGGCACCTCAGTCTCACTCTACGTGGCGGATGTCTCACCTCTAGCACCAAGGGCAGCTGACAGCTGGGGGTCTCTCCTGGGGGGATAGGGCCCCTCCACCCCTCTCTGGTTCCGGGAGCTCTGAGCCTTAGCGCTGGGCACGGGAGGCTGACTCAGAACTGCCTGCTCAGGCCACTCCTGTTGCCACGTAGAAGAGCTCACCCGTGCTCCTCCCTGGGGCTACCTCCGGCCCAGACCTCCTGCCCAGCCCCTGAGACCTGGGGCTGGACCATGGGCTCCAGTCACCCACGAAGGCCGGTCCGGCCTCTCCCAGCAGCCTGGAGGAGGGTGGGGCAGGGCGGGGCTCGGGGCAAGGTGCTCCCCCCGGGGAGGTGGGGGCCGACCCCCTCACGGGGCACAGGACCACGCTACTGGGGTCAGTGATTTCTCGTGAGTGAGGAGCCCTTGCCGATGGGACTTTAAGGCCCCGATGTTACAGCCAGTGGGCCACCCAGGCCCAGGCAGACTCCCGCGCCAGCTCCCGGCTCAGGCCCACCCCCAGGCGCCTCATCCGTGTTGCCCGTTGCACTGATCATGAAGCCACTGGTGCTGCCACGCGTGTGGGACACGTGCCATCAAGCTCCCTCCTGCCGGGCACCGTGGTAGGGGTGTTGCCCAGCCATTTTCTCAGTCCCAGGGGTGGGTGGCCGGTTTGGAACTTGTGCTGACTGTTGATACTTATTTACTGTATAAATATAATTTATCATTTGTATCACGATGCGGTTTCTGGCTGTGTCCTTACCCTGCCCCCACCCTTATCAATCCCGAGGCATCGGGAGAGGCGCGCTTCCTGCCTGGAGTCCAGCTTGGCCTGCGGTTCACAAGGCCACCGACCCGGCCTCGGTGCCTGTGTGAGCCTGAGCGTCGGGGAAGGAGGGGGCTGGGGGCTGCCGGGGGCACAGGCCAAGATCATTACAAGGGAGAGGGAGGGGGCTGAGGAAGAGGCCACGTCTCGGGGAGGGCTGTCCGTGCGGTGGGTGACGTGGACGAAAAGACAGGCGGTGGGATCTGACGGCGGGGCGTCGAGGGAGCTGGGGCGGGGACGCGGGAGAGGCTCCTGCAGAGCAGAGGGGCCAGAGAGGGTAGGGGAGGTTCCACGTAAAGAGGGTCAGGATACTGGGGGGGGGGGGGGGGGGGCGGTGGTTTGCGGACGGTTCCAGAGCGCGCGGTGAGCTGGGGGCCCTGAGTTTATGGGGGAACTGGGACAAAGGCAGGTCCCCGTGACAGCCGGGCAGTGGGTGGCGGCTAAGGTGGGCTCTTCAGGCTGCGGGGCTCCCCTCACATCCTGCTGAGGGGAGGACGCTGAGCGAGCCCTGCGTTCTGGCCAGAGGGCTCCCCGAAGCTGCCGGTGGGGGTCAGGCGGCCCAGCGGGGCCGAGGGCAGGCGGGGCTCTCCCGCCGTGATGCCGCCCACCTCGGGGAGGCTTGCAGCCCGCCGTCTGGGCTGCCGCGGGCCTCTCCATTCAAGGGAGGTTCTGCCCGGCTCGCCTGTTTGGTGAACACGCTGGTTTTAGGGCCGAGCGTGTCGGGGTGTGAGGGCCGCCAGCCGTGAGCCGGGGTCAGGCTGAGGCAAAGCTCAGCTGCTGGATCTTGTCCTGGTGCAGCTTCCACCCCGGCCGGTGCCACCAAGGCCCGCGCCGGCCCCGGGGCCCTGCTCCCAGGGGAGTTGCTGCGGGGAGAGGAGCTGCCCCAGCCTGGGCTCTGTGAAAAGGTGACACTTTATTACACAAACACCCGCCACCCCCGAGGCAGGTCAGGCAGGTGGGTCACTGGGCTGTCCCAGAGGGCCGATGCCTTCACCTGGGGAGGCCCTGGGGCGTGCTGGGCCCCGAGACCCCCTGTGTGTCCGGAGGCCCGGTGTCATAGCCCAGCTTCCTCATGTCCTTGGTCACCACGTTGAAGAGGAGAGTGACGAAGCCCTGGGAGCGGACGCGGGTCACTGAGGACAGAAGGGCAGCGTTAGCTGGGCCCGCGCCCCTCACCGGGAGAAGGGGCTGCGGTGGGGACAAGGGGACGGATGGACGTGGCCACCCCTCCAGGCTGGGCCCTGCCCCCGCATCTGTGTGCTGGTGGGTCCCTGGCATCCAGCCATCTGACCGCGGGGGGCCCACCTGGTCCCACCTGCCCCGGGGATAGGGGGTCAAGCTTTACCTTCCCGGCCTTCCCCCTGAGCCACCACCTTGGGGTCTGTGTACTCGGGCCGCCGTCCCATGAACCAGCTGGGAAGACAGGAGACCCGGCTGAGCAAGGGCCCGCCTGGGGTCCCGCGGGAACTAGGCGTGGGCTGTCCCCTCCAGCCCTTCCCCACACCACCCTCCTCCTAGGCCGGACACCAGGCTTTCCCATCGAGTCCTCCACAGCTGGGATTCACTGAAGATGAAAGTGGAGGGAGATCTGGGGCTGGGAAGGGTGCACAGCCTGAACCCAGACAGAAATCCCAGAAAGGTGACAGCAGCCGAGGTGGGGAAGGGGGGGGCCCTGGGACAGTGTGATCCTCCCATCCTCCTGGGGAAGGAGGGCCCCATCCCAGAGCCCAACAACCAGCCTTGGGGTGGGCAGAGGGGCCAGATCTGGGCTCTCCACTGTCCTCTTAACAGAACAGGACCCAGGATGTCACTCCCTTTTCTGAGCGCTGGTGTTCTCACCTTAATGGGGACGTGATAATGGCCCCTACCCCATGGGGCTCCAGGCCATAAAGCATTAACCTCTTGACGTCTGAGCTTCCCACCCAGGCAGAGGGTTCTCCGCACCTCAGAGCAGGCCACGGACACGCAGTGAGCCAGCGAGGGGCTCGGGGGGGCAGGGAGGGGGCACAGGGGGGTGGGGAGGGCAGGGGGGCGGGAGGGGGGCAGCGGGGGGAGCCTCGCCACCTCCCTGCACCTCGGTTTCCCCATCGGAGGAGCAGGGCTACGCGGCACCTGCCCCCAGGCTGCGCTGAGGACCAGCCCGGGAAGCAGCCCCCAAGGGCCGGCTCCACCCCGCCAGCCTGGACGCTGCCGCAGGGGCCCCGCAGGCGCCTTGAGGCGGAGATGTGCCCAAGTCGCTCGTGCAGCGGTGTCTCAGGGAACCCTTCTGCCGTGTGAAGAGCGGACTGGAGGCTCTGTGTGATGGCCCCAAAGAGACTAGGTCCCACTGTGAGGAAGTTAATTGCTGTGGTTTTAAGCCACCGAGTCCGTGGTAACTGGTTGCGGCGGCCAGAGGAAGTGGCCGCAGGGGAGCGGGCAGCCAGCAGGCCGAGGAAGGACCCCGGAGGCGGAGGCCCAGCAGAGGGGACGAGAGGAGAGGCTGCTGGAACACGGACCCCTCCCCTGGGACGACTGTCCATCCAGCTGCCTTACCCCATCTCCGTAACCCAAGCACACACGGCCCGGCCCAGGCGAGAGCCCCTCCGAAGGGCGGGAGACGGCTCTCCCAGCAAGGACCCCCTTCCTTCCCCAGGGAGACCTCACACGGGGGCCCGCAGGCCTCCCCCTGTGGGGCGTGGAGCAGCGTGGACACCGGGGTGGTGGTGTCACCTCCAGCCGACGCTGGCCCTTCCCATCACGGTGGCTTCTGGAGGGCTCCCAAGGGCAGCAGGCAGGCGCCTCAGAGCCCAGGAAGTGTCCTCCCCCGAGCAGGGTGCCGGCCAGGGGGCCCAGGCGGTGCTACACGTTCCCCTCGGCCTGGCCCACCACCGGGGAGCTGAGCTGACCCAACCCGAGTCGGTCAGCCAGGCCCAGCCAGCCCTCCAGCTCCTACTCGGATGAGGGAAGGGGCCAGAAGCCTTGGGCTTGGTCTCCCTGCAGGCCCGTGTCCGGGCCCCGCCGGCTGCCCCACCAAGGTCACCACCTCCTCGAGACCGTGTTGCTCCCTGCGCCCCGAGCCCCACCAGCCCCGCCCTCCGCTCTAGTCCCTGCTCAGCTGTCACCTCCTGGCAGAGGGCCCTCGTGTGAAGGCGTCCAGCACGACATGGCAGCGGGGGACGTGACAGCCCTCCACCCGACCACTGAGGCCAGGAGTGGCTGGGGGGATGGATGTGCAAGAGACTCACCTGGTAAACCTTTGCAGTTTAGACACAGATTCTGGGACAAACATGGGGATGGTCTTTTTGTGCCTGAAACAAATGTTTTCACAGACAGCTGTGCTGAGTCACGGAAAAGCGGCGGAGACTTCTGAGCCTCCAGCGAGGGGCGGCAAGCAGGAGCGCCCAGAGGTCAGGCAGTGCCAAGTCAGAGCCGGAGCCCCGCCCCCAGGGCTGAATCCGGAGAGCCTTGTTTCCTTTGAAGGGTCGGGAGGATGCCGAGGGCTACAAACACCAACCCTGGCTCAGCTGTGCCCCTCACAGGGCCCTTGTCCTTCTCCAAATACCCGAACGCGCTGGCATCCTCCAGGAAGCCCCTGACAGTCCCCTGGACCGCACCCGGCTGTGGTCGCCCGTCCCCCCTCCACCCTCCCCTCGCGCCTTGCACTTCCCGTCTCAGCACCCCTCAGAGGTTCGCCTGCTGGGCCTCCTCCCTCCACCTGCTCTGATGGAGTCCTCGCCGCTTAGGGTCGGCTGACCCTGGCCACGCACCCCGTGCCTGGAACACCGTGTCTATACCCTGTCACCGTGCTTGACGAGAGCTGCGTCTCTCCATCTGTGCCCACTACTCGGGGGGCTGCCGAGGGCAGGGTCCCGTGGTCACACGTGTCTGACACATCTGTGTCCTCAGGCCAGCAGCGAGGGAATGAGTGTCTGAACTCCGACCCCAGCTGCCCGGGAACTCTGGCTGGACCCGCCCCTCTCGATGCCCCAGGACACCCCCTCCCAGGTGTGGGCCACGCCCCCGCCCCGGGGACCCCACGCACACCCCGGGGAGAGCCTCGCGGAGGGTGCCCGGGTCCCGAGCCAGCGTGGCCCGGCGAGGGACCAGGTCGGAGGGAAGACCTACCGTCCGGGTGAGAAGGGCACGTGCACCGCCCCGTAGCCTCGGACCACGTCGTTCCCGAACACGTCCGGCCCATATACGCTAAGCACGATCTGCGGCCCTTGTGAAGGACAAGGCAGGGGTCAGCCCACAGGCAAGCCCAGGGGAGGTGCAGGGTGGAGAGCAGGGCAGCGGGCCCGGGAGCCCCCAGGTGTGGGCCTGCAGGGAGGTGGGGGAGCGAGCCTGCTGGCTGGGCCCCGTGCTGCCCGATCCTGCCACTGGACAGGCCCAGGGAGCGCACAGGGACCCGGCCGGGACCGGGGGTGTCTGCGTGTGGCTCAGGGAGGCCCCGTACCCCCTTCTTCTCCAGTGCTGCCAGTTCCCACCGCCCCCTGTTGGCAGCTCCACTGGGATACATCCTCGGGAGGCGGGGAGGCCCAGAGCCGGCCTGCCCTGCTCGGACCCGCGGCCACCGGACAGGCCTCGGTTTCCTCGTCCTCCAGACGCCCGGGCTCGGGCCTGACGCAGAGGAAGCGCTCCCCGGTGCTGGGGGATGTCTGTTTCGTCCCTGTCACCGCCTCAAAGGTCATCACTCCTTTTCCGTAAGGTTTCACTGCCAAAGAATGCATCCCACATGTGGTCCTTTGGTTCTGCCCATGTTGTGAACTTTGTATGAGTGGAATCGTATGGTACGTAGATTCCTGCATCCAGCTTCGTGGATTCAGTCTTTATGAGACGCACCCAAACCGAGTCACGTCTCCAGGGCAGGAGAACTCGGTCCTGTCTGGAGCCCATGGACGCCCGGGCTGTCTCCTTCTTGGGACCGCGTGACCTCTCCTCACACGTGCTCCCGTGTCTGCCCAGGGCCGCGCATTCCCTCGAGCTGCTTCCCTGGGGGCACCGCACCCACACGCCCACCTCATTCCCTGTCCCCAGCCGACGGATGCTCGGCACCGCACCAGAGCCTGGCGTCCTCAAGCTTCCTAACTGGGCTGTTCCGGTCCTGAATTATGGCCGCTCACTTTAGCTTTAATTTGCATTTTCCTAATTGTAATTGTTCTTCCTAAAATAAAGTTGAGACCTCGTCCTGTTTCCTGGTCACTCGGACGTCCTCTTTTGTGCGGTGCCTTGCTCAAGCCTCTTGCCCAGTTTTCAACTGGATGGTCTTTTCCTCACTGATTTGTAGTGTGTGTGTGGATTCCATGGCTTGGTTTTTCACCCTTAATGATGTCTGGATGAATAGAAGCCCTAAATTTTAACAGTGGAACCCGCGGATCTGCTCCTGTGAGGAGTCCTCACCCTGATGCCGCGGTTCCCGCCTCCGTGGAATCTTCCTGAAGCTGTATCACCGTGCTGTCCACATTTCCGTGCGTGTATCCATCCGGGATGGCCTTTGTGTGCCTGATACAAAGCAGGGATCAGTCAGGCTGCACTTTTCTTCCTGCTTGTATCCAGCTGCCCCAGGGCCGCTTCTCAAGACTCCCTTCCCCTCCTGCTCTGCCCCTTTGTCATGAATCAACTGCACACGTTCAGTTCTGCCCTGGGCCCCCTGCAGATCTGTCTGTCCTGCTGCCAAAACTGCTCTTGTGATTGTGCCTTATAGTAACAACTTGATATCTGGTAGAACAGGTTATATTTGATATTACTGTAAAGAATTTATTTTTAAAATATCAATTTCTACTTTTTATACAGAATAGAAAACACATTCTATTTATTTTTATACAGAAAGCAACTGATTTTTTTAATAAATTTATTTACTTATTTATTTATTTTTGGCTGCATCGGGTCTTCGTTGTTGCACATGGGCTTCTCTTGTTGCGGAGCAGGGGCTCTAGGTGTGCGGGCTTCAGTAGTTGCAGCACGCGGGCTCAGTCGTTGTGGCTCGTGGGCTCTACAGCGCACGCTCAGTAGTTATGGCGCACGGGCTTAGTTGCTCCGTGGCATGTGGGATCTTCTCGGACCAGGGATTGAACCTGTGTCCCCCGCATTGGCAGGCGGATTCTTAACCACTGCGCCACCAGGGAAGCCCACAACTGATTTTTGTATACTGATCTTATATTTGGCAGTCATGCCCCCTTATTAATACTTTACTGTAGGTTATTTTGGAAATGCTACATAATCATGTCACCTGTGAATAATGACAGGTGACATGATTCTAATTCTTATACCTTTGAATTGTACAATGTTGGTGGTCATAACAAGCATCCTGATCTGAGAGAGAAATCTTTCAACATCTCACTAAAATAAGTGATGTCTGCTCTAAGTTTTTGTGGATAGCCTTTATCAGATTAAGGAAGTTTTCCTCTACTCGTGGTTTGCTACAGGTTTGTCATGAACGCATGTTGAATTTTATCACATCTTCTTCGTCGATGGGTATGATGGTGACTTTCTTTTTAACGTAGCGAGTCTCACTGGTTGATTTTAGATGTTGCACGAACTTCTTATTTCTGGATTAAACCCTCCTTGCTCACGATAGATCACCCTTCTGGTGTCCTGTTAGGCGCAGTTTGTGGATGTTTGGCACCACGTCCAGGGCGGGGATGAGGGCAGCCGGGCCGCAGGCCAGGGCGGGCTGTTCTCTCAGAGCTCTGAGGTGGCAGGATCTTCCTGGCTCCTGGGTCCCCAGCCCAGAGCAGCCGACAAAAGTCTCGATCAGCATCTCGATCACCTCTGCTGGAATCAGCAAATACTCCCAGGGGAGCTGTGGCTGGGGGTGTCTCTGGAGCTCTGCTTTTTTCCTGGGTCTTGGCCTGCTAAAGCGCCACTACTTTGCTACCTGTCTGATGCCTTCAAGTAGTTTTTCGGGTTTCGCTTTTTAATATTTTATTCACCTTTCCTAGCTGTCCTCAGCAGGAGGAGATCAGTCCTTTACCTAGTGCCTTGTTCTAGGAAGCCTGTGGAAGCTTCTCATGGACGATGACAGCAGGACTGCAGTCCCCGCCCAGGGGGACAGCCAGGAAGCCTCTGCTCCAGACCCGCTGCGCCCGGTGAGCCTGAGTCCCCGCCACACGCAGCGTAAGGCCTGGACCGTGAAATCAGACGGACCTGAAATCAAATCCATGCTCAGCTACTCAGTGTAAAGCTGAAGGCAAATGATGTCACTTTTTTGAGTCTCAGTTTCCTAGAAGTGGAGAAGAATCTACCTACCAGATAGGGTTACAAAGCCTGGCCAAGCCCACCTAGGGAGAGTATTCACGGCCCCTGTGGGGCGAACCCCAGGCTTTGCACACAGTTGGCGCTTATTAAGTGAGAGTGACTGATAACTGCCAGGTAAGGTAGAAAGCAAACACTGCAAACACTGCAGGCGAGGAGGGCTTTGGGAAGGCCAGAGGTAGGATGAGGGCCAGGTACCCCGGGCAGAGAGAAGGGCAGGGACTTGGAGGAGGAGCAGGGCGCTCGGGTCTGGCAGAAGCACAGCTGTGATGGACAGGGGAGAGCTGTCAGGGCAGGCCTCCTGGCCAGACTGCTGAGCCAGGCTCTGGCCTACGCAGGCAGGCGCTACCCAAGGCTTCAGGCCGGGCCTCACCGGCTCCGTCAGAACCTCAGAAAGGTCAAGTGCACACAGATGAGCAGGAAGGGGGCGGGGAGGAGGGGGAAGCAGCCAGCTGGCTGAGAGCACGTGACAAGGCTGGTCGAGGGCCCAGGGGACGGGCAGGGAAGGTCCGTGTGTGGACACGGGGGCAGGACGAGGCCCGCGGACTCACAGCCGTAGGGGTTGGTGCTCTTAAAGGTGACGTCGATGGGGAAGTTCCACACCAGCGCGCGCCGCGCATCCTGGCTCTTGGATGTGATCTGTGAGATGCCCTCCTCCAGCCCCTGCGAAGACGACAGTGACGGCCAGTGTCCCAGTTCCGGGCTACCACGCCCCTCCCCTCTCTGGGCAGCAGCTGGGAGAGCTGTTTCCTTCACCATCTGCTGCCAAACGAAGGGACCTGAGACGTAATGGAGGGGCTCCCAGGTCTCTGAGGGTTTTCATCCATGAGGGCCTGAAACCTCGAGGCCCCAGCCCTCCCCCGGTGCCCGAGCTCCACCTGCGCCTCGGCCTCACTGAGGGGACGGTGTCGCCCTCTCCCCTGTCACCATCGGCACGCGTGCGCGTGTCACTTTCTTGGTCACAAAGCAACGCTCCTTGGCCCTATGCCCCCCCCACCCCTTGTTCCCAGCCAAGCTTCTTAAAAGACATGTCGACACTCACCAGCTCCAATTCCTTCTCACTTTGCATCCCTGAACCCACCGCAATCTGACCTCTGGCCCCCACTCTACCAAAGTGTTCCTGTCAAGTCACCAGTGGCTCGGCTGGCTGTGATGTGGTCCCTTCTCTGTCCCCATTTCACTGGCCCCCGCCTCCCAGGTCAAACATGCCAGGCACACCCCCAGCCTCAGGGCCTTTGCACGCTCCGCACCTTCTGCCTACCTAGTTCTTTCCACAGCCTTCCACGCGGCTTGTCCCCTCGCCTCCTTCAGCTCTGTGCTCAGCTACCGTCTCCATGAGGCCTTTTCTGGCCTCTCATCCCTCCTCTTCTTGCCTCTGCTTTCCCCCAGCATGTCACCAGCCAACAGCGTGGAGTGTTTACTACCCCGTGTCTGTCTCCCCCTCAAGAACGTGCACCCAGCGAGACCGGGGCTTGACTGGCTTTGTTCACCACTGCGTCCCCATCACCAGGAGACTCGGCAGTTATTGCTTAGCGGGCGCCTGGAGGATAGCACTATGGTCTCAGCTGCACAGAGGAGGGGCCAGGCTCAGAGCGGCCGTGAGGGTCACCCCAGCGCCCCGCAGGCGGTAACGTGGTGCGGGCTGAAGGGACGTCATCGTCCCTCTCCTGGAGACAGACCATTCCTCGGGGAGTCTTGGAAGGAGGGTTCCAGAGTCTCCCCACAGGCCGAGGAGACCGGCAGAGCAGTGAAGGGGCCAGCCCAGTGTGTCTGCAGCTTGGCCGCCTCCAGGCCGGCTCTCTGGGGTCTGCCCACCCGCGCTGCCCAAACATCCCTACTTGCTGCCACGCGCCAGCTCCCAGGACAGGGCACGCGAGCGAGCACGGCCTCGGGGGAGGGTCAGGGAGCACCGCGGTGCTGCATTCTCTGCCCCGGCTTCACCGGGAACAAACTCGCATGCGGGTCCCCCCTGAACTCAGTGTCCACCTCTCAACGGGTTCTGAACTGGGAGGGGAAAGGGTGTGATGGAGCCTTCAGAGACCCCCCCCCTCCCCAGTCACGAAGGCTGAGAGTCTGGGAGGCCAAAGGGCCCAGCTTACCGCCGTGGGGGCCCAGTCCTGGCCGTACACGAAACAGTACTTGCAGTAGAGATCGTCATACTCAGGAAACTGTGGAAATAAGCACACACAGCTTCTGCTCACAGGGACTCAGGCTGAGACTGACTGCTGGCCAGGCAGGTGCGGCCACCAGTAACTCCGCACATGAGGCACCTGGTGAGGGGGGGCGGGGGCTAAGAGACAGCAGGGGGTGTGGACATGGAGTTCAGCGGAGGGTCTGGGGCCCAAGATGTGGGCGAGTCCAGGACCGCTACTGCCCCCGGGCCTTTGCTCAGGCTCTGCCTCCTGTATGACATACCCTTCCCATTCCTGCACCTGGAGCTTTCCTGCTCACCCTTCAAAACTGATCCTTCAGGGAGCCTGCCCTAACTTCCGGGCCGTCTTGGGGCCACTTCCTAGCTCCCGCAGCCCCTGGTGCTTCCCTCCATCACAGCACTGACTGTTTATTTCTCTCAACCCCATTAGACTGTGAGCAAGGGACAGGTGTGCGAGCTTTCTGTGTCCCCAGCACCTGGCACAGGGGCAGGCACAGAAGCAGCTCTAAGGAAATGGTGCTGAAGTGAAAGGTCTGAGAAGGCAGGGTGCTATTAGGACACAGAGCAGTATATGCTTGGCCTGCGAGAGGAGGGGCCCCAAGCAGAGGGGGAGGAAGAGTGGGGATGAGGTGGCTGCTGAGAGCACAGACACATGTGACCCAGCCCAGCTGAGGGCCCTGATGGGATAGAGCAGAGGAGGGGACGCGGGTCTTGGGCACTAGGTCAAGGGGGAGGTGGACAGAGTGGGAGACTGGGGCAGAGTCCCTGATGAAACAGGAAGGCGGGAGATGCCCACTAAGAGTCAGGCCCCGGCAGAGCTTTACCTAAACCATCTCAGTTAGTCCTCACAATATACTCATAATATTTTAAAAACAGCCTGGAAGGGCAAGTCTAGCAAAGCTCTGACATCAGACCAGGCTTCAAATTCCAGTTCTGCCACTGCTTTTGGGCAAGTTTTCCCATCTGTAAAATGAGGGTGCCAGTAATACCTACTTCACAGGTGGCTGTGAGGACTGACCGAGCGGGGCTGGGCATGGAGTCTGGCATATACTATGCCTTATACACAGAAATAACAAACGGTTCTTTGGACGTGCTGGGGACTGGAGGGTAGCGTCCCCTTCCGTCCAACAGACCCCGCCCCCGCCCCCCGCCCCCCCGGCCGGGGCAGCCGCCACCATCGCTGCATCAGATCAAGCCGATCACCTCCCTTCCAACCCGCGCCCGAGGGCCTGAGCGTCGCGGGCGCGGGGCCTCGCTGCGCGCGGACCCGCGCGGGTCGCGTGGGGTGGAGGCCCCTGCCCGTGACTCCACGCGGGCTCGGCCGACTGTGGCCTCGGCCTCGCTCCACCCCCCCAGGCCTGTTTCCACACCGCACATGGGGCGGAGGGTTCGCGCGACCTCGCGCCAAGCCTCTCAGACGCTGGCTCCCTCCCGCGAGGCTCGGCCCTGGGGGGACGGGTGCGGCCCCGCGGGGTCCACGGCCGCTCACCTGGGCGCTCTCCACCTGCCCGTTGACCATGAGCAGGAAGACACTGGGACCCGCGGCCGCCATAGCGGGGCTGCGCGGTTACTAGGAGGAGCCGGGTTGCCCTGGAGACGGACGGCGTGGCGCGCGGGACAAGTTTCTGGGAAGCGGGATCTTCGGGAAAGGGAGCGCATGCGTGCGGCGGCGCGCAGGCGTAGGCGGGGCGGCGGGGCGGCGCGGCGGGAGGCGGGGCTTCGCGGGGACTGTCGGCGCGAAATCTGCGGCTGGAGTGTGTCTGGTGGTGCGGGATCCAGCACACCCCTGGATCCGGTTACCCCGCGGGAAGTGTGTGTCCACTCAGACCCGGCCCCGCCAGGCCCGTGGGAGGCCCTGAGCCGGAGGCGACGACCACCGCGCATGGGGCTCAAGAGCGAGGCCCCCGACAGTCGGGGTCCGGCCCCGGTTCCGAGAGTCCGCGTGGGACCAGCAGCTGCCTGCGTGGGGTCAACGGATGCTCCCTCGGGCCTTCTGAGACCCTCGCCTCCCAAAAGTTTATGAGACAAACCTGGGAGGGACCTGGAGAATCCTTAAACCCGCGCCGGCGCTCCTCCGCGTGAGGCGGGAAACAGGCTGCGGAGGGGCCGCCCCCGGCCGCCCGAGCACCCCCAGTCGCGGAGGGGCGAGCCCGAGCGCGGCCCCGCCAGGACACTGGCCTCCGGACGTCACTGCCTGACCGCCGGAGCGGGTCGTCCGCCTGCTCTTAGCTCTCAGCACGGTTCGCATTTGCACATTTATTACTGTCACAGCTCCGGCCAATGCTCGCCTCTCCCGACCCCCAGACGCCATGAGCACAGGGGCCGCGCCCACCCCGTGTCCCAGTTGCCTGGCACAAGTGAGCACTGGTGGCAGCCTGTGGATTGGAGGAATAATTGAGTACGTCTCCGGTGCACAGAAGAGGAAGCAGATTCAGAGGCGAGGTGACTGGGACACAGTCACAGCAGCTGGTAAGGAGCTGAGCCGGGATTCAAACCCAGGACTCCGCGGGCTTGCGACCCTCAAGGCTTCCTTGCCTGGTCCTGGCCCAGCGCCAAGGGTGCCTCTTGGCCGGGGTGTCAAAGGTGGCGTTGGCGACCTTATCCCGGATCCAGAAAATGAAGGGATGGACAGGTGTGAAGACTTCAGGGCGGCTGAGCACCCAGCAGGGCCCGCAGGTCATCACACCCTGCAGCAGCCAGCTGCCAGCCTGGGAGCAGACTAGGGTGGTCCCACGGGACACCTGTGCGGGAGAGGGAAGGAGGGGTCACAGCCAGCCTGGGCCCACCGACCGTCCCCCCACCCCCCTCAGGTGAGCAAAGATACTTGACGGGAGGGGGCTTGGGCAGTGTTCACACCTCTGGCAAGAGAGGCTGTAGGCTCGGGAGGCCGGCTCAGGTGGGAGTTGGCCTCCCCCAGGCCTTGGCCATATCCCTTCCCCCACCCCTCACACCCTCCCACTTACAATGCGTCTTCACAGATGATACCACTCTCGCCCAACTCTTTCCTCCTTGTGGCTCAGTATTACACAAAAGACAGTTTTCAACAAAATGCTTTCTATTATCAGATAACCAGGGGCCCCCTGGAACCGCAAACCTGGCCATGTCCAAGGCTGCCCCACGTCCGCACAGAACCTAAAGGGGGAGTCTCCCCAGGGGGCGGGGTCTCTGGGATGGCCATCGGGGTGCAGATCAGTGGTCCCCTGGGAGTGTGGGAGGCGACCAGGCTTAGTGGCCTTAGGAGGGACTGTGGGGATGGGTGGGGCACCTCTCGGGGCCTGTGCAGGGCCAGGCTGGAACCCGCACCACCAGGTGGGGTGGGCTGGCGTGGGTCTGGCCCACTGGGCGCCCTTGGGCAGGCTGGCCTTTGGGTCAGGACAGTCAGACTGGAGGCGGAAGGCGTCTCGGCAGGTGCTGGCGTGCAGCAGCCTCAGCGGGGTGCTGCACAGCTCTGGGGGCGGGATGTAGGGGTCTGCGAGGTGGGGCGGGAGGGGGCCCTCAGCAGGTTGGCACCAGTCCGGCTGCAAAACTTCCCGCCCTCCTGGGCATCCAGTCCTCCCCGTCCTCTCTTAGTGGACCCCCAGGTCCCCCTCAGTGCAGCTCCGTCATCCGTTGGACTCTCACAGTCTCCTCAGGGCCACGCCCACTGAAACTGGGGACACACTGCGGCCCAAGGGAGGGGGCGAGGAGACTGCCCAGGGCTGCCCTCCAGGCTGGGTGGGTCTGGAAGCTGACCCGGGCGTAGCAGGCGCCAGTGCCACCCTCTGCCCCGAGGCCCGTGTCCACGTGGCAGCCACCGGCAGGCCAGAGCTGGGCTGTGCTCGGGGCTCAGGGGCTCTGGGGATTTCCGCCTCTGCAGGGCCCCAGCTCCATCCCAGCTGTCTGCCCGGCCCACCCTCAACCATCTCAGGCTCAAACCCCTGCGCCCAACAGGGCTGCCACTGGAAAAAACACCAGGACCGGGTAGCCAGAGGGACGGGCTGAACAGCACTGCTGAGAGGTGGTGGGCTTGCCAGCCGGGCCAGAACCAGGCCCCCAGACCTGGAGGCCCTGGGCCCTCCTGGGGCCAGCAGCATCTCCTCCACGCTGGCCTTGCTCTCACAAGTGTCCAGCGCCAGTCAGTCTGGGCCCAGGGTCACGCTGAAGTGGGACTGGGGCAGCTGTGGAAAGCGGGGGGTGAAGAGGCTGGGCGCCCCCTCCTGGGGCCCCTCTCCATCACCCTCCCTGGCCGCTGCACCCACCCGCCAGAGCAGTTGGCACCTGTGAGTGCCCACTCTTGGGAGATGAGGGCCCCCTCGCAGAGGTACCGGCTGTCCAGAAAGATGCCGGCCTGCCAAGACCACCTGGCTGGGCCTTCCCTGTTGTGGCGTTTGCCAGCCTGGGCCCGGCACACTGGGAATGAGGCGTCAAACAGCTGAGCTCTGGGTCCCAGAGCGCTGACGTCTGCTCTCTGTGCCCCACGGATCGTGATCTCCTCTCCCCATCCCTTGATCCCTTGATCAGTCTGCCCCGGGGGAGGTTTCCTCCCTTGCCCTGCCCAGAAACTCACTATAGGTGTGTGCCCAGCTCTGTTTGCATTTCTGTTAGGACAGGGTTAGCTGGCTACTGACCAAGGCAGCTGGGCTCCTAGCACCCTGCTCTGGTAGCTTGGTTCCACCCTCGCGCGGGCCCCGCTGCCACCTGTCACCATCTCTGTCCTGCACAGCTTCCCGTTACTTGAACCCAAGTCTGGACTCTCGGCCCTTGAGGGGTGGGTGTCCCCCCTGCAACAGCTCCCGCCCTGCCTGCAGCTCCCTGTCAGCCCAGGACATTTAACCTCTGCAGCAGCCCCTCCCCACCACTGCCCTGAGGCCCACGTCGGGGCAAAGGGGAGCTGGCCTGGGGAAGAGGAAGCGCGGGGCAGGGCCTGCCCCAGGGTGCGCTGCTGACAGCCCTTGGCCCTGCGGCGCGGGGGAACCCCTAGCCCCGCCCTGCCCCCGTCTCAGGTGAGAAGCAGAGGCCAGCGGCGCCGCCGGCACCCACGGTCATCCTCCCCCTCCCCCACCGAACACCCCACGAAGCTCTGCGGCACCCACGTCATAGCGACTCCGGGAGAGCAGCGCCGCTCCTCCTCCAGGGGGGAGGCCGGGCTTCCCAGGATCGCGGGGAGTAGCGGCAGGGCTGCGATCTGAACCGGGGCGGGGGCGGGGTCCCTTCCTCTCACAGCCCTCGTAGGTCTTCCTTCCCAGCCCACCTCACAGTTCTCAGTGGAGGGCGCCTGTCAGCTCCGTGCAGAAGGGGGCACAGGCCAGGCCCACAGCTGAATGTCACTGGGGACAAAGTCCAGGTCCTCTGTGGGCTGTCGAGTCCCTCTGGTCCCCCCGCCGCTGCCTGCCTCCCGCACCCCTCAGCCTCGCGGTACTGGATGCCCGCACACATACACCACCTTCTTTGTTTATTTATTTTTCTATAAATTTATTTATTTGTGGCTGCGTTGGGTCTTCGTTGCTGCACGCGGGCTTTCTCTAGTTGCAGCGAGTGGGGGCTACTCTTGGTTGCGGTGCGCGGGCTTCTCATTGCGGTGGTTTCTCTTGTTGGGGAGCACGGGTACTAGGCGCTTGGGCTTCAGTAGTTGCGGCACGTGGGCTCAGTAGTTGTGGCTCGCGGGCTCTAGAGCGCAGGCTCAGTAGTTGTGGTTCGCAGGCTCTAGAGCGCAGGCTCAGTAGTTGTGGTGCACGGGCTTGGTTGCTTCGCGGCATGTGGGATCTTGCCGGACCAGGGCTCGAACCCGTGTTCCCTGCATTAGCAGGCGGATTCTTAACCACTGCGCCGCAAGGGAAGTCCCTAGCTTCTTTAAAGTTACGAGTGCCTCCTTTGTATTGAGGTAGAATTCACAGAACTTCAAACCAACCCCTTTTAAGGGCATAATTCAGTGTATCACGGCGTCTTTGCACGTGCTGTTCCTTCCACCCTTTCCGCCTGACGTTCCTGTTGAGCTTCGAGCTCCAGAGGACCATCCTGTCCTCCAGACAAGCCCTCGGTGGGCAGGGGCATTCTCCACCATGGAGGGGCTGTGGCCTGACCGGGTCTCCTGGACCACACTCAACTCCCCGAGCGCCCACTCAGTAAGCGCTTGTCGAATGACTGTGTGAGTGAGTGAACAAGTGAGCAGAGGACTTTGGGGGGTGTTGGCGCTGGGACCTTGTGGGCCAGGGCTGAGCCCTCAGGTTCCAGCCAGAGGGAGGCTCTATAGAGTCGGGCAGGAGGGGACCCCAGCTTCTAGCAGCACGACAGAATCACCCGGTCTGGGTCGGGGCAGCTGCCCAAGGCAGGGTGTCTCTGTCTCCAGCCTGTCCCCGACTTGCAGTGTGGTCCCAGGCAGGTCATTGCCTCTCTCTGGGCCCCAGTGTCTCACTAGGAAGATGAGGGCATGGCCTGGACTGTCCTTCTCCCACTGAGTCACTTGAAGGGCTGGGGGAATCCCTGGCCTCTCCAAATCAGCCCCAGGAGCCGGCTTGCTCCCTTTACCCTGAAGTTCAAGGGGGAAGTGCCAGGGGCAGCTTATTCCAAGGGTTAACCAGCAGGGGGAGCTGGGTTCCAATCTAAGCTCTGCCCCTCGCTAGCTGTGTGACCTTAGGCTGGTGGCTCAACTTCTCTGGGTCTCAGCTTACAGGAAACTGGGGATCATAAGACCTCGACCTCACAGGGCTCAGCAAATGGGAGCAATGGTCTCCACGGTGAAGGCAGTAATGCCGTCGGAGTCCAGCTTGCTTGGAGACAGGCAAGTTGAATCGTTGGCCAAATTCTGGAAAGTACTGTAGGTCTTTAAAAACCGTTCATTTTCAATCCATTGGATATAAACTCAGTGTCAGCCAAAGCCAGGCAGATTAGTGAAGCTTGCCAGGAGTTTACATGTTGGGCACATGGCATGACAGGCTGCGTGTGATGGAAAAGCCAATTAGGGCTTACATACGTAAGGCTCGTTTGTCTCAAACATCAAGACAGCCCAGAACTGACGCTGGCTTGGCCGCACCACCAGGGACCCGGGTTCTCCCCATCTTCCCGCCCCACCTGCTTAGCATGTGGATTTTGTCTTCACAACAAGACCGCTGATTCAGGTCCAGGTACAGGGCTATGTTCTAGGTGGAGCAGGGGGAGAAGCCGTGCATCCCCAGCAAGACTTGGCGTAGGACGGGACCTCCTACACACCCCAGTAGCGAGAACTGGGTCTCAGGGCCTCTTCTAGCCGCAAGGGAGTCTGGGAGCTTGAGCTCAGGTAAGGTAGGAAGGGGAGACGCAGTTAGAATAGGCACGGAGCTGCCCATTCTTCACTCCCACGAAGAACCATGCCTGCTTCTGTTGATCTCAACAAGCGCATCTCCACGTCTAGCTTTTGTTTTCCTCCTGTGCTGAAAGAGTTCAGGCATGGAGATAATCCAGGGGATAATGAGGCGCGCTTAGTCCCAGGCAGTTGGTGAGGGTGAGGTGGCATTCACAATACTGAATAACTCACATGGCACAGGCCTCCACCAATCTGATCAGATGCCCAGTTGATCAAAACATATGCCCAGCCCTGCTCACAGATGCCTGCTGATGGGCCGGAAGCCACACCCACCAGGAGGTGCCAGCCCTTGTTGTAGGCGTTGGGGTCCACAGCTGGGAAATCTCTGTTTTCTCGAGATCTCCTAATTTTGTCATGTTGGGTGAATTTTTAGATGACGTCATGTAGGGCAAAGAAAGCCCATTTGTGGTGTTGGTATCTGATCCCTCATCTTTGGGTCTCGCGGGGGCAGAGGCGTGGCCTGACGGGCCTCGAGGGATGGGGGTGGCATGTGCCGGCCACTCTCTGTGGTCCTGGACAGATGGTTCTTTCTTCTGGGACATCACTCCTTCCCAGGCGCCCAGGAGAGAGACAGGTGGTTGAGGGAAGGGAGAAAAGGGGGTCCAGGGGATGGTAAAAGAGGCTCCATAGGAAGAGTAACAGCTGAGAGCTAGGAGCATTTAGAATGACATCATTTTTAAATGGATTGAAGTCCCCAAGGGTGGGAAAGGGACAATGGAAGGATGATTTTTTTAAAAAGTATCCCAGATGAGACAGAGCCACGTAAGTGTCTCCACGTGGCGGTCGAGAAGTGGAGATGGCATTGTTAAAGTCACTTCCTCAGTCTTCTACTTGATGAAAATGGGTGATTTTTTAAAATGCTGTTGCTGAGTGAGTTATGCTTTTACATCATGTGTAGCTGATTGTAAGGACTTGTGATAGTTCTGGGATGTTTCTAATAACTACAAATTTTCTTCCCCTCTGAGAAATAGTGGGGTGGATGGGGGTTCCTGAATTTTAGGGGCTGTAGGTTGCGAAGTGCTTTCCCATCCATTCAGCCACTATGGTCCCCACAGTAGCTCAGGAGGTGGAAGTTAAATGCTCCCTCACAGGGGACAAAACCACGAGGCTCAGAGGTGGAGAGAGCCTTACCAAGGCTGAGGGAGGCTCGAGATCGGGAGTGGAGCTGGGCTGGAATCTGTCTGCGTCCAGCCGGCTCCTGTGGGGGGGTGTGGCCACGAGGGGGTCGGGGCAGAAGGAAGGAACACCTCCGATGGGACGCTGGGGGCGGACTGAATTGCTCCAGCCAAGCATCAAAATGAGCACCAAGGTCATGGGGACCAAGCTCGCTGAGCCAAGAGTTATCACTCGCTCAACAGGTATTTACTGAGCACCTACTGTGTACCAGGCCCTGGGCTAGGTGCTTGGAGTAAAGTGGAAGACAAGACAGGCACAGCCCTTGCCCTAGTGCACTTGACTTTCTGGTGGGGACACAAGTAAGCGTGTTTGTGATCATTTGGGACAGTGGTAAGTGCTATGAAGAAAAAAATAAAGCAGAGAAAAGGGCTGGAGAGTGATGGGGGAGGGTTATGGTAGATGGTAGATGCACGAGGAAGCATCTCTGAGCAAAGTCCCGAAAGAAGCATGCACGGATGTGGGGTAGGCATTTCCACAGCACAGTGAGAGCACAGTAAGTGCACAGGCCCTGGGCAGAATGTGCTTGAGGAACAGAGAGGCAGACTGGCGCCTGCTTGCACGGCCTCGTGCTGACACACCAGAGACACCCGTGCAACTCTGCGCCCAGCGATGTGCTGGGGGCTTGAAGTCAGCCACAGAAACTGGCAAATGCTAAAATTAGGGCTTTCAGTGCTTTACGTTTTATTGACATTTTTTTTTTTCAGGGAGCACTTTCCCAGCACAGCGCTGGGGTAGGAGATGGGTTGAGAGTGCCCCGGGCCCAGATCACTCAGGGCCTCAGAGTCCTGGATGGTTTCGAGCCGAGGGGGGATGTGAAGCGACTGGGGTTTTAACTGGGCTGTCTGGCCACCATGTGGGGCTGAGACTTGGGACCAGGGAAGCTGGGAGGCCAGTGCTGCCAGGTTTAACAAATGAAAATACTGGACATCCACAACTAAAGAACCATTCGTTGTGTATCTGAAATTCAAACACAGCTGGGCATCCTGTGTTTCATGTGCAGCCCACCCATAGGTGCCAGGCCAGGGGAGGTGGAGGGCCACAGCTGCTTCTGAGAGGTTCGCTGAGGGCCATTCCTTCCTCCTGCGGTGATCCTGACCACTCCCTCCCCACCAGCCCACACCCCAGCCATCCCTGGGCCTGCACACACCTGTCAGCTGTTTCCGCGGGGCTTTTCCAGCAGATCTGAGAGAGGAAATCGGGCAGATGAATGCAGGGGATGACCTCACAGGAACCAGACAGCTGGGGCTGCCGCCACGCCCTGCACTCGGCCTCAGGGCAGCTGGTCCCTTCTAGACGGCCACCTCCTCCATCTGCCCCGCACTTTCCATGAGCAGGGCCTTATCCCACGAGACGGGGACGTTGGGACACAACCTGTCTGTGTTTCTCGAAAGATCACCCTGGCTGCTGTGCAGGGACTCGGTTACAGGAGCGAGAGGAGACCAAGGGGAGAGTGACTCGGAGATGACAGCAAGGCTCCTGGCGAGAAATGGTGGCGGCGGGGACCAGGCAGTTAGCAGGGAAAACGGTGCTTCTCCTACCCTGTCGCCCCTACTCAGGCTGCTCCAGCTGCAGCTTCCTCGCTCATTCCCAAACAGGCCAGGCACACCCTGCCTCAGGGCCTTTGCACTTGCTGTTCCTTCTGCCCAAAATGCTGTTCCCGCTGCCCGATCTCCACAGGGCTCGTTCCCTCTCCCCCTTCAAGTCCTTGCTCCAATGTCACCATCTCCACTGGCCTTCCCTGACCATCCATGTAAAATCACCCCCTCCTCCCAGCGTCAGCACTTCCCAAGTCCACGCCTGGGGCCTGTCACCTGAGACGCCCTGTAATTGAGTGGCTTTGTTGCTCTCTCCCAGCCCAAATCCACATTCCTCACGGGGGGGGGGGGGGGGGGGGCGGGGGCGGAGATTCGCACCTGTCGTGTTCACCGCCAACTCCCCAGCACCCAGGATACTGTCTGGCACAGAGTAGGTGCTCAGTGAGGTGGGGTGAGTGACAGGTTTTGGACTCGGGGCTGCTGTGCAAGAGGTCGATCAGCGTGAGGGTGAGATGGGGGGCCTGGGTGGGGCGCTGGTGAGTGTGGTAGTGGTCACAGGTCTTGGGGGCTTGTGGGGCGTCCCCTGGAGATGTTTGGGGAGCACCAGGTGTTGGATGGGCGCTCAGGAGAGGGAGGGAGGGCCAGGCTGGAGCAGGGTTGATAGTGCTCGGTGCAGAGCTTGGGGAGGAGTTCTGGTTGAGGAGAGGGCCCTGGGCCAAGCCACCAGAAGGAGGGGCCGGGAGAGGAGTGTGCGTTGAGGGTGGCATCCCGGTGACAGTCATCCCCGCTCACGGAGGACAGAGGACAGACCTGGCTCCACCCTCCCACCCAGGCAGGCCCGGTGCACGGGAATGCTCGGGGAGGGGCAAGGCCGTCCAGCGTTTGCCCAGCCACTGGGCCCTCGGGGCCACAAGGACGGCACCCTGACGGCGCAGCCACAGGTGCTGGGACAGCATGGACCCGCCCCCAGGGTCCTGGTCGGCCTGGGTGTGCAGGTGGTGGAAGCAGGGCTGAGGAGAGGGTGCTGAGGAGTCGCAAACGGCCCAAGGCAGAGCCACCGGGCCCCGAGGTCAGCCCACGCACGCAGGCTTCCTGCTGCCCCCTCCACGCACCACCCACAGGCTGACCTTGGGGAGTATCCCCCGCCTCGGGGGACTGAGCCACGGCACCGACCCCTGCCCGGCTCCGCGTCCTGTGGGCAGGTCTGCCCTGCCCTCCGGCCACCGGCCTTGCCGCCGGGCCCCCGCAGCAGCCCCCTCCCTGCCCGTCCTGGCTCCCCTCTCGGCAGCCCCCCAGGCTCAGCTCTCCCAAGGGGCGGGCACGTTCAGGCAGAAATGTTCCCTCCTCTTTCCCCTACAACCTGTGGGGACGGAGCTGGCCTGGCTGTTCTGGGCGCTGAGGCAGAACAGGCCCGGCATGCACACGGAGGGAGCGAGGGAGGAGCAAGTGTGCGTGTGCCCGGAGCGTACGTCCCAGTGGGCCGTGTATCTGTGTGTGTCCCTGCGTGCCCGCGCGTGCAGATCTGCGCGTACGTGAACGCTGTTGTGTGTGCGTCCCTGTGTGTGAATGTGTGTGCACAGTGGTGCCCCGCATTGTGTGCGTCCTGGGTGGGCATGAGCACGTCTGTGATCCGGCAACCTAAGTGGACCGCGTGTACACATGAGCACTGTGCCGTGACTGTGCCAGCGTGTGCGTGTCACAGTGTGACTGTGTGGCCCGGAGGGCTCGGCAGCACTGCAGGAGATGGGAGGGGCAGCTGAAGCTGCCGCCCAGCACCTGCCTCACCCCCACCCCTGCCGCACTGCTCATCACCTGCAATACGGGCTCTGGGCCAAGGGGGGCCTTGGCACCCGCCACCTTTGGGAAGGAGCGTGGAGCCCCCAGGGCCGGGAGAGATGAGGGTGGTCTGTACTGGGAGGCCGTGGACCCTGAGTGAGGGAATCCAGCCTCCCAGCCTCCAGTGTCCCCGAGAAGAGTCCTATCTTGGTCTTGGGCACTAGGGCACCTCCCACCTGCCCTCTTGATCAGTAGATGTGGCTTTGCCCCTTCCACCTGTGAGCTACCTACTCAATATCTGTTCTCCACTTCTAACAAACCCTGATTTGGGGGGCAGCAATGTGCCTGTCTAAGCACTTGATTTCTGAGCCTCCCTTGCAGGTAGGGGTGGCCATGTGACGCAGCTCTGTCTAAGGAGATGTAAGTGCACATCTGCTGAGGGCTACCAGGAAGTTGTTTGCTCTTGTGATGACAGGGGACAGATGTAGTGCCATATCCTTCTCCTTTCATCCTTTATCCTGCCTGGAGCATGAATGGGATGGCTGGAGTGCAGCAGCCATTTTGCAGCCATGAGTTAAGAGAGGCAAAATGTCATGAGGATGACAGCCAGTCGGAAGGGTGGCGCCTCAGTCCCTGAGGTGTTATTGAGCCACTAAACTGAGGTCAACAAAGTCCTTTGGATTTCTTGTGATGAAAGAAAAACAAATCTTCATGTGTTTAGGCCATGGTTGGTGGTTTCCTGTTATTTGCAGCCTGATGCAATCTTAACTGATCGTCTCAGATTGAAGGCTGGGAGAACCAGCTGCCCTGGCTTGCCCTGTCCCCTGACTGGGGGCCCTCCCTCCAGCCTGCCCAGAGTCCTGCCTGCCCCCAGCCTCCGCCGTTTACGTGGTTAACAGCAGGCCGGGAACCAGTTGTAATTTAGACCAGCTCTTCATGTTCTTTTAATCACGACCCTCACTACGCAGAAGCGGAGACTGAGGCTTTCTGAAGTCACCAGCCGAGGGGGTCTTAACTCAGTCGTTACCTCTGTGGTGGGTCCTGAGGGCTCACGGAAGGAGTTCTGGCCCCCAAACTCCCCTCACCAACCTGTCCCACTGGTGCCGAGGGCCCCATTGAGAGCAGGCAGCGTCCTTTGCAGGTTCATCCATTAAGCTGGCCCCCTTCTTAGGAAGGGTGTTCTGTCCACAGGGCCCGCAGGCCACCCTCTCTGCTAGGAGCAGGAGCAGGAGGGCCAGCTGAGGAAAGTGGGGAAGGAGAAGGGGGAAGGGGCCGCAGGCTGACCAGTGGGTCCTGGAGCAGCTGCCTTGGCCTCTGCAGACAGGGGTGTGAGCTTCGCGGGCTTCCTCCCCGGGGGCCCCAGCCGCTCACCGGGTGACTCAAGGCTGGCGGCCTTAGCCACAGAGGCGTGTCTGTGCGGGGAGAGTGGAGCTGGGTACCAGGAGTCCCAGAGGTGGAGGCAGTCCCCTCCCTGCACACCCCCACCCTGCACGTGTCCCTAGGTCACTCACCCCCACCCTGCACGTGTCCCTAGGTCACTCACCCCCACCCTGCACGTGTCCCTAGGTCACCCACCCCCACCCTGCACGTGTCCCTAGGTCACTCACCCCCTCCCCTGCTGAGCCCATTTCTCAGCTGTTAACAGGGACAGCGGCTCCCTCTGGAAGAAGGTGAGGGTAGAACTGTTTACACACCCAAGACGCGGCTCGAATGCCCCTGGGCCTGGGGGTGTCCGCCTGAGTGACCACGTCGGGTCCAGCACCTCCAGAGGGCCAGGCCCATGCCTGGGGCTCTCCTGGCTGGGCTGTCATTTCTCAAACCCAGAAAACAACCCAACCAGGGAGGTCTGAACATCCCCACTTTGCAGACGGGGACACTGAGGTCAGGGCCCCAGGGGTCCCGCAC
This sequence comes from Eschrichtius robustus, assembly GCF_028021215.1. Classification (NCBI taxonomy): domain Eukaryota; kingdom Metazoa; phylum Chordata; class Mammalia; order Artiodactyla; family Eschrichtiidae; genus Eschrichtius; species Eschrichtius robustus. The sequence continues at coordinate 65,288,862 of NC_090843.1, read as the reverse complement.
AGTGGTCCTCTGCCCACCTCTCCGGCCCGTCTCTGTGTGCCCCTCCCCCTGCCACCTCCACGCGGGTCTCTCTGTCCCTAGATGTGTGCTGAGCTCACTCACACCTGCTGCTGCCTCTGCTTAACCCTCCCCTCCTCCCTCCTCCTGGTCCTTTCACCGGGCTGGTCCCAACCTGGATGTCCCTCTGTGACTTCCCCACCTGAGCAAGGGTCCCCTCCTCACCCCCAGTGCCTGAGCATCCCCTCCTCAGCGCCGACCACAGCGGCAGCCACTGCCGGGTGAGGGTTGGTCTCCCTGGTGAGAGAGGGGCCGGGACCACATGTCCCTGGTTGTGACACAGAAATACACAGTAAAGAATGCCTTGGCTGCGATGTGGCAGAGCAGGATTCAGACTCAGGTGTTCCTGATCCCAAAGTGTGTCTTCTGAAAACTAAGGGGCTTTGGGGTTGGAGGGGAGGCAGTCATGTCGGGATAGCAGCTCCCCGGACGGAGACCCCGCTCTCTGCTCCTCAAACTTCCCCTGCACTTCCTCTGGCGGCAGAGGGGTGCAGATGAGTGGGGCACATTTCATTCCTACTGGCATCCATCCGTCCTTCCTTAAAACCCAGGTTTCCTTTGGGAAAATGGCCCTCGGCCGCTCCCCCTTCCAGAGGTGGGCAGGTGACTCAGGTCTGGCCAATCAGCATGCTTCCTCCCACGCCCCCCACTAGCCTGTCCAATGAGAGGCCACCCCGAACATTTGCTGGGACTATCGACAAAGGGGGTGGTCCCTGGAGGTTGTTGGAAGGAGTCCACCATCCGGGGCTCCCCGATACCCCCAACATGACGAGGGTTAAGGCTCTGCAGCCCAGGAGGGCCTCCAGGGCTGGGATCAGAGACGGGGCTCACCAGGTGCTTGGACGTAGCTGAACGGCCTCACCCCCATCCACCATGCAGCTCAGGGGTCTGGATCTTGGTGACACCCCCATTGTCTCCCCAGAAGCTCTGACACAACCCACGCTTCCTGCTTTCACCTCCCTCCACATCCGTCTTCAGGGAGCCACTGCCACTGCTTGGTCCAGAGCCCCGTCAGGGCTGTCACCTGGACGGCATAATAATCTCCTTTTCTCCAGCCTCTTCTCAAGTATGCATTCCACACAGTTTGCCAGAAATATTTCTCAGGAAGGCAATTCTGAAGGGCGTTCTACTCAAACCTCTTCGGAGGCTCCCAGTGGCCTAAACCAGGAATGGTGAACTTGGATGCGCACGTGGCCAGGCAGGAGGCACGGCCAGGAGGGCTGAGCGGTGGTCTGTGTGACGAGACCCTCTTCATTCCCACAGCTTAGTTGCTGCTTCTCCTCCTCCTCCCCGCTCCCTCCCCTCCCCCTCCTTCCCCTCCCCTCCCCCTCCTTCCCCTCCCCTCCCCCTTCTCCCCTGCCCTCCTCCCCTTCTCCCCTGCCCTCCCCTCCCCTCCCCCCGCCCTCCCCTCCCCCTCCCCCCCTGCCCTCCCCTCCCCCTCCCCCTTCTTCTTTTGGAGACATGTCCCCTGGGCCTCTTTCATTTCCCTGCTTTTACTAAGGTGTTTCTACGCTGGTACAAGCACGTGATGAATGGCACCATGTGACTCCTCCTCTCACACTGCCGGTGGGAGCCTAAAGTGATATAATATGTAAGGACAGGGATTTGACACCCTGTTAGAGTCACGAGTGCAGCGCTCTTCAACTTGGCACACGCCCGCTTCTGGGTGGCTTAGACTCACAGCGCACGAAACGATGTGTTCAAGATACTTTAGCGCTACATCATTTGCAACAGCAAAAAATGTCCACCTATAGGGTCTTGGTTAAATATATTATATCTGTAAAGTGGTACTATGCAGCTGTAAAAAAGAATGAGATGGGAATTTCCTAGCGGTCCAGTGGTTAGGTCTCCGTGCTTTCACTGCTGAGGGCCTGGGTTTGGTCCTTGGTCCAAGAACTAAGATACCGCAAGCTGCGCGATGTGACCACCAAAAAAATAAATAAGTAAAAATGAAAAATGAAAAACTTAAAAAAAAAAATGAGATGGTTTCTTAGGCATGACATCAAAAGCACAAGTGACAAAAGGCAAAATAGATAAATCAGAGTTAATTGCAATTAAAAACTTTTGTGCCTCAAATGATACCACCAAGAAACTGATAAGACAACCCACAGAATGGGAATAATTATGTAAATCATACGTCTAATAAGGCGCTTATATCCAGACTATATAAAGAACTCTGCAACTCAACAATAAAAACGAAAATCACACAATTCAAAACAGAAAAGGAACTGAATAGACACTGAACAGACATTTCCCCAAAGAAGAAAAATGGCCGATAAGCACATGAAAAGATGGTCAACATCATTAGTCAAGAGAGTAATGCAGATCAAAGGCACAATGACATACCACTTCACACCCACCAGGATGACTACAATTTAAAAAAGAAAAAAAAAAAAGGAAAATAACAAGTGTTGGTGAGGATGTGGAGCAATTGGAACCCTGAAATATACTGGTGAGAGCTTCCCTGGTGGCACAGTGGTTAAGAATCCACCTGCCAATGCCGGGAACACGGGTTCGAGCCCTGGTCCGGGAAGATCCCACATGCCATGGAGCAACTAAGCCCGTGCGCCACAACTACTGAGCCTGCGCTCTAGAGCCCGTGAGCCACAACTACTGAAGCCCACGTTCCACAACTACTGAAGCCCGCGCACCTGGAGCCCGTGCTCCGCAACAGTAGAGGCCACTGCAAGGAGAAGCTCGCGCACCACAACCAAGAGTAGCCCCCTCTCACGCAACAAGAGAAAGCCCGTGTGAAGGAACGAAGACCCAACACAGCCAAAAATAAATAAATTTTAAAAAATAATAAAAATTTTAAAAAAAATTTAAAAAAATATATACTGGTGAGATTGTAAAGTGGTGCAGCCACTGAAGTAAACAGTTTGGCAGCTCCTCAAAAAGTTTAAAAAGTTTACCATATGACCCAGCAATCCCACCCTTAGGTCTGTACCCAAGAGACCGGAAAGCCTAGGTCCACACAAACCTCGTCCGTGAGTGACTGTCCAGAGCATCATTATTCACAATAGCCAAAAAAGTAGAAACAACCCAAATGTCCATCAACTGATGATGGGATAAACAAAACGTGGTCTATCTATACAGTGTAATATATTCAGCCTTAAGAAAGAATGAAGTTCTGACACATGCCACAAGGATGAACCTGGAAAACATTATTCTGAGAGAAGGAAGTCAGGCACAATAAGTCACACAGTGTATGATTCCATTGATCTGAAACGTCCAGAATAGGCAAATCCATACAAATTAGTGGTTGCCAGGGGCTGGTGAGGGGAAATGAGGAGTGACTAATGGCTTTCTTTTTGGGGTGATGAAAATGTTCTAAAATTAGGCAGTGGTGATGGTTGCACAACTCTGTGAACGAACTAAATTCATGTACAGAATTGTACACTGTAAATGTTTTATGTAAATTATATCTCAAAAACGCTGTTATAACAAAAAAAGAATGAGAGGTCCCTCTGGTTTTTGATACTGCGTGATCTGCAGGAAAATTGTAAAGAATTTGTTACCTTTTTGTAGAGTAAAGGGGAGGTGGGTAATAGTGTGTATTAGTATTTGCTTGTGTTCAATTTATATTGTTTTTTCTTACTTCCAGTAGGAAACTATAAAATCCGCCACCTGGCGTGAGACCAAGATTTTTCACTTGAACTTTTTAATTAAGATTTGAGTTTTGAGCCATATGAAACAACTTTTTCTTGAAGTAGTCAGTTGTGTCAAATGCAGCAAGGTCATAAGGCAAGGCTGAAGAATGTTAGATAATTGATGACTATTCCAGGACGGAGTCAGGGCCTGGTAGGGGCAGGAGGAAAGCAGCTCATGGTGTATTCAAAAGTAAATGAGAATCAGGGAGTTTTTGCCAAGGAAGTTGAAATGTCTGTAACTTGTATACTGATCCTAGCTGGAATATTTATAGAGAAGTATTTAAAGGATTCGCAATTTATGGGTCTCTTCTGCTATTTTATGCTTTATTCCCACAGCAGATGGGACCATCAAAGAGCTGGCCATCAGGTTCCCTGAGAAGACGCATTTATGGGTCCTGCTGTTTTACGCCCTCTCTTTTCACTGACGGGCACCGCAGAACTTATCCTGCACATATTTCAGAGTTAGGGAAGGCTGTATACTGTCACCTAAGGAAAGGCCATCGCGGAAATATTTTCAGAACTCAGGGCAGGAAAGGTCCACTTCCCATGAATGTGGTTTATTAATGTTCAAGGCTAATCACGTTAAGAGAGAATTTGGCTTTTTGCTGTGCTGTCAGGAAAATCAGAAACAAATGAAAGTTCAACTAACTCAGGAGGCCCATGTGATTTTTCCATGTCTAAATACGAGGTATCTATTTGTTCTGGGGCTGACCTTATACTCCTAGACGTTTTTCCTTATGTCGTGTTTTTAAGAACGCAGTCTCTACTTTTCCATCTTAATGTATGGATCCTAGTGAACCTCTTAAAATTCAGTGCAAAAAACCCCACAAAGTATGGAAGAGTTAACAGAAAGAAACTGTCACCACAAGAAAACAGAAGGGGCTTCTGAAGGGCTGGCAACGTTCTGTTTTTCTGGTTTTCTCCATTTGAATTCTATACACTGAGGTGTTAGGTTTGTGAAAACTGATTGATACACTTATGTGGAACTTTATGTATGTTTTAGTAAAAAATGAACAACCACAACAGTGGGGAATGTAAACAAAATTCCTTTCTGGTCTGGATCTACTCTTCGGCCACCAGTTGGGACGGAAGGGATGGACCCTCGCCGAGGCGCTCAGGCCTAACTCCTGGCCTCCCCGACCCCGGCCCCTTCCTCCCCCGACACTGGTGGACACGCGGCCTCCAGCGAGCGGGCGTAGCTGACCCCGCGGCCCCGCCCGCTGCCCCGCAGGCAAGGCGCGGGAGTCGCTGGACGGATCCGCCCCACGGAGGCGTCACGCCCGAGACCGGGAAACTGCGAGCCGAGGCCCGGCGACGCCGGAAGCTGAGAGAAGAGGACCAGCCAACGGAAATCAGTGGAGGCTGGCTTCGGGCCGACGCTCTATAACCCGGAGGACCGGGATCTCTGTGGTTGGATGTGACGGATCACCGTCTACCTGGGATGACGCTTTCCCAGCGCCGGGCTCCCGGGGCCCATCGGGAAAATGGGGGGCGCAATCCCCGGGGCGATAGGGGCTGATAAGGGAAGAGGGGGCTGAAGGAGGGGGACTGCGTGATGCGGCCGCCAAGGTAACATCTAGTCACCTCAACCCTCCAATCTCCCGGGACCAGTAGCAACAGACCTGGCGGATCGGAGTGGATGCGCGCGCGCAGGGGCGGTGCTTTCCAGTCTCGCGGCGCCCGGGGCTGCCAGCGCGCATGCGTCCGAGGAGGGCACCAGGCCGCAGAGACCCTGCGAAAGCCGAGCGCGGGTTGGGCGGCTCCCGCCGGGGGACTGGACAGCGGCGCGGGCGCGGGTGGAGGCGCGGCTTCCTTGGCCGGTGGGCGCGGATTGGACGCAGCAAGTGGAAGGGGTGGGCACCTCCGCGGAGACCGTCCAGGGATTGGCCAGAGCCTGCGGAGGCGTGGTCTTGGGGGGCGGGGCGGGAGACAGCGCGCTGCTGAGGTGGTGGTGGTGGTGGTGGCGGCTGCCCGACCCAGTGAGCGAGCGGGTCTTCGGGTCCCACCCCCAACCCCGACCCGGGGACTGAAAGCCGGCGACGCCGGGGAACCGGGGAGCCGGGACCTCCGAGGTCCTGGGAGGCGTCGGGGTGAGGCGCCATCCGCCGAGTGCGGACCGAGGAGCGCGAACGCCCCGCCCCTCGCTTTCTTCCTGGACCGCGCCTCGCTGCGCCTCCCCCACCGCCGACCCCGCGTCCCGCGCGGGCCTGAGCTCCGGGCTCCCGCGGGTGCGGGACGCGGGCTGCGTGCGCCGCTCGGCCTGCGGGCCTGGAGGCTCCGGGGGGCCCCCTGAGTCCGGGGCCGGGCCCCTCCTCGCCCGCGTCCCCACGCAGACGCCATGGCTGAGCCCCTGAAGGAGGACGACGGCGAGGACGGCTCCGGAGAGCCCCCCGGGCCGGGGAAGGCGGAACCCACCGGCCCCGCCGCCTCCGTGGCGGCCAAGAACCTGGCCCTGCTGAAGGCGCGCTCCTTCGACGTGACCTTTGACGTGGGGGACGAGTACGAGATCATCGAGACCATCGGCAACGGGGCCTACGGGGTGGTGTCCTCCGCGCGCCGCCGCCTCACCGGTGAGCGACCCGCCCGGCCTTGCTCGCACGTGTGGAAACCGGTTCCCGGGGGCTGAGACCCGCCCCGTCCCAAGCAGCCAGCGGGGCCGCTGGGATGTGAATTCTGGGTCAAGTCAGCAAGCGTGGGTTGGGTGCCTCTGGGGGCCGGCCTCTGTATTGGGCTCGGGTCTCTGAAACTTTGGTGGCTTTGCCAGCACATCAGCCTACTTCCTCCTTAGGTGACAGTCCGGGTTAGACCCGAATGGAGGTTCTCCAGAGTGTGTTCTGGAGCCAGAGACTGGTGCTCGGGGTTGGTGGTGGGATGGATGAGGTCTGAGATGCAGAGTGTAGGGAGGTAGAGTGAGCACAGGTGTGAGAGTCTAGAGTCTACCACTAACTAGCTGTGCAACGCCCAGCAAGCTGCTGAGCCCAGGCCTCCGCATCTGTAACTTTGAGCTACGAGTACCTGCCTCAGGAAGGAGGTGACGGGGAAATCTGATAACGTATGTACTATGCTTAGCACAGAGCCTGGCACAAAGTAGGTGCTCTGTAAGTGGTAGCTGTTGTCACTTGCATCCGCAAAGGGAGGTATTGAAAGGGGCCTTTTGCTACTCTGCAGCTAACCAAGGTACCTTGTGGCATCTGCTTTTCCCCTGTTCTCCAGGCCAGCAGGTGGCCATTAAGAAGATCCCTAATGCTTTTGACGTGGTGACCAATGCCAAGCGGACCCTCAGGGAGCTGAAGATCCTCAAACACTTCAAGCACGACAACATCATTGCCATCAAGGACATCCTGAGGCCCACTGTGCCCTATGGCGAGTTCAAATCTGTGTAAGGAGTGGGGATGGAAGAGGGAGACCGAGCAGGGACCTTTTCTGAAGGCTGGGGCCATATTGCTGAAGTTCTAGAAGGGTAGCTGAACCTAATGGAGGGCAGGCTGGGAAAATTCCTGCGATTCCAGGATCAGTGCTCCCTTAGGGCTTTGCCAGGGATACATGTGATTCCTCTAGGAAAGTGCAGAAGTAACAGTTTTATAGGACCTCGGTATGTAGCGTGGCAAACGTAGGACGTTCATTCTGTATCTGTACCTTTCTATTCCCATAGCAGACATCACTAGTCAATCACAGAACACTGTCCTACAAAAAATGGAGAAGGCTTTACAGTTTTCATCATAGTTTTTCAAGCAGCCACTACCAAACGATGGAGAGGGCTCCCGAACTAAACACGTTGGCCAGCCTGGTTTAGTCCAACCCGACCTTTGCTCTGATGGTGAAACTAGATCTGGAGAGAAAAGCGATTTCACTTCACTTAAGTTAATGGACAAGTTGTAGAGAATCTAGAATTTTCATAACCTGTGGGTGGCCCCTACAGGGTCTGAGAGTAAGGCCATGACCTGTCTGGAGCGGGAGGGCGTGGTGAGGATGGGGCTGGAGGGTGGGCAAGACAGCCCTTGCCTGTCTCCCCTGCCCCTCAGCTATGTGGTTCTGGACCTGATGGAGAGTGACCTGCACCAGATCATCCACTCCTCGCAGCCGTTGACGCTGGAGCACGTGCGCTACTTCCTGTACCAGCTGCTGCGGGGCCTCAAGTACATGCACTCGGCTCAGGTCATCCACCGCGACCTCAAGCCCTCCAACCTGCTGGTGAATGAGAACTGTGAGCTCAAGATCGGGGACTTTGGCATGGCCCGAGGCTTGTGCACCTCGCCCGCCGAGCACCAGTACTTCATGACCGAGTACGTGGCCACGCGCTGGTACCGTGCCCCCGAACTCATGCTCTCGCTGCACGAGTACACGCAGGCTATTGACCTGTGGTCCGTGGGCTGCATCTTTGGGGAGATGCTGGCCCGCCGCCAGCTCTTCCCAGGCAAAAACTATGTGCACCAGCTGCAGCTGATCATGATGGTGCTGGGTACCCCGTCGCCGGCCGTGATTCAGGCCGTGGGGGCTGAGCGGGTGCGGGCCTACATCCAGAGCCTGCCGCCACGCCAGCCTGTGCCCTGGGAGACGGTGTACCCGGGTGCCGACCGCCAGGCCCTCTCCCTGCTGGGGCGCATGCTGCGTTTTGAGCCCAGTGCCCGCATCTCAGCAGCTGCCGCCCTTCGCCACCCCTTCCTGGCCAAGTACCACGACCCCGATGATGAGCCTGACTGCGCCCCGCCCTTTGACTTTGCCTTTGACCGCGAAGCCCTCACACGGGAACGCATTAAGGAGGCCATCGTGGCCGAGATCGAAGACTTCCACGCACGGCGCGAGGGCATCCGCCAGCAGATCCGCTTCCAGCCTTCCCTACAGCCTGTGGCCAGTGAGCCCGGCTGCCCCGATGTTGAGATGCCCAGTCCCTGGGCTCCCAGCGGGGACTGTGCCATGGAGTCCCCTCCGCCGGCCCCACTGCCATGCCCTGGCCCTGCGCCCGACACCATCGATCTGACCTTGCAGCCGCCCCCGCCGGCCAGTGAACCAGCCCCTCCAAAGAGGGAGGGAGCCATCTCAGACAACACCAAGGCTGCCCTCAAGGCCGCCCTGCTCAAGTCCTTGCGGAGCCGGCTCCGAGGTGCCTGGCAGAGGCCGCGGCTGGCTGGGGAGAAAGAGGCAGAGGGGCCCCAGGCCTGGACAGGCTCTTACCTTCACCCTCCCGTCTTCTCCGCAGATGGCCCCAGCGCCCCCCTGGAGGCTCCCGAGCCTCGGAAGCCGGTGACAGCCCAGGAGCGCCAGCGGGAGCGGGAGGAGAAGCGGCGGCGACGGCAGGAGCGAGCCAAGGAGCGGGAGAAGCGGCGGCAGGAGCGGGAGCGCAAGGAGCGGGGGGCCGGGGCCTCCGGGGGCCCCTCCGCCGACCCCCTGGCCGGGCTGGTGCTCAGCGACAACGACCGCAGCCTGCTGGAGCGCTGGACTCGCATGGCCCGGCCCCCGGTCCCCGCGCCCACGCCCCCCGCAGCCCGGCCCCGCAGCCCGCCGGCGGGCCCTGCAGCCCAGCCCGCGGGACCCCCGCCGCAGCCTGCCTGCCCGCCTGCTGGGCCTGCGCCTGCTGCACCCCAGACCGCCGCCTCCTCTGGCCTCCTGGCCCCCCAGTCGCTGGGGCCACCCCCTGGGCTGCCTGGCCCCAGTGCCCTGAGCGTTCTGCCTTACTTCCCCTCTGGCCCACCCCCTCCAGACCCCGGGGGGGCCCCTCAGCCCTCCACCTCCGAATCACCCGACGTCACTCTGGTGACCCAGCAGCTGTCCAAGTCGCAGGTGAGGGGAGAGGCCCGGCCGTGGGGATGCCTGAATCTGAGCCCAGGGGAGGCGGGCCTGGGAGGTCGTTGGGGGTAGGAGAGGCTGTGGTGTGTCCTGGTCCCATGGAGCGGAGCGGTAGACGGGGCTCGAGCTCTCCTAGCCTGCCTGCTCGCTCGCAGAAGGAGCGTAGCGCTGACGAGCCGGCCGTTGGAGACCCCAGCCCGCACTCGGTGTTTGTTGAGGCTGGTGTCCAGGCCCACGCGAGGGCCGTGTCACCACAGGTGTCCAGGCCCACGTGAGGGCAGTGTCAGGGTGGGGTGCCCTGCAGACCTCAGTTGGCTCTGGGTGGTTCCCGCGTTGTAAGCTGCCATCATCCCCTGCAGGTGGAGGACCCCTTGCCCCCCGTGTTCTCCGGCACCCCAAAGGGCAGTGGAGCGGGCTATGGCGTTGGCTTTGACCTGGAGGAATTCCTAAACCAGTCTTTCGACATGGGCGTGGCTGACGGGCCACAGGACGGGTAAGAGCTGGGCCGGGACTCCAAAATGAGCTGTGGCTAGGGGCTCCCAGCACAGGAGGAGCCCCTCACCCCACTCTCCCCCTTGCCGCCCTCAGCCAGGCCGACTCAGCCTCGCTCTCAGCCTCCCTGCTCGCCGACTGGCTCGAGGGCCACGGCATAAACCCTGCCGACATCGAGTCCCTGCAGCGTGAGATCCAGATGGGCTCCCCCATGCTGCTGGCTGACCTGCCTGACCTCCAGGAGCCCTGAGGCCCACAGGCTGTGCCTTGCTGCCAGGGGCAGACCCAGCTCCAAGATCCGCAGGACCGTTCCCGAGGGCTGGAGCCCCGGGCCTGACAGCGGAAGCTCAGCTCGGGTTATTCTGCAGGTTCATCTCAGACCCACCCTGCGGCCTTAAGCGGCCACCTGAGCCAGCACGAGCCACGGCAGGAGGGGCGACCCCTACCCCCCCCAAGCGATAATTTTCAGTATTGTATTTTTATTATTATTATTATTACATTATTATTATGACACAATTTTTTTTGCCATCGAAACGAAGCCTGTGAAATATAAGGTTCCCTTTAGTGCCTGTCTCCAGGGCGTGTTTCTGGAGTTGAGGGCAGGGTGCCATCAGTCGGGGAACCAGCGCTTGGGGGCCAAGCTAACGCATCTGCGTGCACAACAGCCAAGGCCAGTTCATTCAGGTCCTGAGGTTTATTAAGACCTCCACTCCCCACTTGCTCCCGGCCCCACAGAGGTTGCCCTCTGCCACCTCGCATGGTCAGACACACCCCCGGGGCGGGTGGGGGGACCTCACAATCTGTGCCTACCTTGGCTGCGGCTGTTCTAGTGTGGCTTGCGGTAGCCGGGGTGAGATACGGTTTGGGTGTCGAGCTTCGGGTGCCTGGGACGGGCGGGCGGGGGAAGCTGAGCGTGAGCCTGAGACGGGGTTGGGGCCCGTGGTGCTCGCCGCTGGGAGGGAGGTGAAGGACGGGAGCTTCTCTGCTGGCTGGCGGGACTGCTAGGGCGTGGCGGTGGCGGCCACACGCGGGTGGCCTGGCGTGTGCCGCGAGTGGGTCGGACTGCGCCGCCGGGCTCCCGGCGCGGGGCCCTGGCGGAGGCCGCAGTCGGGAAGCCGGCTAAGGTGGGACACCGGCCCGCAGCCTTCCGGACGGGGTCCGAGTCCAGGCCGGGTGGCGGTGCCTTCCCGGAGGTCTGGGAGGCCGCCGACGTGTAGCCGGTGGAGGGGAGCGCAGGCCCGGCTGAGAGGTGGGCGTCGAGGGTGTGAGGGGAGCGGTTGGGCTGGAGCCACAGGGCCCCCGGGAGAGGCGGGCGCTGAGGGGGGCGGGGCGGCAGGGCGGGGGGCGGGGTCTCGAGGCGGGCCGGCGCCTCAGGCCCGGCGGATCTTCATCTCGGTGCGCTTGAGGGAGTAGTAGAAGCCCTTCCACTGGGCCCAGTTGATGCCGTTGGCGTAGGAGAGGTGGGAGCCGCCGAGGTAGAAGCCGTTGAGGTTGGCGAAGTGGCAGCTGCGGAACCAGAAGGCGCCCGACGAGAGGGCCGCGCAGTTCTGCACGAAGAGGTCCTGGTCCCGGTCGAAGGTGGAGAACTTCTGACCGCTGTGGTAGGACAGGGAGTCGCCTGGCGGAGGGGAGGGGCAGCCTGGGGACGGGGCCTCTTCCGAGCCAGACGCGGGGTAGCTGTGCGTCCGCAGCTCGCGGGGCCGCCTGGGCGCGGGGGCAGCCCGGCCTCCCCCCGGCCCCTCCGCGGCTGGCGGGAGCGGGTACCTGCCCCGCCGTCCTCGAAGCCCGCCACGTGGAGGCTGTAGCCGTCCTCCTCGGCGCTGACCGCGTGGGGCGAGATAGAGAAGTCGGCGTACTTGGCGAAGGCCGTGTTGTTCTCGAAGTCCTCCAGGTCCACCCGCAGCTCATACTTCTGCTTCAGTGTCAGGAGGTGCAGGTTCTGCAGCCCTGGGAGGGGGCGGGGGGCGTGCCGGTCAGCGGGGACCTGGCTCTGGGGGCGCCCAGCCTGCCGGGCCCCACCTTACCCAGCCAGTACTCCCCATCGGCGCGGCCAAAGCCCAGCTTGTAGTCGTTCCAGCCCCGGAAGAAGCTCACTGAGCCGTTGAATCTCTTCTGGAAAACCTGGAGCAGAGAGGATGGGCCTGGACGCTCGAGGGGCCGGGGGCTGGGGCCTCACCCGGGCACGGACCCTGTGAGGCTGAGGCGGCTCGTGAGAGGACCGAGCCGGGGGCCGAGATGAGGCGCGTGCCGGCACCGAGAGCAGGAAGAGGTGAAGGGGGCGTTCTAGAATTGAGACGCCTGGGCTTGAGTCTGGCGCCAGCTGTGTGACTTTGGGCAAGTTACTGCACCTCTCTGGGTTTTGGTTCCTCATTTGTAACCTTGCTCCCAGGTTTATTGTGAGGATTGCAGGCACTAACCTACCTTAAGCATCTAGGAGTCTGTGGTGGCAGAGGCTCACAAACTGTGCGGTATCGTCCCTGCTTTAGAGACGAAGTCACAGGCTCACAGCCGCGCGGCTTGGCCTCCGCGCCCCCCCCTCCACTCACCGTCCACTTTCCACCCTCGGTGGTCATGTCACAGAAGACGGGCACAGGCACGCTGGGGCCCGAGGGGTAGATGAGGTACACGCCGTCCTCCTGGTAGCCCTGGGCGTAGATGTCGTCGCAGTCCAGGGGCTGCTGTAGGCACGACCTCTCCAGAGCTGGGGGCGGGGTGAGGAGAAGGGGCCTGAGGCACGCCAGCCACCTCCGCCCCCCCGGCCCCCCCTTCACCTCCCTCCCCGACCTGGGGGCGCGTACCGTCTGGCCCACCTGCCCCTTCTTACAGGCTCAGCCCTGGGGCCCGACTCCCAGCTGCGATGCTCGGGACAGCCCCCTCGCCCAGCCTGTGGGCCGTGGGAGTGCGGCAGCTTACCATCTCCCCGGATCCCCAAGACCTGGGAGACGCAGGGGCCAGTGCAGAGAAGCAGCAGCAGCGGCAGAGCCAGAAGGGCCTGGCAACAGGAGAACAGGGTCACCCGCCCAGCCCCAGAGCCCCTCTGCATTTGCCCCTCAGACGAACCAGCCCTGCCAGGAGCCCCTGGTCTGCGCCTCTGCCTCCACACCTCCCCTGGGGCAGGCTCGTGAGCGCCCCGTCCCTTCACAGCCCCCCGCCTGGCGAGGGCCCTGTCTGCAGGGTGGGCTCAGTCCCCTGTGGCCCTGAGGCCCCCGCCCCGGCCCGGTACCTTCATGCTGCCAGCTGGGCTCCGAGCGGCTGGGTGTCTGCTGCCCCAGACTGCGCCCCAGACTGCGCCGGCCCAGAGTTATGTGCTGGGCCCCCGGCCAGCCGCTCTGGCCCCGCCCCTGTGGCTGCAGAGCCCCCTCTCCCCCTCCCCCGGCAGGGAACCAGCATCCACTTACACTGTCAGTGGCGCCGGGAGGTGGGCCCCGGCCAAGGGACCACCTGGGCCTCATTAGGCCTGCGGGGCAAAGTGGGCGGAAGTCCACGCCCCAGGGCTCAGACCGGCCCGGGACTCCCCCCGCCCGGCACCCCCAGCCCCTGCCCTGCGTCCCGACGGCCCCCCTGCCCACGTCTGTTTATTTTCTCCCTCTCCTTCCCTGGCCTGGGTTTCATTAGCCGTCGTCGCTAGGGAAAGGCTGAGGTTGGGGGGGTATGTCTGGGTTCTGGGGAGGGGAGGCCTATTCTAGGGGAGCGGAAGGTGGGGTGGGGGGCAGCTCCAGAGCTCCTGATGTGGGACCCGGGGCTGGGGCTGGGGGGCAGGGGCAGCGGCCAGACTATCCTGGCAGGCCCGGGACATTGCTGAGCCGTGAGCACAGCCTGCAGGCATCCAAGTGCTCTCCGCCAGCCTGAGCCAGGGCCCCTTCCAGCACCCCTCAGGCCCCCTCCTTCCCCCTCCCCCAGAGGCCTCCTTTGTTTTTCTTCCCCGTGCCACAGCCCCTTCTTCCAAATGCCTTCACTCGGCTCCCATCCCACCTCAGTCTCCCCTCGGCCCCTCTCAGCCAGTTTCCTCAGCCCTGAAAGACCACCTCCTCCTGTCCGGCCCCCTCAGCCTCCAGCCACCCTTTCCCTGCCCCAGTCTGGCAGAGTCCTCGGCATAGGCTGCCAGGACAGTCTCCCCTGGGGGCCGCTCTGCCACCCCCTGCTTCGAGCCCCCCTGTGGCCTCAGGGCTGAGCCTACACTTCTCACCTTGGAGTTGAGAGGAATGTGAAGTGTGGCTGAGGCCTACGTCGAGGGCCTTACCCCTGACTGCTCGTGACTCACAAAGTACAGCCCGGCCACACCAGGCTCGTCGCATGGAGGCCCCGCCTGAGCCGGCTCTGTTCCCCGCGGGGCCGCCTGCCGTCTCCTTACTTGGCCTTGAGCGCCGGAGGGCAGGGGCTGCGTCTCGACCCCGCGTGGAGCCTGCATCCGCTCACAGGTCAGGTGTCTTCGGAGCAGCTGCCGTGTGCTGGCTGCCCACGGAGCCGCAAACACAGGCACCAGACAGTTCATCGCACACGTCACGCGTGTCGGGGACGAGCGTTTGTAGAGTGGATGAGATGTGCAGAGGCTCAGAGTGAGAGAGCAGCTCTGGCCCCGGGCCCCCTCCTCACTCCTGAGTCCGCGGCCCCTTGGGTGCGCCCCGCTGGCCCCGGTTCTGTAAGTGCTGGTGAGAGTTGTCTCTTCGTAGGTGCGTGTCCTGGGGGATCTGGAGCCAGCTGCCTGCATTCAGATCCAAGTTGTGCCACCTGTTAGCTGGGTGACCCTCGGACAAGTCACCTAGCCTCTCTGTGCCTCGGTTTGCTCCTCTGTAGAACAAGTGTGGTCGTGGTCTGTCCTTCAGAGGCCTGTGTGAGGGCTGGGCATCGGGTGCCTAGCACAGGGCCCACAGTTGGTAACTGTTCAGTAAACGTGCTGTCATCGTCATAAATGTAGTGATTGTTCTTCCATGAACGGATTGCCTTAAGTGTGATTTTTATCCTTGTCTGTGGAAGAGATGGTAGCCTTCCTCTCGATAGCCGTTCTTCCCTTAGTCCTGAGTAGTGAGGTCCTGATTCTTAGCTGGCCTGATTGTCCAGCTTCCCTTGGGGAGGCCACATGTCTGAATTTTGGCCAAGAAGATGCAAACAGATGTGGGGCAAAGGCAGCAGCTATTCCCTCTTCTTCCAGCCCTCTGTCCTGTTCCTGGGCATGATGGCTGGCACTCCAGCTGCCACCTTGGACAGTGAGGAGGAGGCCCCTTCAGGGGGTGGTGGGAGGTGATCAGGGAGGATTCGTGGAGCAGGTCCAAAGCCAGCTCTGGACTGCCCTTCTCTAGCCCTCTTTTATGTGGCAGAGAAAGAAACTTCTATCTAGTTTAGGCCTCTTTGGTTGTTTCCTGTTACACACAGCTGAATCTAATCCTAAAACATCTCTCTTTTCAGCAAATGCCAGCTAATTTTAGCACAGGCTACAGAAAGGAAAATAATGAGAAGTCAGTCATCAAAACAAATAATAAAACATGTCCTAAGTCAAGTATCAGACTTCTGCTGAGTACAACTAATAAACATAGGAACCCCTCCCCCGCCAAAACCGAAAGAACACAAACCAAAAACAAAAAAGGAAAGAGAGAGAATTAAGCAATGATGTAGTATCAATCATATTTTGCCTATTAGTTTTTTCTTAAAAACTTAATGTATGTGGGTGTGCAAAGCAGGCACTGTGCTTGCTGGGTGTGGTTGAGGCTTGGTTTAACTCTTCAGGGAAAGAAATTTGGCCACAGGTACCGTGAGTCAGTCCTCCCTCTGAAGACAGTGTCTGAGGGAAACCCCTGGACGCGCGGAAAGGGGCCCGTATCAATGGGCACGTTTATTGGCTGCCCAGCATGGAAATTTCTTCCCGTGTCTGGGGGTCCCCCTGCCTGGAATGAGGGTGCAGTTGGTTGGTTTAGCTGATCTAATGCACGGCCCTGGGCTCCACTTTGGGAGGGGCTAACTCGAGCAGGGGCAGGGGGACTCTGTTCTTGGGGTGCGGGTCACCCGGAGGCCTCTGGTCCCGGGTCCCAGGCTGGTTGGCCGTGACTTTGCAGGCGAGGTGCTGAGTCACGTTGGCTCCGCTGGGGCCGCAAGCCCTGAGCTTGGGTCTCGGCCCTCCTGGCGCCTGGTTTGCTCTGCCCATTGTTAGGTGTCTGAGGAAGACGCCCCTGCGGTAGGTGAGGGGCTTCTCTGACCGGCGTTGTTGGGGGAGGTGGCTGCCTGAGTGGGGGTGGGTGGCAGTGAGGGGGCTCCGAGGCTGCGGAGTGGTGGGCACAGAGGGGACGGTCTGTCAGGACGCTGCTGCCCGCTGGACAGCCCGTCTGCTGCAGAGCTGGTTCCAGGAGGTGAGGGCTCCCATCCCATGGGCCTTGCATGGGTCTCTTGCCCACCCCCTTGGCGTTCGCCTCTCCGCTCCACCTTTCTCCGTCCTGCTCTGTCCCCAGGGCGCCACTGTTCCTGTGGCCCCAGCTTGCAGCAGGATTCGGCCAGTGGGAGGCCCTGGCAGGACGTGGGGGGAGAGGGGTTCGGGTGTCCCCCCAGGCCCTGTCCTGCCCAGGACCGCAGTCTGCTCGTGGCTGTGCTCCCTCCGCACCCCCAGGGACGGCTCCCCCCCCCCGTAACCGCCTCACTGGCCCTGACAACCCATCTCCTCCCCTTATCCCTGCAGCCCGGGAGGGCCCCGGGCGCCTCGACGCCCCCCGTGCTGGTTTCCTTAAGGCCCGCATCCAGGTGACCGTCCCTTCATGAAATGCTCTACAAAACAGCTGAGTCTGCCTTTGTTTCCAGCCAGGACCCTGGTTGACACAAGGTCTTTGGTTTTGTCCTGAAAGCCCAGCAGCCTGTGGAGTGTCTCAGACCACAGCTGAGGACGAGACGCCCACATCTCCCGCAGCAGAGGGTATGTCCTCCAACCCAGGCAGAATGAGCCGTGCTCCGAGGGAGACGGGGCTGCCTGTCGGAAGGAAGGAGGGGTCTGGCTGAGCTGCCGGCCCCGGGCCCCTCCCCAGAGGCCGCGGGAAGGGGCAGGGCCCTGGTGGTTACCGCAGGACGAGGGTGTGGTGTCCCTTGGGGCGTCAGGTCAGACCGCGTCAGGCCCGCCCTGGGGTCGGCTTCAGCAGGTGACTTTCGGGGGGACACAGGCCAGCGCATACCCCCGTGAAGGCAGCGGTGAACAGACACACAACCTCAGCCGTCCTGGAGCCAGAGGGGAGAACCTGAGAAGGTGCCGTGATGACAGGTGTGTGGTGGGCAGGGGGGCGGGGAGGGGGCCACGCGGGAGAGGTGTCGCCAGCATGGGTCCCGACTGATGGGGGCCGTGCGGGGTGTGGGCTCCTTCCCTCCCGTGTTTTCCTTCTTGAAAGGGGGGAAATTAGGAGGGATTTGGTGTTGTTTCCCCCCCCACACACACCTTGTTCTGGTTTGGGGCAAGTTCAGCGGACGGAGCTCAGAATGTGGCCGAGAGAAGACGCATGGGGGCGGGGGGCGGATTGGTGCTGGGCTCAGACCTTCGAGGTGGACCCGGAGGCCCTTGGGGTTGGGGTGTCTGGGGCTCACGTAACTTAGGAGCGTGGCTTCATTTCAATGTGTGAATTGTGTGGACGCTGCGTGCTGGGAAGGAAACACAGATGGAGGTTTTGGGGTTTTGGTTTTAACGTAATGGAATGAACGGGTGCACATCTTCGGGGGAAAAGGGTGCTTGAAGGCCCTTTTTGGAGAGCAGCAGTGCCCACCCTGATGTCGGAGGAGTCCGGTGGTTCCTCCTGTTTCGCCGTGTGGCCACTTGGTGGCCCTTCCACGCGGGGAGGCTTGTGTCCTCCTCCTGGGAAAGTTTTTCTCTGTCACCTCTTCATTCCTGTTTACTTCCCCTCCGTTTTCTCTGTTCTCTTCCCGATTATTTTATTAGTTGATACTGGGTCTCCCGAATGGATCCTTACTTGTTCTTATCTTTTCTCTGACATTTTCCATCTGCGTTTTTAATTCTAAAAATGACTTATGGGGGTGGTACTGAACCAAACTCAGGGGTGCTCGCCCACGAGTGTTAAAGCCAACCTGCTGACACCAGGTTGTGGTGAAGGAAAGTGCAGCGTTAACTTCAGGGCCACAAGGAGAACCCGAACTCCCTCCGGGCTTTCACGGAGGGTTTATAAAGACAGAGTGAGGGAGGGGGTCGAGGGTGTGTGATCAGCTCTTGGACATTCTTCTGATTGGTTGGTGGTGAGATAACAGGGTGATGTTTCCGGAATCTCAGTCAACCTCCAGGTTCCAACCTGTCTGGGGTCTACGTGTTGGTGGTCAGCATGCAGTTAACTTCTTCCACCTGGTGGAGGGGTTTTCAGTATCTGCAGAACAGCTCAAGGATACGGCTCAGGATGTTATCTATTGCCCTTGAGGAGGAACTAAAGGTCCTTGACTTTGTTTTATGGCTAAACTATTATTATTTCGTCTTGCTTGACTTTTTTCCTTTGTTTCTGCATTTTCTCACTTCTCTGATTAAATTTATTCTTTGGAATTCAGGGAAAGCCCAGGAGGCTAAAGTTTTTCTGCAAACAAGAGGCAGGCAGAGGTCATGGTCTGGGACGGTCTTTCCTGGGAAGGCCCCATAGGGTCCTTCCTGCTCGGTTGCAGGGGTATAATTTACAGATAGTAAAATCCACGCGCTGTAAGCACACAGTTCAACAATTGCTCCTTTAAAAATACCAGAGTTTGTTTTTTAGAGTACTTTTAGGGTCACAGCAAAACCAAGAGGAAGGCACAGCGTTTTCCCGCGTACCCCCACCCTGACACGCACACGGCCCCCCAGCAACGACCCCACCAGACGGGACCTGCGCCCACACCTCGTCATTCTCGCCCAGAGTCCATAGTTGACGTGAGGGTTCACTCCCGGTGCTGTACACTCCGTGGGCTTAGATGAACGTATAATGACGCGTATCCGCCATCGCAGCATCGTCTAGAAGAGTCTTCCCGCCCCAGAGGTCCTCCGCGCTCCCCTGATTCACCCCCCGCCCCCGCCCCCCGCCCCCAGCAGCCACCTTGAGGTGCTGATGCCGGGGCGGGAGCAGCTCTCTGCCCAGGTGCTGGCCCCCGCTGGAGGGAAGAAGCCTGGGTTCTGGGGCCCAGCACCCTGGAGGGGGTGCCGCTGGGGGGCGATGGCAGGGGGAGAGGCAGGGCAGGTGCAGGGGGTCTGCACACAGCACGGGGAGGCTGGCAGGCTGGAACAAGGGTGGTGTTGCTTTCTGGAAGCACCCTGCACTTCACACTCCTTCCTGGAGATGATTTAGTAAAAACCGCAGAGTGGAGGAGCGTGGGGTTGGAATCCCGGACTCTTGTCCCATGTGTCATTCCTCCCGATGGGAAGGACCGATGGGCACAGAATTCTGTCTAGCAAGGGTCCTCGTCACCACTGTCAGTTCTGAACAAGCACAGACACACACACACACACACACGCACGTCCTCGCGCATGTGCACCCCTGCCTCCCTCAGTGTTTATGGGGTGCCTACTCCACGCCAGTCACCACGCGGAACAGTGTGCCCCTTCCCGGCGCTCACGATGCGGGAAGTTTAGGGGGACGGAAGTGGACACCCGCGCTCTCGGCATCCGTCTCCAGTGCCTGGCGCACTTCTGCCCCGGGGTGACCGGGATGCATCCAGGAGCAGACCCGGTGGGCCACCTGCCCACGTCGGGGAGGGGACGCACAAGACGACAAGCAGGACACAGGGGTCGCCTGGCAGCCTGCTGGGTGGGGACGAACGTAATGAGGGAAAACAAGACGCACTTGAACTGGTGATTGAAGGTGATTGAAGGCAGGGAAGTTGGGGCCGGGAGGGCTCAGTGAGAGGCCAGGAGGGACTAAGGCTGGGCCGGCAGCTTTGTTCTGTAAACGACCAGACACGAAACATTTCAGGCTTCTGGAGCCATGTGGGCTCAGACATGAGTCTTCGGCTCTGCCCCCGAGGCTATCTATAGACACGAGATGGATGGGACCCGATAAGAGACTCACTGACAGATGCTGGGGAGAGGGCCAATTGGAGCGCCGACCGCGGGGTTGGGGGGGGCAGAGGGAGGGAACTGTGAGGATATTCGAGTGAAGAGCAGTCTGAGTGAAAGAGGCAGCACGTGCAAAGGCCCTGGGGTGGGAGTGTGCAGCTGCATTTGAGGGACGGGCGCCAGCTGGCCGGACGGGCGCCAGCTGGCCGGCCAGGCAGAGAGGACAAGTGGGGACGCAGGAGAGGGTCAGAGGAGTGTCGATGCAGGACAGACTTTGGCTTGTGTAATAGTAAACAGTGGGAAGGGAGGGCCATGGAGAATTCCAAGGCCCAGTTCCTAATTGTCTTTCCGTGGTGGTTACACCAAGTCTGCTTCCTGCCTGAGGCAGAAATAAGAGCCCCTTCTTTTTTCCTACAAAGAGAGCTGGTCTTGAGTCACAAGACAGACTCACTGGGGGAAGAAAATCCCCAGCTGGTTGTCATGCCCCTACCCGATCCAGACCCGGTGAGAGCGCAGGGCAGGTGCCCTGCCCAGCACCCAGCAGAGTGGGGCCAGGAGGGGTGGGGAAGGGCTGTGTCACCCGGGCCCCTGGTCTCCTTGGTCCAGCGGTGGCCTTGCCAGTGGGTGTCCCGTGACCTCCCAGGTCTGCCCTGGCTGCACCAGGGTGATCTTGGCTCTAATGGGGAGTGGGCATGCCCTTGGGGACTGGGACCCCCACAGGTGGCCTCTGATCCTTACAAACTGAAGGGTGGGCACGTCCTGGCGTTTCTAATGAAACTGAAGCCGAGTCCAAGGCGTATCAGCCTGCTGTTACAGTTTTTCTTTTTATTGAGGTTAGCGATCATGTGGGCAGGGGTGCAGCTCGACCAAGTCTTACCTGGGTGAACCGCTGTGTCACCGCCCCCAGGTCGGGAGATAGAAGGTTTCCAGCCCCCAGAAGGTCCCGTTTGTGCGTCCCCCTCCCCAGCCCGAGGGAGACACTATTCTGACTGCTCTCATCTTGCAGTGGTTTTGCTTGTTCCCAAACCTCCTATGAATGGCATAATTCAGCACATATTCTTCGGCGTCTGGTTTTTCGCTCAACACAATAGCTTGTTGTTGTTGTTGTTTTCTAGTTCTATGTAGTGGTTCTCAAGAGTGTCATTTCGGGTCCCTGAGGGTCTCCCAGGCCCCTTCAGGGTGTCTGAGAGATCGGAAGGATTTTTGCAGTAAAAATGCTAGTGTGTTATCTGCACTCTCTGCCCTGGTTTTCCGGGGAGTGGGATCGAGTTTGCAGAGCCTGCGACATGAGGCTTCTCAAGACCGAACAAAGAACAAGACGCGAGAGCCCGGCCGCTCCAGTGCAGCCAGGGTGCAGAGACTCGCAGACAGGCAAGCTGGCACCGTCCTTCTCACTGTTTTTCTGTGTTGGGAAATATGGTTATTTTTATGGAAATATGTTATTTATGTAAGCACATGATGATTTGTTATTGTTATTTTAAGCGAATTGATGAATATATGTTTTTGTGTTTTTTTTTTAAATTTTGTCTTGTAGTAAGGATACTATTTTATTTTATTTATTTATTTATTTATTTTATTTGGTTGTGTCGGACCTTAGTTGCGGCAGGCGGGCTCCTTAGTTGTGGCATGCATGTGGGATCTAGTTCTCGGACCAGGGATCGAACCCGGGCCCCTTGTGTTGGGAGCGCGGAGTCTTAACCACTGCGCCACCAGGGAGGTCCCAAATACACATTTTTGGATGTCAGTTTTCCTTCATAACCTGGTCAGAGTCAGTGGATGTGACCGTGGACGTGACCGCAGAGATGAAGCTCTGTGCTCTCCTTGGAGACCACGGGGACCCTCACGTCTGAGCTGTGCTCCCTGGGGTCTCAGTGCGTGCGGGCCTCCCCCCACCCCCCCGCCTTTGCTTACCCACTGTCCCGTGGTGGGCACTTGGGTCGTTTCCAGCCTGGCTCATTGTGGACGTTCGTGGACAAAGCCCCACTCCCCCTAGGTTTGTGTTGCCTGGGGGCTGGGCTGGTGGCCCTCTGGGCTTGGTGACCACACTGAGTCAGGGCGCCTCGGCAGACAGGGGCTCTTTCGTGGGATCGTCCTGGGGTCCCACCAACACATGCAGCGGCAGCCTTCCGTGCAGGCCCAGCATGTGGCCCCTGAGGGGCCGCGTGCTGGGCAAGCAAGGGGACCGCTTCCCCGGGAGGGCCACGCAGGGGGCTGGGGGTCTAGGCAGAGCCCTGAGGATGAGACAGAGCGGCTGGACGGCGGAGGGAGCGTGGTCAGCTGAGGGGCCTCTCTGGGCCACTCGCCGTGGTTGAGATTCGGGCAAGGTGGCCCCGAGCTTGGGAGGAGTGAGCGAGGGGCTGGAGGAGGGGAGGGCTGGGGCGGGGGTGAACTCGAGGTGGTGAGCAGGCCACGCGGGGAGGGAGCATTAGACTACCCTACGGGCAACAGAAAGCCGGTGTCCAATTTTAAGCAGGAATGGACACCCTTCCTTTAGATTGTTATTTACTTTTATTTTTAACTTAGACTTCTAATCCTGAGATAATGGTAGATTCACATACAGTTGTACAAACTGATAACAGACAGAGCCCAGGTATCTTGTACCCAGTTTCCCCCAATGGGAACATCTGGTAAAATTGTCCTTCAGTATCACAACCTGGGTAACCACATGGATGCAGTCAGATGCAGGACGTTTCCAGGACAGCAGGGTCCGTCCTGTGGCCCCATGACGGCCACACTCACTTCCCTCCACCCCTACCCCCTCCTTAACCCTCCCAGCAACCACCAATTGGTCTCCATTTCTGTAATTTTGTCACTTCAAGACTGTCATATAAATGGAATCATACAACATCTAACCTTTCGGGCTTGGCTTTTTTCATCCAACATGAGTCCCTGGCGATTCATCCAGGTCACTGTGTGTGTCGCTGGTTCCTTCCCCTCTATTGCCGAGCTGTGCTCTCCATTTGGACCTGCTGCTTTGTTTAATCGTTTACCTGTTGAAGGACAGCTGGGTGGTTTCCAGTGTTTTGCCGTAAACTTTGTTTATAAAGCTGTTATCAACATTCATGTACAGGTTTTTGTGTGAACATTTTGTGGGAGCATTTCTCTGGGGAAAACGCCCAGGAGTGCAATGGCTGGGTCGTAAGGTCGTTGCATGTTTAGTTTTTTAAGAAACTGCCAGACTGTTCTCCAGAGTGGCTACACCATTTTATGTTCCCCCCGGCTAAAGCCCACGCGCAGCAACGAAGACCCAACGCAGCCAAAAATCAATAAATAGATAGATAGATTAAAAAAAACCCCGAAACCGGCCTGGCTGGGGGTGGAGGGTGGGTATGTGAGAGGTGGGGGAGGGAGGGGTGGTTGAGGCTCTCAGGCCCTGGTCTGTCCCTGGTGGCCTCTGTGGATGGGCAGGGCTGGCCCGAGCTCCATGGGCGGCTCCCAAGCCTGCTCAGGCCTCTCAGCTGACCACCTCCACGCCTCTGGCAGCAGGATGGCCACTGGGACCGAGCAGCCTGGACCAGCTGCTCCGATCTGGGTGGGGACTCCTGCTCTTTCTGCTGCCAGAGTCATTGTCAGAAAGCAGAAGCAAACTCCAGCCTCTGGACACCCTCCTTCCTGACCTCAGGGTCAGCTGGTCGTTCCCTGTTACCTAATCTCACTCCACACTCATCTTGTCAGCACACAGGCTACGTGGTGGATTGCTGAGCTCCGGGCTGCTGCTTCTGCCCGGGGGTTGGTGGGGGGGGGGGTGTTGAGAGAGGAAGGAGGAACGTTGTGTGTGTGAGAGAGAAAGAGAGTCAGGGAGGGAGGCCAGCAGAAGGTGGCCGTGGCTATGAGCACCTGGGTAGCCTCAGTTTCCTCATCTGTAAAGTGGAGCAATGTCTCCACCTTTAGAGGAAATCGGGGAGAACTGGAGAGTCTGTTGTTTAAAGGACTCAGCATATTTTAGGAGCCCAGTAAATATGTGCGCTCGTTCTTATCAGCAATAAACTGCTGAAACCGTACTTTATCTGTGGGGTATCGTCCTCATGACCTAAGTACCCCAGAAGGTTCTGCTTCTGTAGGACTCTCTCGGCTCTTCAGTTCACAGAGGAGGGGGCAGGCCCCAGGAGGGAGGCCTGAGAGCCCAGGCAGGGGGCAGGCGCCTGGGGAGACGCAGGCACAGTGAGGTGAGCCCAGGCTCGCCTCCACGGTTCATCAGCAGCTGGCATTTATTGAGCACCAGCTGCATGCCGGGCTCTCCGCAATAACCCCGCACGGGACACTGAGCTTGAGTGAGGGGAGTGACGGGGCCCAGCGAGCTGGGCAGGGTTGGTGTTTGAGCCGAGGCCTGGGTGCTGTCCAGGGCCCTCCAGCCGGTCCGGCCCATCTGGGGGGTGGCCTTGGTGTAGGCCACCTGGCCAGTAGAGGTTTGGATACAGAGGCCTGGACTGCAGGGGCCCCGGCCCCATTCAGTCTGGCTGGCTGTGCAGCTGCGAGGCGCTGCCTCTCACCGTGGCGGGGTCTGGGGGGCCGGCTCCAGCTGGGCGGAGTCTGGTGGGGCGTCTGCTCCTCAGGGGCCAGGTGGCCTTGTCCCTCAGCGTCCTGGCCCATTGCCTGGATGCTCCAGACCTGGTGGGCGGCTGGGAGTCTGAACGGGGTGGCACGGGGGGCGGGGCCGGGAGCCAGGTCTGGGCTCGGGTTTGGGGGGAGATGGTGCGTGAGGGCTGGTTGGCCGCCAGCCACCAAGGACTGCCCACCCACTGGTGCGAACCTCAGAAAGGCGCTGAGGGGGCTTCCAGCTTCACCGCTGTCACCTGCTGTCACCACATCTATGAGTGCCCCCGTCTTGTGTGTCCTGCCCCTGCAGCCCGCCTTCCTGTCCCCCGTGTTGGAATTTTGGCTTCTCTACTCCTTTCCTGACCTTCAGCACATGTCATTGGGCCGCCCCAGGCCGTGGAAGCTTCTGTGTGAGGAGGCCGTGTGACTCTGACTGCTGTCTGTTACAGCAAAACTCAGCGATGCTCTGGACGGCTGTCCCTCGGGGACGGGTTGCAGGCCCAGTTAAGTGCCGCCCCGAGCAGCCACGTCTCCTGCAGTCTGTCTGTGTGGGCAAAGCGATGGTTCCGGAACACAAACCTGCTCACACACCTCCTGCTTCGAATCGTTTACGGTTCCCATTGTCATGCAAGGAAAGCCTGAAATCTGCCCCATGTCCCTCCGATGTCTGTGCTCTGCTGACCGCCACCTCGGTCCCCAGACCCTGCCCTACTCCCCAGCACTGACCCCAGCCCGGCCTCTGCACAGGCTGCTCCCCGTGCCCGGAACACCCACCCTCACCCAGCACCCTTCACGAAGGGGGTTAACTCCCACCCATCCTGCAAGACTGAGCCCCAGCGGCCCCAAGTCTGGGTGAGGCCCAGACTTGGGGCCTCACCCAGTTGGACGGTCGCCCCGCGCCCAAGCCTGTTTCCCAGCTGAAGATGCCAGGGCTGTCTCTGTGCTGTGGGAATCAGTGAAGGCAGCTCTTGGCAAGACATCGTGACCCTAAGTTGCTAAGCAGGTGCCGGATGGTTGTTCTATTACGAAAATTATTTCAGGAAGCCGGGGATGAACTGACGCTGGGGGCTCCGAACGGGAGGCTAGGGACTCGGGACTTTCCTGCTGCGATGGGAAGTCCCTGGCAGCTGGCAGGAGAGGGAGTGGAGCCAGGGTCAGGGTCAGGGTCAGGGTCCTGGGCAGCCACAGTGGGCCTGGCCTCGCCAGCGCCTGGACTGTGTCCTGCCCAGCCTAGGGTTCAGGGCTGGCCTGGGCGCCCCTCTGCTGACTGCCCCCCACCGGCTCTGAACACAGAGGTGGAAACTACACACCACGTGTAACCATGGCCAGCGGTGGGAGGTGGGGCGTGGAGGGGGCCTTTCAATCCCAGCGGCTGTCTCAGGGCAGGGCGGGGGCCACCTTGATGGGAGGGGACTGGTGGCCCTGGGAGGGACCATCCAGGAAGTAGAAACCTTGTTTTCTCTCCACAAAAGCAGGAATTCCACACCATGCTTGGCTTCAACTTGGTCTTTATTCGAAGCTAGAAGATGGCAGCCAAACAGGGCACCTCCCTCCAGCTCTGTCATCCCACGGCTCCGGGACCCGCTCCTCCTTCCCCCGACGCGGCCCGACCGGGTCTCTGATGTTCACACGAGGCGGCCTGGCACAGGCGCGCCTTGGTGAGGCCTGGGTGAGAGCAGGGGTGGAGGGTCCTGGGCATGAAGGCAGCTAAGTCTGGGGCTCAGCACACCTGACAGCACCCAGAGGCCTGTGGCTCGACAGGGCGGTGGCCTCCTGGGCCCAGTGAGAGAGCGCTGCGGGGCAGGGACTGGGGGTTGAGACCGCAGGCGGGGGGCCCGCGTGCCCCGCCCCCCCAGCCTCTCCTCCTTCACCTCTCTGGTCCCCCTGCCAGAAACGTTGTCCTCCCACCCGCCACACCTTTGCCTGCCACTCCTGTTCATCCTTCAGGCCCAGCCTCCCCACGTGTCCAGATCCGAGTGCCCTGCCTTGGCTCTGTGCTCACAGCCGCCTCTTTCCACAGCCCTCGGCAGAGAGCGTATCACTCAGGAGTCGTCTAGAGACCCTTCTTCCTCCCCTGCTCGACTGGAGGCACCCCAGGTGTTCACCAGCCTGTACTCAGGGCCAGCGTCCTGCCGGGTGTAACGTGCTCAGTAAATACCTGTCCTCTGGACGGAGAAGCGTAAGGACGGGTGACTGGATGGGCAGACACGCTGGAGGCTGATGGATAAGAAGACGGACGGGTACAGGGGTGGCTGGGTGGCTGGGTGGGGGGACTGATGGCCTGGGTCGGGATTCCAGCACCATCACTCACAGCTGTGTGACCTTGGAAAGAGACTTAACCTCTCTGGCCTCAGTTTCGTCATCTGTAAAATGAGAGTGAAACGGTACCTCCTCATAGGTTGTGAGGTTGAGGGTGAGTTCATGTGCCTGTGGGTAAGAGGGTGTGTGTGTCCCTGTGAGCTCGAGTGTAAGTGTGCCCGAGCGTGAAGGCCTTGGTGCACACGTGAATGTGTTTGTGTAAGCATTCATGAGTGAGCATATGCATGTGTGCGGAGGTCTGTGTGCAGTTGTGAGTCTAAGTGTGGCGTGTTCACGTGTGTGCATGATTGTTTGGCGTCCACAGGCGAGGGAGGGCAGTGAAGGCACGTGTGCGCAGCGCAGGTGAGGGGGAGCGTGCCGACCGTGTGCGTGTGTGTGAATTGACGTGAAGGGCACGTGTGACGGTGTGTGTGCATGTGTATGTGTGTGTGCGTGTATATGTGTGCGTGCGTGTGCACCGGGGTCGGTGAAGCAGCTCCTACCTGCATCCGGGGACCCAGAGTCGCCCCAAACAGGGTCCCCGTCTGGAGACTGGATTTTTGGCTCCACCCCAGCCCCCTCCTCTCAGCCCAGAAGCTGGAACAGAGGTCAGGAGGTCAGGGGCTGGAGCCAGGCCACCAGGGGCCTGTCCCACAGTGGGACACATGCCCTGAGGGCCGGGTGCCCAGGGAGTGTTGCTGGGGGAAGGCTGGGTGGCTGTCTGCTTTACCACATCTCTGCCTGGCGATGAGAAAACGGAGGCTCCCAGAGGACGGTCCCTTCCTGGGTCTCACGCTGGGACAGGGCAGGGGTCGGAGTGCACGTGAGTCAGGCGCCCAGGCTCTCTCCCCGCATCTGTCTGCCAGGGATGTGGGGCCGCGTGACCGAGGAAACCCACTTGGCCTCGAAGGAGAGCAGTGGACACGGCCCTGAACCCTGCCCAGTGAGGCTTTGCTCTCAACCCCTCGAGGGCTCGAGTCTCTGCTTTGATTAAGAGGCACTCCGGTCCCCGGCAAGCAAGGCCCAGCCCGGGCTGCAGGGGCATCCCCGCCTGCTGAGGGTGGTCTCACCTGACCGCCTCCAGGGTAGGAGTCCCACCCCACCCCCCTGCGTCCTGGTTTAAGAATAACTCTTAACCCCCGGCAAGTGGCTTTCCATATGTAATCGTGACCCCTCAGAGCTCAGAGAAGTGAGAGGCAGCACCTGGGGCCCCGGCTCGCAGGGGTCAGCTGGGAGTTGAGCCGGATCAGCCCGGCTCCAGAGCCCGTCACGGGTCAGGTCCACAAGCCACAGGCCACCTGAGGGCAAGATCACGTCCAGGCGGGAGGGGCGGCCCCTGAGCTGGGCCTGCGAGGGTCTCAGGAGGGATGGGGGCCCCACTGAGCGAAGGTGTGGAGGTGGGGGAGGGAGGGCTGCCGAGGAAGGTTCAGGCCCTCAGATGCGGACCAGGAACTTCGGCTTTCGATCCGATGGGAGTAGGGAGCCACGGCGGGTGTTTGAGCAGCAAGGGGTCGGCTGTGCCCAGGGGTCTGGGCTGGCAGCGAACTGGGGGGTGGATGGGAGGAGCCCGGGTGAGAGGCAGTTAGAAGGGCCAGGGGTAACTGTCACAAGCTTGAAGGAGGGTGAAAGTCACTGGAGGAGGAAGACACCAGGGGACACGCAGCCGACGTCAGAGCAGCCCAGGGTGCTGAGGAAAGCCGCAGCTGGGACAACCTGAGGGAGGGACGTGCAGGCCACAGGCAGTGGGGTGGCATCACGGGCCCCGCACTTGGCAGGTGCCCAGTACAGAGACCATCCATGGGAGGAAGGAGGCCATCGTGGCTCTAGGTCAGCACAGGTCATGCTCTCTCCCCGTTCCCACAGCCCTACCTTCTGCATCCCCTGCCCGGTGGCCCCGGAAGAACCCCGCTGGGCCAGCAGGGGCAGTGCCAGCCTAGTCCCGTGTCTACCACGCACCCATGTGGCTTCCTCCCCATCCACCCTCCCCCTCCCTGTCCTTATCTTTCCCTCCCGTCTCCATGGCGACTCACCACCCCGGCTTGCCTGCATCCCAGCCTCTGCCAGGGATTCTGGGCCCGGCTCCGTCCCTCCCTCCGGAGCCCTGGTTCCCGCAGTCCTGTCTCCTCCCCCTGGGGTGAGTCCAGAGGCAGCCTCCTCTCTCCCGACTGTCACATCCATTTTCCAGCCCTGCCGACTTGTGTCCTCTGGGGAGACCCCCCCAGCCTCCACTGGCCACAGCTCCGCCAGCCCTTCCGGGAGGAAAGCCATCCTCAGCGTCGCCAAAGGTCTCCTGGGTGTCCTCCCTGCTCCCGGACCCTCTCCCGGACCCTCTCCCCACGCCAGCCTCCCATGCCGAGGTCTGCCTTGTCAGTCATTTCCTTTTGTCACCGGCTTGGCAAACAGGCGAGTCTTTGGTCCTGAGACCTGGGGGGTGGGGACTGGGTCTGCAGAGGGAGGATGGGGGCGCCTGGAATCCAGGATGAAGATAGAAGTCTGGATTCCCTTCTAAATAACATTTTTGGGATTTTTTTTCTCCCCAATTTCTCCCCAAGGAGAGAAAACAGAGCTTCATGGGCAACAGCAGGAACAGTTGGTAAGTGGCAGGTCCTGGCGGCGGGACTGGGGCCTGGAGGCC
Source organism: Eschrichtius robustus (assembly GCF_028021215.1). Taxonomy (NCBI): domain Eukaryota; kingdom Metazoa; phylum Chordata; class Mammalia; order Artiodactyla; family Eschrichtiidae; genus Eschrichtius; species Eschrichtius robustus. The sequence goes on along the minus strand of NC_090843.1, from coordinate 65,259,431 downwards.
TGCCCCAGGGGAGGCAGCGCGAGGTTGGGGCTGCCAGGCTGTGGAGGGAGGGACGGGAAAATCAGGTGGGTGCTGCAGCGAGGCAGATACCAGCTCAGAGCTGGAATCTTCCAAGAGCCACCTGCCGCCCCACGGGAGGCCTCTCCTTATGGTCCCCGCTGCCCGAGGGAGGTAGTAGAAGGGATCCCCTTGGGGTCTGGAGAGGTCAGTGGCCCCTGGAGGGACCCCTCCCCTCGCAGCAGGAGGCCATGGGGGAGGATTTCCATGGGCGTCTGTGCCAGGCTCCGGGCAGGGTGCACCATCTTGTCTGTTCACCCCATCCTTCCCTCCTGGACCGTTAGAAACGGGGCAGACCCGGGCGGGAACTTGCCCACGACGGCTCCATCCAGGCTTCCCCGTCTCAGGCTCCCTCTGACTGCTGCTCTGGGGTCCCCGCGCCCCGCACACCACCCCCAGGTCCCACGCACCGTTCCCCAAGTTGGAGCTGGGGCTGGGGTCCCGGCCTGTGGCGCCCCGGGAGCCGCCCGCCTGCTCCATCTGCCTGGAGAGGCCGCGCGAGCCCATCTCTCTGGACTGCGGCCACGACTTCTGCCCGCGGTGCTTCAGCACCCACCGTGTCCCCGGCTGCGGGCCGCCCTGCTGCCCCGAGTGCCGCAAGACCTGCAAGCAGAAGAAGGGCCTCCGGGGCCTGGGGGAGAGGTTGCGGCTCCTGCCGCGGAGGCCGCTGCCCACCGCGCTGCAGGTGCGCAGGCCTCGTCCCCACCGGGGGCTTTGACCTCACACCGGGGTGTCCGGGAGGGAGGCGGGGCTCGGGTGGACGCGCCCCAGCCTGGGTGCTCAGGGAGCCCTGTCTCCGGGCCCAGGAGACCTGCGCGGTGAGGGCCGAGCCGCTGCTGCTGGTGCGCGTCAACGCCTCCGGGGGCCTCATCCTGAGGATGGGGGCCATCAACCGCTGCCTGAAGCACCCGCTGGCCAGGGACACCCCCGTCTGCCTCCTTGCTGTCCTGGGAGAGCGGTACTCAGGGAAGACCTTCCTCCTAAACCACCTGCTTCAGGGCCTGCCCGGCCTGGTGAGGGCGGGGCTGGGACGGGGGCTGGGGGCTGGGGCAGGGGCAGGGACCCAACCTGGCTTGGGGAGGGGAGGGGGCCAGATGGGCCAACGGATGCTCTGCTTCTCTGCCCCACAGGAGCCCGGCGAGGGCGGCTGGCCGAGGGGAGGGGGCTCCGGGCAGGGCTTCCGGTGGGGAGCCAACAGCCTCACCAGGGGCCTCTGGATGTGGAGCCATCCCTTCCTGCTGGGGAAGGAGGGGAGGAAGGTGAGGGGGGAAGGGGCAGAGGAGTCCAGACCGGCTCACGGAGAAGGGAATCGGGCAGGAAAGCTCTGGGGGCCGGGACGAGAAGATGGGGCGGGCAGAGATACCTGGGGGGCGCGGCAGGCTGACCCCTCAGTGTGCACCCCTGCCTCCACACAGGTGGCCGTGTTCCTGGTGGACACGGGGGACGCCATGAGCCCTGAACTGAGCAGGGAAACGAGGACCCGGCTTTGCGCCCTCACCTCCATGCTGAGCTCCTACCAGGTGAGGCCCCCCAGCCCCTCTGCCTGCCCTGCTCTGCTCTCGCCACCCACACCAGGGCCATCCCAGCCCGGTCTGGCCCTCCAAGCCCCGGGGACTGTCCGCTTTATCCCGGAGGCTCCTGTGTCTGGGGTCCCCGCAGGTTCTGGGGGTGCCCCTGCAAGGGGGTGCCCCCAGTCAGTGTGAAGGTCCTAAAGGTGGGTCGGAGATCCCTGGGGCAGCTGAAGGTCTGTGGACCATTCCCCTGCCTGCCCTCCACCCCTCGCGGCCAGGCCAACCCTGCCCTGCAGGCTGCGGGGGGAACCCCGGGCTGGTCGCTCGCACATCCTGAGCCCCACGGTCTGCCTGGGGCTCCTTCCTCACCGGGGTCTTCCCAGTGTCTCTTTGCCTTCACAGACCCTCTTCCACCTTGTTCTCCTTGGTTCCAGATCCTCACGGCCTTCCAGGAGCTGAAGGATACAGACCTGGAATATCTGGAGGTGAGGAGACAGCTGCTCTTGGGGCTGCACCCTGTCCCTGCCGTGACCGTGAGGCCAGCGGTGCCTTTCAGCTCTGGCCCAGGATTTTGTGACCTGGAGCCGGACGGGGGGCTGGGGGCAGAGGGTAAACCAGGACATGCCTGGTCGGGGAGAGGTAGGAGGGTCCTGGGGCCAGGAGCCGGGAGGGTGTCCTCCAGTGGCCCAGGGGGAGGGGAGGCACAGCCCTTGGAGTGGCCCAGCCATGACCCCTGTGCCCCGTCCCCAGATGTTTGTCCACGTGGCCGAGGTGATGGGCAGGCATTATGGGATGGTGCCAATCCAGGTGAGATGCCCGTTTCTGGACTCGTCACCCCAGACTCCGACACCCCGGCTGCTGCTATCAGCACCCCTTCTCTTCCAGCACCTGGACCTCTTAGTTCGTGACTCATCCCACCCCAGCAAGGCGGGGCAGGGGCATGTAGGCGACATCATCAAGGTGAGGGAGGGGATGGGGCGGGGGTGTAGACGGGGCAGAAGGTCAGTTAGCCGGGGAGGGGTCCTGTCAGCGAGCCCGCTCAGAGCGCATCCCCACTCCTCTCTAGAAGTCGTCTGGCAAATACCCCAAGGTTCAGGGGCTGCTCCAAGGAAGGCGAGCCCGCTGCTGCCTCCTGCCAGCTCCCAGGGGGCGGTGGGCGAGCAAAGGCCACGGAAGCCCGGGAGGTGAGTGTCCCAGGAGCAAAGCCTCCCCAGCCTGCCCTCCTCCTCCCCCCCCTCCTCCTGCCCCTCTTCCTCTCCCCCTCCTCCTGCCCCTCTTCCTCTCCTCCTCCCCGTCCTCCTCCCCCTCCTCCTTCTCCTCCTCCTTCTCCTCCTCCTTCTCCTCCCCCTCCTCCTCTCCTCCTCCTCTCCCGACACGCCTTTCTCCTCCGAAGCCGGTCCTGCTTACCAGGCGCCTCTGCATGAGGACTCTCTTCCTCAGACACAGATGACGATGCTGGCCACCTCCGCGCCTACGTGGCCGACGTGCTGAGCGCGGCCCCCCTGCACGCCAAGAGCCGCTGCCAGGGCTACTGGAGCGAGGGGCGCCCCGCGGCCCGGTGGGACAGACGCCTGCTCACGGGGCAGCAGCTGGCTCAGGAAATCAAGGTGTGAAAGCTCCCCGGAGCCCCAGGAGACCCGCTGGCCCCCGCGCCCCCTGACCCCCCGACGCTGTCTCCGCAGAACCTCTCGGGCTGGATGGGCAGGACGGGGCCTGGGTGCGCCTCTCCGGATGAGGTATGGGGCTACGGGGAGGACGCGGGTGGGAGGCGGGCCGGGCGCCCCGAGATGGAGCGGGGGACCCGGCGGCGCCCAGCGGGGGAAAGGAGGGAGGCAGCCGGGTTCTGCTGTGGACAGATGGCTGCCCAGCTGCGCGACCTTCGGACGGTGGAAGCTGCCAAGAAGGAATTTGAGGAGTACTTGCGGCAGCAGGTGAGCCTCGGGCCCCGGGAGGCCGGGCGCCCTGCAGAAGCGCGGCCGGTCTTTGGGCAGTGGGGGGGGCCAGCGTCCGGTGGGAGGCACCTGGGCTCCAGGTCAGGGCCCCTTCTTTCTCGTCCATCACAGGACGTGGCCACCAAGCGCATATTCTCTGCGCTCCGGGTGCTGCCAGACACCATGCGGAACCTCCTGTCGGCCCAGAAGGACGCGCTCCTGGCTCGGCACGGGGCGGCCTTGCTGTGCACGGGGAGGGAGCAGACCTTAGAGGCCCTGGAGGCCGAGCTGCAGGCCGAGGCCAAGGCCTTCATGGACTCCTACACTGTGCGCTTCTGCGGCCACCTGGCCGCTGTGGGCGGCGCCGTGGGCGCGGGGCTCATGGGCCTGGCGGGGGGCGTGGTGGGCGCCGGCATGGCCGCCGCAGCGCTGGCTGCAGAAGCGGGGATGGTGGCCGCAGGAGCTGCGGTGGGGGCCACGGGGGCGGCCGTGGTCGGGGGAGGCGTGGGTGCCGGGTTGGCGGCCACGGTGGGCTGCATGGAGAAGGAGGAGGACGAGGGAGTGCAGGAGGGGGACCGGGAGCCCCTGCTGCAGGAGGAGTGACCGCCCGCCAGATGCTCCAGGGAAGGAGAGCTGCCGGGGGGAGGGGAGGGATGGGGGCCGCTGTTCCAAGGGCCCCTGTGTGCCACACCACCCTGGTTGAACGCCCCATCCGGGTGGTGACCGAGAATCGAGGAGGCCTCAGGGCCGGCGGCAGAGTGTGAGCCTGAACAGTCTGGGGCGTTTCTGTTGCAGACGACTGCTAACCTGCCTCTCTTCCCAGATAAACTGGGCCCCAGGGTCTCCCGCCAAGATTGGGGCCCACCCTCCCCGCCCTGGCTTATTTCCCGGGATGGTAGGGGGGCTGAGCGGGCGCCATTCTGGAAGTCCCCCCTTCAGAGACGGGAGCAGCCCCAGGACGGGTGACCTAGGTGTTCAAGATTGGGAGCCCTGATAAGAGGCTGGGGAAGGAACAGGAGGGGCCACCGGGCAAAGCCAAAGAATCCGGGTGGTGCACGGTGGCCTAACCCCCCGAGTGGAGACTCTTTCCAAAGCTACCCCAGCAGGACGGGGGCCACCCGCTTCTCCCGCAGCCCCGGGGAGCCCACATGTGCACCGTGAATGGGGTTCCCTTACGTGTCCCTCGTGGTTGTGCCCTTTGTCCAGCCTGGTCAGTGCCCACGTTCTTTGTGGAATGCCATCCCAGCAACGGGTCAAAAGCCAAAGAAAAACACCTGTAGTTGCATTCTGAGCTACATCGACAGCCCTCATAGCAGATTCTATGAAAGTCCTGGGGGGACACATCCATGGAACATTCTCGTCCCCCTCAGCCTAGGGGAGACACCTCCATCCATGTTAGCGGGAGACCTGGATGCAGCCCCCAGGAGGACAGGAAAGCCCCACAAGGAAGGCTTCTAGGCTATTAAACTGCAAAGGATTAATGGGCGCATCATACGAAAAATAAAATGTGTGTGCGTGAGTGTCCGCTTCCCAGTAAATTATTGAAACATCTCCTGAATCAGCCTACCCGGGGCTTTGGGGACGGGCGGTGAGCCAAGGCGCTCCGTGACGGGGACCTGTGGACAGGAAGAGGGACCGAAATTCCAGAGATGTGGGATCCGAGCGCAGGAGGGCTCAGGCCCGAGGCTGAGGGCACGGCCATCTGCGCAGGCTTGTCCACTAGGACTTGGGGTCCTGCTCCCCTGGTCTCTCCTGCCTCAGCTGACCCTGTGAGAGGTTGCCACCTGGCATCTGTCCCAGCAGAAGGAGAGGCTGGAGGTTGATGGGGGGTGGCTGGGGAGCCGGAAGCAGGAGGGGCCCGGACCACTCCCACGGGCTAGCAGCCGGGCAAGCACCTGCGGCTCTGCCCCGACCCCAGGTCGCCATCTCAGCATTACAGACGCAAACCCAGGGAGGGGAAGTCTCAGCTGATGCTGCCCAGCTGGCTGATGGCAGAAGGGGAGCCTCGAACTCCCGATCCCCCAGATGGTGTCCCCCGCAGGGTCAGTTGTGCTGAAATTGAGACGCTCCCCTCCAGGTCCAGCTCTGGGAAGCCGTGTCGGGAGACAGAGGCAGAAGGACATGGTCTGGGACACACAGGTCAGCAGTAGAAGCTGCAGCCCGCGAGCTGGGGACAAAATAACGATGCAGAGAAATCCCAGAGCCAGGCTGGGGATGGGTGGGGTGGAGATGGAGGGCTGAGGGTGACTGTTGAACTTCTGGGGTTGGGGTTAGAGGTGGGGACAGGGCCCAGACTTTGTGTGTTTGGAAGCATCTCTCTGGGTTGTTCCCTTGCCATCTGGCGGACACATGAGCTATAGAAGCTCCCAGACTTTGGGGCTGGCAGGCTCAGGAATGTGGCGGAGCCTCAGAGGAGCCGGGGAGGGAGGGTGCTGTCGAGCTAGAGCCCGCACCCCACCCCCGCTGCCGGCGCTGGAAGGGGCTGCGGTGCGCTGCTTCCCCTGCTCTGGACAGAAGGGGAGACTGGCCCGGCGGCCGAGTGCTCTGCAGAGGCCAGAGGAGCCATATTAAGTAGTATTTGTCTTGTGCCTTACAGCTCTCAAAGCACCTTCCCAAACAGCACCTCCCTAAAGCCTGGAAACCACCCCGTGCAGTACATCGAGTACCCGTTTTTAACAGAAGCTCAGAGAAATGATGTGTCTCCATTGAAAAAAACTAGGCAGGGGTGAGCCGGGATTTGAACACACGGTCTCTGATGCCAAATTCCTTGCTCGGGTGAGCCGTCACCCCACAGCCTCCCAGATCCCGAGAACAGGCCTCTGGGGAAGGAACAGGAGGGGCCACCGGGCAAAGGCCTGATGCTTCCGACACTGGTTCTGTAGTTCACGAGAGCCCAGGTGACTGTGCCGAGGCCTTGCAGCCCGGCTGGTGGCTCTCCTCTCTGGCGAAGGTCACAGACTCCAAGGTCCGGGTTAGAGATCTGGTGACTTAGCCTGCGGTTCCTGCTTCTGAGGCCTCCGTGGCACTGAAAATGGCAGTGACACGACGCAAGGGAAGCTGCATCCTTAGCCCCGCCATGGGCTGAAGTGTATCACCCCTGCCCCCTTCCCCCCCCCCCACCCCATGCCCCAGTTCATATGTCGAAATCCTAGTGCCCAATGTGATGGGACTAGGGGGTGGGACGTTTGGGAGGTAATTAGGTCTTGAGGGTGCAGCCCTTGTGTATGGGATTAGTGCCCTTGTTAGAGATTAGAGACCCCACAGAGCCCACTACCCTCTTCCACGTGTGAGGACCCAACTGGCTATGCACCAGAAAGTGGGCCCTCACCAGCCACTACAGCACGTCTGCTGTCCCCATAATCTTGGACTTCCAACCTCCTGAACCATGAGAAATAAATGTTGTTGTTTACAAGCTGCCCCATCTGTGGATTTTGTTACAGCAGCCCCTGACAGAGGGAGAATTTACAAATAGTTTTCTCTAGGAAAAGTCCTAAGAAAAAGGAGGGGGGAGAAAAGATCTCTTTCCTTTTAATAACAAGGGAAAATTCAATCTTATTTTTATTTACCCTCACAATTTTCCCTTTTGTTGCTATTTTATTTTATAAATTTATTTATTTATTTGTTTGTTTGTTTGTTTTTGGCTGCGTTGGGTCTTTTTTGCTGTGTGTGGGCTTTCTCTAGTTGCGTTGAGCAGGGGCTACTCTTCGTTGCGGTGCACGGGCTTCTCATTGTGGTGGCTTACTCTTGTTGCAGAGCACGGGCTCTAGGCGCCTGGGCTTCAGTAGTTGTGGCTCACGGGCTCTAGAGCGCAGGCTCAGTAGTTGTGACGCACGGGCTTAGTTGCTCCGTGGCATGTGGGATCTTCCCGGACCAGGGCTTGAACCTGTGTCCCCGGCATTGGCAGGCAGATTCCTGACCACTGCACCACCAAGGAAGCCCCTGTTGCTATTTTATAGTATTGTGATAGGCTGGGACCTGGGACTCTACTGGAGACCTTGCACCTGGATAAAGGTCTCCTCGAGCAGCAGGTACAGAGAATCTACACCGGACTAAAAATAACTGTATGCATGCTCAGCTGGGGGCAATTCTGAGCAATAAGATACAAAAAGGCCACAAACCAGCTGCCAGTGCTGAGGTGCCGGGAGCAAAAGCAGGGAACTGCGCATGCACCCTGCACACGGCACCAGCAAGGGGGTGGGCAGCCCACCTGAGCCGCCCCTCCGGCCCCGCCCCCCACCCCATTTAAGGGACCAGCCCGCCCACCTAGGGAGCGGCACCTGTTACTTGTTCTCGCTTCCCTCCTGCTGCAGCACAAGCGCCAGTAAAGCCTTGTCTGAGTTCCTCGTCTGGCCGCTTATCAATTTCTATTGATTTAAGAGTCCAAGGACCCGGGTCAGTATCATACTTTGTGATGACTCTGGCGGGAAGTCCTTGGGGCCTTTTACAGCCCCCCCAGGAGAGGATGTAGGCCCCTCCGGGACCACCAAACGCAGCTTCCCTGCGGGTGATGAGCAGCGGCCTAGACCTCTTGCTTCAGCTTCTCCGCGTTTGGTAAGTCTGCCTTCGTCACCCCGAGGGCCTCAGCACCCTTACTCAGGCATCGCTTCCCCCTCCCGTTGGTCCCTTCCCTCTCCTGATCTCTCTACTTCTCTTCTCTCTGCCCTCTCCTCCTTCTGTCCTCTCCTTCCGAGCGAGCGGATGTTGGGCAGCTACAGCATCCCTCCTCTCAGCTGTGAGACCTGCTCCCTCTGGCTGGCAGCAGTCACCTTGACAGGTGACAAACAGGTGGGAGATGTACAACCGGCTGGTTTCTGGGCTCGAGCACCCCCGGGGGCAGTGGACGGGGTGCTTGGCCGTTTCTGGCTGCAGGTTGACTGGTGCCTGAATAGACACCCGCAGGGGCGGGTTGACACGGCAACCTCTGTCTCCCTTTCTCTTTTTCAGTGTTTTCTGTCCCTCCTCTTTCCCTCTCCCTTGGTCCTCACACCTACGCTCCCGTGCGTTTCATCTTGGAGACTTCCTCTTAGGTCACCTTTTTCACAGCTCCCCCCGTCCCCCCAGTACTTTTCTGTTCTCTGTTCCCAACTCCAGCTGGCAGGAGGCCACCTCGTGGTGACACCATTTCTTTGTTTCTTGTCTGAGTCTTTAAATTTCTGTCGTTGGTACGTGTTGAATTTTAAAGTGAATTTTAAAGGATCTATGTTTTACGTGGTTTTGTCAGTCCAGCTGCGTCTGTGAATCTCTGCCGGGCACAGGCCAAGCATTTAAGCCTTGAAATACACACACAGTCCCTGTTGCCTGAGACTCCAGCCTTGAGATTCTTATAGTAGGACTTTAAAAAATTAACCTACTGATTAAAAAGAGTCCAAGGACCTGGGTCGGTAACAGTAACGCTACAATTTCTAATGATCTCCTTTGCTGTTTCTACCTTTCTCTTAGTATTTTGCAGCCATTGAAATATTCAGTGATTCTATAGTAAAGAATTATCAGAATACAATGGGATGAATTCGAAAATTCAGTACAGTCGTGATGTGGGGAGAAATCTTTAAACGCATACTAATGTCAAAGACAACGGTCCCCAAAATGCAGTCGCTGACGCTGAGCCCCACGTCCCCAAACTTCACTTAATTACAGTTTCAGCCTCTCCCAGAAATAGGATCTTAAACCAGGGAATCAGGAATCCCCTGACCAGAGAGGTCATCTGCCTGGTGGACCCCTGCATCCCCTAAAGGGAAGTGACCTTGCAGTAACCAACCCACTTTTTTTGCGGAGTATAACTTCCTGTTCCTTCTCCTTCTGACTGTAAAAGTCTTTCACTTTGTACAGCTCCTTGGAGCTCCTCTCTGTGTGCTAGGTGGTATGCTGCCGGATTCATGAATCATTGAACAGAGCCAGTAAGAGCATTGAAATTTACTCAGCTGAATTTTGTTTAACATGCTCTTCTAAATTCTCAGCTGGGGCCCATGTAACAAAAGCCAGATTAACAAGAGAAAAGCACACAGATTTATTTAATGTAAGTTGTCTGTGACATGGGAGCCTTGGTAAGGAAATGAAGGCCTGAAGAGGCGGTTTCACCTGCGCGTTTTCATGCTGGGCTTGATAACAAGTGGGAAGTCGTGTGGAAATGTTCTAGAACAGGAAGGGTATGAGCTGTGTGGAGTGAACGGGGGAACTTGGCAAAGCCTGTCCGTGCAGTTTTCTTCCCTCCTCCCTCCATCCTTGGAGATAGAGATGCTTCTTTCCTCCGGGTATGGGAGGGGGTCACCTCTCACGTGACAGTTTTATGACTGGTTTCAGGGGAAGGTCAGAAAGTTCTTCCTGAACCTCCCATTTCTCAAATTCCTTCAGCTTAAAATATTCAGGGACTTCCCTGGCGGTCCAGTGGTTAGGACTCCGAGCTGCCACTTCAGGGGGTGCAGGTTCGATCCTTGGTTGGGGAACTAAGATCCCATAAGCCACACGGCACAGCCAAAAAAAAAAAAAAAAAAAAAAAAATCAGCATGCCAAGGCATCAAATTTTGGGGCAGTGTGTCCCAAACCCCACTGACAAGCAACGTGCAAAAATTCCCCTTCTGCCATACGTTAATTTTACAAACTGTGTTCACTTTGTTGCTTGCACTTTCACATGATGAACTATTGGAGTATCATTTTATTGCTCACAAAGACTCACCCAGTCTTAGCCTAAGGGATAGGGTGTCTCCAGGGCCCAATAATCAAACGTTCTAAGAGTTTTTCTCGTAAGACCCAACACATTTGTCCTGAGTTCCCTCCAATCACACAAGTAGCCTCACGCTTACGTGATAACTTAGACCCTTCAGTAATTGTTCTACCATCCTAAATAATATTTCCCAGACACAAAAGGCAAACGCACCCATGGCTGTTATCTAGTATCAAAGCACCTTGTGAGGGCTTCCCTGATGGCGCAGTGGTTAAGAATCTGCCTGCCAGTGCAGGGGACACGGGTTCGAACCCTGGTCCAGGAAGATTCCACATGCTGCGGAGCAACTAAGCCCGTGTGCCACAACTACTGAGGCTGCGCTCTACAGCCCGCGAGCCACAACTACTGAGCCCACACGCCACAACTACTGAAGCCCGTGTGCCTAGAGCCCGTTTTCTGCAACAAGAGAAGCCACCGAAATGAGAAGCCTGCGCACTGCAACAAAGAGTAGCCCCCGCTCACCGCAAATAAAGAAAGCCCGTGCGCAGCAACAAAGACCCAATGTAGCCAAAAATTAATTAATTTTTAAAAATTATGTATAAAAAAAAATCACCTTATGAGGTGCCCTTGGGAGGTTCAGATTCAGCTTCCATGGCTCTGGAGGCTCTAAGTGTCAAGGACAACCCCCCCTAGAGGCCATTTTCCACATCCGTGCAGATCAATAGTTGTATGATTGCCAAAGCAGGTGTGTCAGCGAGCTAGCGATGGTGTCTCGGAGCTGCGTGGTACTAAAGCTCAGCTACCTTATTGCTGAGAGGCCTCTGAGACCTTGTGGGGTGTTTCTGTTCCAGCCTTAAGTTATTCCCAACAGTCCAATTCCACATTTCCCCCATTTCCATTGCAATTGTGTTTATATGTTTTCGTAATTGTCGCCAAGCACTAAGTTTACTAGTCAAAGCATTAACATCAAAAAAGCATCAGCTAGGGACTTCCCTGGCGGTCCAGTGGTTAGGACCTGGTGCTCTCACTGCTGAGGGTGCAGGTTCAATCCCTGGTCAGGGAATTAATATCCTGCAAGCCGCGTGGTGCGGCCAAAAAAAAAAAAAAAAAAAAGCATCAGCTAGAACTTGCCTGTCCTATTCCTCCAAGGATTGGCTCTCACAGGTCTCTTTTTGTCCTTGGATGGCCCCAAACAGACCCCTTAATAAACAGATTCCATAGAGGGCAGGCCCAGGGGGGGACACGATTCCACTTATAAAGGCTCTTAGCCTCAGACACTGGGCATCACATTTGGGGTTTGAGTGTTGACAAGGATCCTCTCCTTGACCAAACCCAGGATCCTCTGAACTCTTCTCAACCAGGCCCTGACTTTTCGGCTTCCGTGTTTCTCTCTGCATTGTCCACTTTTAGCATAAGTCAGTTTAGCAGGAATCCCCTCTCTTGGTATCTGATCACCCCGGATATCTGATCGGGTTCCTCCCCGCAACCCCCAGGCGATGTCCCATCACCCCGGCCAGCCTTCAGCAAGAATCCAGTGAGCTTGGTTCAGCCAGGGTCCCCCCCTGTTCCCTGGTGTTTCCTCTTAATAAGTTTCTGTCCACTGACCGCTTCCCCCCTGCTCCCACTTTTCCTTGCTGTGTTTGGAGTTGAGCCCAATCTCACCTCCACTGCAAGACTCCTACCCCTACCTCGATGTCCCCTGGAGGACAGGCAGCCTTGTGGTTCTTTACCAAGGGCCATGAGAGTGTTTTTCTTCAAGAGTAGCAAGATGCATGTTAGTTACTTTCACTTTAGTATTATCACAAATTACTCACAAAGAGGGTCCCAACTTTGCGGATAATTGGATTGTTGGACTTCTGCGCCCAGACCGTGTCTATTTGGGAAAACCGAGGAGACCATCACTGGGACAGAGAGAAACGGCAGTGTGGCAACACGTTTGTGGCCGGTGAATTGAGAGTCTTGGAGCAGCTGAGGCATTGCTGCTGTGAACAGGACGGTGGGGCTCCCTGCTGTGATAACTCCCCTGGAAAAGCTCTTCTCTGTTGAGTTCAGAACAATGTCGGTCATTCAAGGAAACTTGAGGCCGGTCCTTGTGGGAACCTCCTTCACCTCGGAAGCACGGATCCAGCTGGGTTTTTCTCTCCTGTGGAGAGCCAGGTCAGGGCACGTGAAAGGGTCCCTCCCAGGGGTGACAGCGCCCGAGTGCATGTGAAACTTCCTCTGGACGGTCCCTCCAGGTCCTGCGACCTGAGGTCTCAGGGTTTTCAGGGAGAGCAACCCTTTTTGGCGTTGGACCTGGTTATGAGGGGAGCCGGCACAAGAGCCCGTGCCCACGGGATATGATCTCAGATCCAAGGTCACAGGCCCGCCAAACTCCAGTTCGTAAGTTCAGAGGGGGCAGTGGTTCTGCTGGGAAGGACGCTCCAGGCCGGTCCCACCCGGGAGATGGCAGGACGAAGCTTCCAGAGCTGGTCTCATCTGCTCCACCTTGGAGGGCCAAGGGGACAGGGCGTATGCAGCACGATTCATGAACGACGGTGGACGTCAGGCCAGCTGGACATCCTGCAAACCACGTGACGAAACCTCTCACCTTCCACAGGCCTTGATTCTACGGAATCCACAGCCTGACGAAGCGGGTCCAGGAAACGTCCTGTGCTTTCCTGGCAGCAGCCTGACAAGCAGCACGTCTCTGGTACGTGGCGGACACTGTCATCTGTTTGGTAAGAGCGTGGGGCCCGTCAAGGTCCTCTCGGACGACGGACTCACATGACCCTGCAATGACACATCTCACCAGGCAGATGGGAGGTGTGGCACAGCAGTTGTTTTGTTGGCTGATAACCAGAGTTTGGTCACTTTTATTTTGGCCCCTTTCTCAACGCATTCGTCCGTTTCCTTTCATGAAGCGTATTTTTGAAAACGAACAGCAGTTACCTCTTGAATTACAAGGGGGAACGTCCACGATTCAGCAGGGGCTTCTGCAACTGGGTCAGCCAAACAGCTTCCCCTAGAAACCGTCGTCAGCCTCACGTGGGTGCTGCCGCATCTGCTGATACACGAGCCGTGAAGCCCCGAACAACTCAGCGCTTAATTTCCTGTGACATATTTTAGTTCCCACCACGGTCGGGAATGCCCTGTTTTCCCAAATTTTCCCTGTCGCAAAACAGGCCCTAAGCAGATGTTTACAGATATTTACTGTCTGTAGATTTGCTTTAAGTCTTTTTTTTCATATTTATTTTTATTATTTATTTGGTTGCACTGGGTCTTAGTTGCGGCAGGCGGGCTCCTTAGTTGTGGCTCTCCGGCTCCTTAGTTGTGGCACGTGGCCTCCTTAGTTGCGGCTCCAGGGCTCCTTAGCTGTGGCGTGCGAACTCTTAGTTGCGGCATGCATGTGGGATCTAGTTCCCTGACCAGGGATCGAACCCGGGCCCCCTGCATTGGGAGCACAGAGTCTTACCCACTGCGCCACCAGGGAAGCCCCCTGCTTTAAGTCTTGAACTGAGAATGGTGGCCCCAGTGACCGCTAGTAGTTAACTCGGCTTGTGCTGATTTAATTCCAGGCAAAACCTAAGCTTCTGAGAGCTGCTGGCCACCCACCACCTCACAGAAGTCTTAACTCAGCCTTTTTCATCCCGACACCTGACCCGGCTGGGGACGTGATCAAATCTGAACTTGGAAGGCTCAAGTGAGTCAGGTGAGTCAGACGAGGCCTATCATCTTCCCCGGTTGCCATTGTGTCGCCTGCCTGGCTGCCGACCAGGGTCTGGTTAGAGAGCATCGGGGCTGGATAATAATGCTCGTCCACAGCTAGTGGACGGCACGCCTGCGGTGCTGGGTGTCATGCACTTGAAAGGGGGCTGTCGGGGCACGTGGGACATGCAGATAAGTCCAGTGACCCAAAGAGGGCTTGAGCCCTTTCATGTGTCTACTGCCACCACAGCTCTGAGGATAAACCCAGAAGCACTGGGAAGCAGGCTGTGGGCCTGGAGTCTGATGCCGATTTCGGACTTAAATTCTGCTAGTAGTGCTGCCTTTGTCTTCACGGCAGATCACGCAGAATGTTTTTTCAAAACTGGGAATCCTGGGGCTTCCGTGGTGGCGCAGTGGTTGAGAATCTGCCTGCCAATGCAGGGGACTCGGGTTCGAGCCCTGGTCTGGGAAGATCCCACATGCCGCGGAGCGGCTAGGCCCGTGAGCCACAACTACTGAGCCTGCGCGTCTGGAGCCTGTGCTCCGCAACGAGAGAGGCCGTGATAGTGAGAGGCCCGCGCACCGCGATGAAGAGTGGTCCCCACTTGCCGCAACTAGAGAAAGCCCTCGCACAGAAACGAAGACCCAACACAGCCATAAATAAATAAATAAATAAATAAATAAATTTAAAAAAAAAATTGGGGATCCTCACAGCTGGGGAGAGACTCCAGCCAACTTCAGTCGTTCAGAAGCTTCTTCAGATTCTAGGAATGGAATCAGAGGGTCTAGACTATTATCAGTCAGTTGCTCCATCAGAGCTTTTCGCCTGTTCTTGTAAACGCTGGAATCCGCCGTGGAAAATATCCTACTAGTCCCCAAATTATCTAAGTTGCGTTTTCTGTCATAGGTCATTTCATCTGCAAAGCTGACCAACTCCTAGGTGCTAACCCTCTGTGGCCTTCCACGGTGACTGCCCTGACTGCCCATCTGATCTCAGTCGGAGAATCCTGCTCCCTCTGCCCGGGGAGGGAACGTAGCAAACCGAAGTATTTGCATTACTCTTTAGCTTCTGAGGCTGCCAGCAAATCATCTACACTTGAATAGTTTTAGATCCCTCCGGCAGGACAGATTTCCCTAAGATTTGTTGTGAAAGGTGAGACAAAATAGTAGGAGTCCTGAAAAACTCCCGAGTCCAGTGTTTTGCTATAAACACTGGACTCCTTCTCAGGTAAAAGCAAATGAAAATTTGGACTCAGAGGGACAGGAAAAAAAGAAAAAAGAAAAACACAGGTCCACTGCAGCAAAGAAAAAGTTTGCAGACGACAGAATCAAGTCAGAAAAGTTGCAGAGGAACTTCCCTGGTGGTCGAGCCGTTAAGATTCTGTGCTCCCAATGCAGGGGGCCCGGGTTCAATCCCTTGTTGGGGAACTCGATCCCACGTGCCGCAACTAAGACCCAGCATGCATGTGTGTACACATGCGCGCATGAATGAATGAATGAATAAATAAATAAATAAATAAATATTGCAGAGTTAGGGATGGGCAACAGGGGTGAGCAGAATAGCGAATTCACTTGCCTCACTAAGGCCTGGTGCAAATCTCCATGGTGGCCAAACCTCGCTCTCAAATTTACCTCCCCTGCTGACTATGGAAGTGTGGGAGTGTGACAGCATGAGGATCCTTTTAAAAATTGTCCCTTGGGACTTCCCTGGTGGCACAGTGTTTAAGAGTCCGCCTGCTAATGCAGGGGACACGGGTTCGAGCCCTGGTCCGGGAAGATCCCACATGCTGCGGAGCAACTAAGCCCGTGTGCCACAGCTACTGAGCCTGCGCTCTAGAGCCTGTGGGCCGCAACTGGGACAATTTTTATTTTTTATTTTTAAATTTTATTTATTTTTTGGCTGTGTTGAGTCTTCGTTGCTGTGCGCAGGCTTTCTCTAGTTGCGGCGAGCGGGGCTACTCTTTGTTGCGGTGCGCGGGCTTCTCGTTCCGGTGGCTTCTCTTGTTGCGGAGCACGGGCTCTAGGCACACAGGCCCAGCAGTTGCAGCACGTGGGCTCAGTAGTTGCGGCTCGCGGGCTCTAGAGCACAGGCTCAGTAGTTGTGGCACACAGGCTTAGTTGCTCCATGGCATGTGGGATCTTCCCGGACCAGGGCTCGAACCCATGTCCCCTGCATTGGCAGGTGGATTCTTAACCACTGCGCCACCAGGGAAGCCCAGTATTTGTCCTTTTGTAACTGGCTTATTCCATGGGGCATAATGTTTTCAAGGTTCATCCATGTTGTAGCACATTTCCGAATTCCCTTCCTTTTTTAGTCATGCCTATTGATTTTTAGTTGGATGCTTGACACTGTAACTTTTATGTCTTTGGGTCCAAGGTGTTGTTTAATTCCTTTAAAGAGTGTGGAGTTTTCTGCGAACAAATAGCTTAAAAGGATCAAACTGATCCCTAGTAGCTTAACTGTGTTCCAGAAAAAATGCAACAGTCTTTCAGGGAAGATGGTATTCAGCCTCATATATTACAAGGTTTTTCCGTGCTGGAATTCTTCTCACCCTGAGTGCCAATAACTGTTCAGTCTACAAGTTCCAGATCAGATTGCTGGGTGAAAAATCTCAGAGGCACTAAGCCAAAGATCAATTTGAAATACCATATTGGTATCAGTGAAGCCTGAAAACCATAAATCTAAAAACACACAAGTCCAATGGACTCACTCCTGTTATCATAAATGCTGTTTATACTCCCAATATAATCCAGGCTCTGCTGGGATGTTATATCTCATGTGGATATTTTAACTTATCCTGTGTATTCTGAGTAATCGTTAGAGGTATCCAGACACTTAAAACAACCACCCCTCCAGTCAATCATATGTCCTAAAAAGAATATCTGGAAGCTTCTAAAACAAAATTTATACAAGTCATTTAAGAAAAACTTCCAGAAAGGATAATTGATTCCCCTTTCATGCATACTCCACAGAAAACAATTCCCACGAAGGGAATAAAACAACTAGAAAAAGTGGTTCAGACTTTTCTCTAACATTCACGAAAGTCATAAATGATGCCGCATGTATTCTGAAGAACCAACAGACTAATCTAAATGCATTCGCTAAAGCAGTCACGGACGATGGGATAGCCTTTGATTTGCCCTTAGCCTGCTGTAGCAAATACTGCTTGTGATGCCTACATAAGTACAACAGGGCAGACAGAACAGCGTGCGACGAACCTGGAAGGAAATGGACCTGACTGTCTAAAGCAAACCCAACTAAATTCTGGGCCCTATTGGCTTTGAGACCTATAGGAAGCATTAAAAGTCATTTTGTTTGTGTTAATTGCCTATTTTACTGTTGGTTTACATGTCCTGTCCAGAGATTTTTTTTTTCAACTGGAATATAGTTGATTTACAATATTGTGTTAGTTTCAGGTTTATAGCAAAGTGATTCAGTTATATATATATTTTTTCAGATTATTTTCAATTATAGGTTATTACAAGATATTAAATAGAGTTCCCTGTGCTATACAGTAAATCCCTGTTGCTTGTTGATTTTATGTATAGTAGTTTGTTATTCTCATAATCCTAATTTATCCCTCCCCCCACCTTTGGTAATCATAAGTTTGTTTTCTATGTCTGTGAGTCAGTTTCTGTTTTGTATATAGATTCATTTGTATTATTTTTTAGATTCCACATATAAGTGATATCAAATAGCTTTTGTCTTTCTCTGACTTCACTAAGTATAATATTCTCTAGGTCCATCCATGTTGCTGCAAATGGAAATATTTCATTCTTTTTTATGACCAGTATTCCATTGTGTGTGTGTGTGTGTGTGTGTGTGTGTGTGTGTATATGTGTGTATGTATATATATATATATACACACACACACACACACACACACACACACACATACATACCACATCTTCTTAAGCCAGTCATCTGTTGATGGGCACTTGGGTTGTTTCCATGTATTGGCTATTGTAAATAGTGCGGCTATGAACATTGGGGGTGCATGTATCTTTTCAGATTAGAGTTTTTGTCTCTTCCAGTTGTATACTCAGGGATGGGATTGCTGGATCATATGGTAGCTCTATTTTTAGTTTTTTAAGGAACCTCCATACTGTTCTCCATAGTGGCTGCACAATTTACATTCCCACCAACAGTGCAGGAGGGTTCCCTTTTCTCCATACCCCCTCCAGCATTCGTTATTTGTAGACTTTTTAATGATGGCCATTCTGACCGGTGTGAGGGGACACCTCATTGTAGTTTTGATTTGCATTTCTCTAATGATTAGTGATGTTGAGCATCTTTTCATGTGCCTGTTGGCCACCTGTGTATCTTCTTTGGAGAGATGTGTATTTAGGCCTTCTGTCCATTATTTTAATTGGGTTGTTTGTTTTTTCAATATTGAGTTGTGTGAGCTGTTTGTAAATTTTGGAGATTAACCCCTGGTCTGTCGCATCATTTGCAAATATTTTCTCCCATTCAGTAGGTTGTCTTTTCGTTTTGTTAGTGCTTTCCTTTGCTGTGATACATGTGTTTCCAGAGTTTTAAATGCTACTGCACAGCCATTGGAACATTAGATGTTTCAACAATGCATCCTACAACAGAAAGAAAAAAGAGATTAACCTTAAATCAACCAGAGAGTACGTGTAATACACATGCTTCTGATCTTAATCAGCAGAATCTTGACAAGGGTAAAAATCTGGACATCATGGTGCCTGATGTCACCCGTCTGGCCAAAAGAGGAACCGAGAGAGAAAAAAAGCAGCCCCTGACATCTGGAGCTGATCTGACACTTACAGCTAGATCTCTGTATGATCACAGGCTGCCTGAGGCTCACAGCCAGGCCGTTTTGTTCTGCGGGACATAAAAACCCTCACAGACAATCAACCTCAGAGGTTGCTGTGGTTACTCAGAGACCAGGATGAGATGAGACAAGACAAGCCTGCTTCATAGTTTTGTCTAAGACGACATAAATGAGGTCACCCACAAAGCACCCAATCGTAGAACCGTCCCTGCTTCCTGGGAGCACTCCAGCCAGAGCAAAGCCAGGCTTCCTTAGAAGCTGCACCAAACCACCTGCCTGATGCCCAGTCCTGTAACAGGTTCTTCCTCGCACCCTCCCACCAGCCCTCCCCTGCTGCCCACCGTCTGCATCTTCCTTCCCTCCGGCCAGTGAAATGCCAACGTGGTCACTTACACGTATGTCCCTGGCGCACTGGCTGAAGGGCAGCGGGCAGTGGATGCGCCCACAAGTGCCAGGCCTGTGGAGCAGGTGCGGCCAGGGTTCCCCTCTGCCACTTACGTGCTACGCTCCCCTGTCCACTCACTGCCATTCTCTGTGCCTTGGTTTCCCCGTATGCAAAACACAGGAACGTTCTATCTCAAAGGGGGCTTGTTGAGCAATAACGAGAAGAGGCCCCAAAATAACAAAAGATAACAGATGGTGACTGTTACTGCCCTTACCTGTCCGTGTCCTAAATTATTCCAACCACAGCTCAAGACTTGCCAGTCTTCCCAGGACACCAAACTAATTCAGGCCCCGTAAGAGGACCATGGCGGGCCAGGAAGGCTACTGTCCGCACTCAGCCGGCCCGGCGCCCGTGGTCCACATACCTCTCCCCCGGTGTGGACTGAGCAGAGCCGGGCAGCTGGCAACGTGGTCCAGGCAGTGGGGAAGGGCAGGCCGTGCTGGCCACAGCCCTGGACAGCTCACACACAGCTCCACTCCGGGCAGGCCCCCAAGTCCACAGCCACCACTGCGGCTCTCCGGGCCACCCAGGTGGGCCACGTTAGCTCAGGGCAGGCTCTCCCGCCAGGTGTGGCACGGGGCCCGCAGGCTAGCCCCCAGCTCTCCCTCACTGGGGAAATCGGCCAGCCTCCCCTGGATGAAAGGATTACCATGAGCTTTAATGTCTATAGGATCAGCCCCTTCTGGGAGCTACAGGTGATTTCCTAATTCCACAAGGGCACAATTGTTTGTAAAGGAACAGGTGGTCAGACCCCACCTTATTCTTGGGACTGAACCCTCTCTCTAGCCCATTCTCCCCTTGGCAGAAGAGAGTGGAGAACCCCATAACCTTCACCCATGACCCGGTGATGGACTGCAAGTTTTAATTCACCCCACACCATTTACAATTTTATTTCAGTTAAAAAAATTAATTTATTAGTTATTGTGATAAGATATACATAGCATAAAGTTTACCATTTTAACTGCTTTTCAGTGTACAGTTCTGTGGCATTAAGTACATTTATACTGTTGTGCAACCATCACCACCATCATCATCCCCAGAACTTTTTGATCTTCCCAAACTGAAACTCTGTCCCCATGAAACACTAATTCCCCGTCCCCCTCTCCCCAGGCTCTGGCAGCCACCATTCTACTTTCTGTCTCTACAACTTCAGTGACTCGAGATACCCCATGTAGGTGGAATCATATGGTATTTGTCCTTTTGGACTGGCTTATTTCTTGGCCTAGGGTATTCAAGGTTCACCCAGGTTGTAAAGTATCAGAATTTAATTCCTTTTTATGGCCCAATAATATTCCATTTTGTGTACATACCATGTTTTATTTGTCCGTTCGTCTGTTGATGACGTGGATTATTTCCACCTTTTGACTATTGTGAATAATGCTGCTGTGAACGTATGTATACAGATACCTGTTTGAGTGTCTGCTTTCAATTCTTTTGAGTATATACTCAAAAATGGAATTTCTGGGACATATGTTAATTTTATATTTACTATTTTGAAGAAACATCACAGTGGCTGCAGTATTCTATATTCCCACTGTCAGTGCATAAGGTTTTCAGTTTTTCCACATCCTTACCAACACTTGTTATTTTCTGGTTTGTTTGTTTGTTTGTTAATAATAGCCATCCTAATGGGTGTGAAGTGGTATTTCATTGTGGTTTTGGTTTGCATTTCCCTAATGACTAATGATCTTGAGCATCTTTTCATGGGCTTATTGGCCATTTGTATATCTTCTTCAGAGAAATGTTGATTTAACACCCTCCCCGTTTTTAATTGGATTATTTGTATTTTTGTTGTTGAGTTGTCAGAGTTCTTAATATACTCTGGATACTAGACCTTTATCAGATATATGATTTTCAAATATTTTCTCTCATCTGTAGGTTGTCCTTTTACTTTCTTAATGATGTCCTTTGATGCACAGAAGTTTTGAATTCTTATGGAGTCCAATTTGTCTATTTTTCTTTTGTTGTTTGTGCTTTTGGTGTTATATATAAAAACCCATTACCAAATCCAATGTCATGAAGATTTACCCTGTGTTTTCTTCTAAGAATTTTATGATTTTGACTCTTATATTTAGGTCATTGATTTTAAAATTACTTTGTAAATCAGTTAAGAAAGAAGATGAAATATGCATTTATATCAATTTTTATAATTACAAACTATCTGTACACATTTTCTCTCTCTTCCTTTATGTTTATGTGTGTATGTGTCCTGTGTGTGTGTGTGTGTGTGTGTGTGTGTGTGTATGAATTTCTATCTGGGTTTCGTTGCTTTCAGCCTGAAAACCAGTGTGTCTTTAAGATGTGTCTTAAAGACGGGTCTATTAGCAATGATTCATTTTTAACTTTTCTGAGAACATCTTTATCTTCTTTCTTTTTTTTTTTTAATTTATTTATTTATTGGCTGTGTCGGGTCTTCGTTGCTGCGCATGGGCTTTCTCTAGTTGCGGTGAGTGGGGGCTACTTTTCGTTGCGGTGCGTGGGCTTCTCATTGCGGTGGCTTCTCTTGTTGTGGAGCATGGGCTCTAGGCGCCCGGGCTGTGGTAGTTGTGGCTCGCAGGGTCTAGAGCGCAGGCTCAGTAGTTGTGGTGCACAGGCTTAGTTGCTCTGTGGCACACAGGCTTAGTTGCTCCGTGGCATGTGGGATCTTCCCGGACCAGGGCTCGAACCCATGTCCCCTGTACTGGGAGGCGGATTCTTAACCACTGCGCCACCAGGGAAGCCCTTTATCTTCTTTCTTGAAAGATACTTTTGCTAGATAATAAGATTCTTGGTTGACAATATTTTTTTCTTTTCAACACTTTGAAACTGTCATCTCACTGCCTTTGGCCTCCACTGTGTCTGATGAAATGTCATATTAGGGTTCCCTTGTATGTGATGAGTCATTTTTCTCTGGCTGTTTTCAAGATTTTCTCTTGGTCTTTCAGTATTTTTACTATGATATGTCTGGGTGTGGATCTCATGGTATTTATCCTGTTTGGAGTTCTTTCAGCTTACTGGATGTGTAGATTAATGTTTTTCAGCAAATTAGGGAAGTTTTCAGTCATTATTTTTTCTGTTTCTTTCTCTTTCTCCTCTCCTCTGGCACTTCTACTACATGTATGTTGGTACACTTAAGTGTATCCCATATTTTTCAGGAACTCTGTTCATTTTTATCCACTCTCTTTTCTCTCTGTTCTTCAGTTGCATGAACTCTATTGATCTATCTTCAAATTTGCTGATTCTTTCTTATGACAGTCCATATCTACTGTTAAGCCCCTTTAACAAAATTTTTATTTTTTTCATTGTACTTTTTACATTTCCATATATATTTTCTATGTCTTTATTATTATTCTCTATTTTATGAGACACTGTCTTCATACCTTCCTTTACTTCTTTGAGCTTCCTGGATATAAAGTTTAGGGTTTTTCAATAAATTTTGGAAGTTTTCAACCACTATTTCTTCAAATATTTTTGTCTGCTCCTTTCTCTCTCAACTCTCCTTCTGGTACTACCATTACATTTAATGTTATTTTGAAATTCTTTGAGGTTTTGTTCAGTTTTCTTCATTATTTTTTCTGTTTTTTGGCTTGCATAATTTCTCTTTACTTCTCTTCAAAATCACTAATTCTTTCTTATCCCAGTTTGAATATATTGTTGAGCTCCTCTAGTGAATTTTTTTTCAGTTATTTTAGAATCTCCCATTTAGTTGTTTTAAAGTAATTTCTATCTCTTTATTGATATTTCCTATTTGGTGCAACATTTTCATCATACATTCCTTTATTTCTTTAATTATGGTTTCCTTTATTCTGTGAACTTATTTATAATGACTACTTTAAAGGCTTTTTCAGTTAAATCTAACATCTTGTCACTCTAACAAGCAGTTTTTCTTGCCTGCTTTTTCCTGGCATATGGGTCAAACACTGACATCAGAAATGATTCCTTCAATGGAGCCAGAGTTTGATTGGATTTGTTTGTAGAACAGTTTATGCCTCAGAGCATTGTGGAAAACAATAGAGCAATCAGGTCTTTATATTTTTGTACAGCTTCAAGTTATTGTGAGTGTCCCTTCATTTCAACTTGAAGGGCTTCCTTTCCCATTTCTTGTAGGGCAGGTCTAGTTCTAATGAAGTGCTTTAGCTTTTGTTTATCTGGGAATGTTTTAATTTCTCCCTCACTTTTTTAATTTTAATTTTTAAAAATTTCAGTTGGTGTAAAATTTACCATCTTAACCATTCTAAGCATACAGCTCAATAGTGTTAAGCAATCTCCCACATTTTTGAAGGACAGTTTTGCTGGGTATAGAATTCTCAGATGACAGCTTTTCCCCCCAATACTTGGAATTTGTCATCTCACTGCCTTCTGGCCTCCAAGAACACTGCTGAGAAATGACTGATAATCACACTGAGCATTGCTAGGGCTAGCAGCTTCTGAATCCGCCATTTTGTTCACACATGTAAGCCTTTAAAACAGTGTTTTAACGTGTATCACTTAAGAGTAATGAACTACACCCTTTCCCACAATGTTTCACAGAGATAATGCTGTGCTCATTTACAAAGGCACCTAGTTCAGCTAACAAGGAATCTAGGCATGTATCAAATGAAATATGTGAACCACACACTTCTAAACACAAATTTTCAAAGATATAACGCTATATTCGTTCATTCACATGCTTCATTCTGTTAAACACAGTGATTAAATATATATCGCTGAAGAATGGAGCATGTGAGCCACACTCATGACACAGCATTCCACACATAGCATCGTACTTCTTCACTTATCCACTTGTCTCAATTCAATCATAGTTCAAACGTGTATGCCGTAAGAATGAAGCACTTGAACCACACACTTCTACTCCAGTATCGTCATATACTTACCAACCAGCTTGTTAAACACAGTGTTCAAATGTGGATCACAGAATAACAAGCTACCTGAACCACATACTCGGTGACACAGTCTCAGCTCACGTCACTACAGGAAAGAGTGTTTGCGCCACAGAGTGACTGACTCAGTGATAGACAGAGACAGCTCTACAGGATCAGTCACGCACCCAGTTCAGTTAAACACGAGTCTCAACACACGTCACTAAGGAAAGCAGTACACACAGCACATGTTGCCAATCACAGGGTGTCACAGACACATCTTGCACTGAAGGAGTAACTGCACCACCAGCTGATAAATACGGAATTCTCAGAGATACCACCATACAGAGTCATTCACACTCATGTCTCTCTTAAACACAAGCTTCAACATCTGACACTAAGTGAATAGTACATGTACTGTGCCCTGCTGACCACAGCGCTTCAGAGATATCCTAACGACATACATCAGGAAGGAAAGCAGTTTGTGCACTGTACACGGATAAAGAGTTTCAAAAGATCACCCTACTGAGCCTTTCATGCCCCTCACACTGTCAAAGAGTTTTCTACAAAGGTCACTAATCAAAGTATTGCCTGCGGGACTTCCCTGGTGGCGCAGTGGTTAAGAATCCACCTGCCAATGCAGGGGACACAGGCTTGATCCCTGGTCCAGGAAGACCCCACGTGCCACGGAGCAACTAAGCCCGTGTGCCACAACTACTGAGCCTGCGCTCCACAGCTACTGAAGCCCACGCGCCTAGAGCAACAAGAGAAGCCACCACCATAAGAAGCCCACACACCTCAACAAAGAGTAGCCCCTGCTTGCCGCAACTAGAGAAAGCCCACGTGCAGCAATGAAGACCCAACACAGCCAAAAATAAATAAATAAATTTATTTTTTTTAAAAAGTACTACCTGCACATCCCAGCATCTCACAGCTGTAGCATAACCACAGTAACAGTGCACCTAGTTCTATTTTTATCGGTGTTTCAACAATATCACTACACTAAAAACATACAACAAAGTGCACAGTACAAGATCAACACACAAAAATTAGTTATATTGCTATACGATAACAGTGAGTAACCCAAAAGGGAAATTAAGAGGACAATTGTACTTAAAATAGCATCCAAAAGAATGAAATGCTTGGGAGTAAATTTAACCAAGGAAGTGTAATAGTCATACTTTAAAAAGTACAAACATTGCTGAGAGCAATTAAAGATCTAAATAAATGGAAAGACATCCTGTGTTCATGGGCCGGAAGGCTTAATATTGTTAAGATGACATTCTTCCCTGGTGACTTATTGATTCAAGACAGTCTCTCTCAAAACCCCATCAGCATTGTTGCACAAAAATGGAAAATCTGACCCTAAAATTTATACAGATCCCTGTTTTCCAGGATCACAGGGCTCAGATTGTCCCTACTGCCAGTGTGTGGGTAACTGTCACGAATACCCGGGAGTGATATTTGTGCAGGGTTATGAGAGCAAGAGGTACACAGTATAAAATATCATCCCTTCCTCCCTCCCCACCAAAAGGAGAAAATGTACGAGAAGAGTGAGGTGAAAGATATGACAGTGTGAGGGACAATGTGGACCCATTTGCCAGTGAAACTGGTGAAAATTATAAAAGCACAACCATTTAAAGTCTCTAGATGGGAATTCCCTGGTGGTCCAGTGGTTAGGACTCGGCGCTTTCACTGCTGTGGCCTGGGTTCAATCCCTGGTCAGGGAACTAAGATCCTGCAAGCCATGTGGTGCAGCCAATAGTAGTAGTAGTAGTAGTAGTAGTAATAATAATAATAATAATAATAATAATAATAATAATAAAGTCTCTAAAATAGTTTAGGGGCATAGAGAAAATTAAAAAATATTCAAGAAAATCTATTAGAGCTCAACAAGCATGCCAGGAGTTGGTGGTGGGTTTTTGGGGTTTTTAAAAATATTTATTTATTTATTTATTTGGTTGCACTGGGTCTTAGTTGTGGCAGGCGGGCTCCTTAGTTGCGGCACACAGGCTACTTAGTTGTGGCATGTGGGATCTAGTTCCCTGACCAGGGATCAAACACGGGCCCCCCCGCATTGGGAGTGCGGAGTCTTAACCACTGTGCCACCAGGGAAGTCCCGTAGTTGGTGGTGTTTGAAACAGAATGCACTTCCTCCCTGCTCTCAGCTCAGGGCTCCCTCCCACCCCAGCTCCCACCGGAAGGTCTATCTTCCCAGCAAGGAAAGGGCTTCAGCATTTCTCCATCCTGTCCTCAGCTCCCTGCTGTGGAAGCTACATTCTCCACAAGTGTGGCCAAGAGGTGGGGGTCCCTTCTTCCCCAGGTTCCACTGGTGGAACAGGAGCTCTACCTTGGGATCAGTGCCACCAAGAGCACTGAGGCCCTGATTGCCCTTGTCTGAGTCGGGAAGGTGGTACTTCCACATTTGGAGAGACAAGCCAAGAAGACCTGAGTCAACTGCCCTTCCCCTCTACTGAGTGCCCAGCTCCTCCTGGGGTGATATCACTCAGAAAAAGTGGGCCATTGTCCTCACCCTCAGCTCCAGACCCTGGCTCAGAGATTTTGCCTGGGGGGAGAGTCAGGTCATCAAGCAGATAAACCCTCATCTCTTCCCAGAGGAACTGACTTCATCTGCAGTAGAGTGTGGAGAAGTTCAATCCTAAGAGGGCTCTCAGCAGTGGAGGATGTGGTGAAAGGCAGTTGGAAGGAGACTGGTGGGATTACTGGACACATAAGCTAACTGTAGGCTGGCTGGTTTACCCCCAAACCAGGAAGGGAGACAGCTGGGAGGGAGACCGCCTGGGATGAGAACAGATCTCAAACACTGACCTCTGCAAATATCCATTCAAAAGAGTGGGGGCTTGATGGGTTCAGACTATGGAGCAAGTTATGCCCCCTGGGTATTTTTGAAAACAGTAGAGGAATCAGCACGCAATTAGTGGGGTTTAACAGCTGGATGCACTCAGGGAAAGAGACAGTCAAAGAGAGCCCTGACAAAACCAGTGTCATTCCAAGGTGACAGCATGCACATCCAAGGCTGTGCCCCAGAAACCTTACAGGCTCAACACCGCAGAGATGGAAATAGATTCCACTAAAATAATCCAGCCAGTCAAGAAACAAAAAGAGCTAATAACAATAACAAGCCCAGGAAGAGGACCAGTACCCAGAGTTGCTATCGTGTATCATCCAAAATGTTCAGGGTCCAGTAGAAGAATTATGAGACATGCAAATAAACTGGAAAGAATCACCCATTCACCAGGAAAAAAAAAAAAAAAAAAGGAAAGCAGGCACAGAAACTGACAGCGAATGAGACCAGATGTTGCTTTTAACAGACAAAGCCTTCAAAGTAGCCATTATAAACACCATCAAGGAGTAAAGGAAGGCATGATGCATTCAACAGAGAGTAAAAACAAAGAGATAGAATTGACTTTAAAAAAGAATCAAATGGATATTCTGGAATTGAAAGGACAATAGCTGAAACAAAAAATTAGGGGAGCTTGGCAGTGGATTTTAACTGG
The DNA here is from genome assembly GCF_028021215.1 of Eschrichtius robustus. Taxonomy (NCBI): domain Eukaryota; kingdom Metazoa; phylum Chordata; class Mammalia; order Artiodactyla; family Eschrichtiidae; genus Eschrichtius; species Eschrichtius robustus. The sequence continues at coordinate 65,231,990 of NC_090843.1, read as the reverse complement.
CAGAAGAAAGAATTTGTTAAGTTAAGGATAAGGTCCATAGAGCTTGTACTATGTACAGATACATAGTAGTAAAAATGTTGAAAGCCTAAGACAGGGAAACAGTTTTGAAAGCAGCCACAACTAAGAGTCTACATGCTGCAACTAAGAAGTCTGCATGCTGCAACTAAGACCCAGTGCAGCCAAAATAAATAAACAAATGAATGAATGAATGAATAAATAAATATTTTTTTAAGAAAAAGGATGTACATGGTAACCACTAAGGAAATAACTAAAAAATATATAGTGAAAAAATCATTAAATAAATTAAAATACTATATTAGAAAATATCCATGTAATGCAAAAGAAAGCAATTAAGGAGAAATAGAGGAACACAAAAGACATAAGACACATAGATACAAACAAAAAGCAAATGTCAGAGGAAAATCCAAGTATGTTAATAGTAATGTAAAATATAAATGGATTAAACAATCCAAAAATTAGGCAAAGATTGTTGCACTGGATTTAAAAAAAAAAGATCCAACTCTATGCTGTCTACAGGAGATACACTTTAAAGATACAAAGAGATTGAAAGTAGAAAGGTGGAAAAAGATGTATCATGCAAACAGTACCCACAAAATAGGCTTGAATAGCTATTATAATATCAGACCAAATAAACTTTAAAATAAACAATGTTACTTGAGATATGAAGGGACATTTTATAATGATAAAAGGGTCAATCCATCAGAAGCCATAACAATTTAAAACATTCTTGTACTTAATAACAGCATCAAAATGTGTTGCAAATTTTGACAGAAATGAAGGGAGAAACAGACAATTCAATATTAATCACTGGAGATTAAAATGAACATCACCATAAACCAGTTAGACCCAACAGACAGCTATGGAACACTCCACCAAACAACAGCAGAATACATATTCTTCTCAAATGCCCATGGAACATTCCCCAGGGTAGACCATATGCTGGGCCATAAAACAGATCTAAGATGGCTAGACTAAAATAAAAAGTTAAATAACAAACTAAAAAAGAAGGTACCTAGCCTTACATCCTCCTTACCTTTTGACCTACTAATATCACCATAATCTTGATAATCTGTATACTTTTTAAAATCCTATACCAGCATTTAAAGTGATTTATGGGACTTCCCTGGTGGCGCAGTGGTTAAGAATCCACCTGCCAATGCAGGGGACACGGGTTCAAGCCCTGGTCTGGGAAGATGCCACCTGCTGCAGAGCAACAAAGCCTGTGCACCACAACTACTGAGCCTGCGCTCTGGAGCCCGCAAGCCACAACTACTGAGCCTGCGTGCCACAACTACTGAAGCCCGCATGCCTAGAGCCTGTGCTCTGCAACAAGAGAAGCCACCACAACAAGAAGCTCGTGCACCGCAATGAAGAGTAGCCCCCACTCGCCGCAACTAGAGAAAGCCCGTGCACAGCAACGAAGACCCAATGCAGCCAAAAATAAATAAATTTATTTATCTAAAAAAAGAAGTGATTTACGTATCACCATTACAGTAGTGCAGGATTCCTTATTTGTCTATGTATTTGCCTTTACCAGAGAGCTTCATGTTTTCGTATGCTTTCATGTTCCTCTCCAGCGTCATTCATTTCAACTTGAGGGACTCCCTTTAGCAATTCTTATACAGTAGGTCTAGGGGTGATGAACAACCTCAGCTTTTGTTTACCTGGGAAGGTCCTTATTTCTCCTTCATTTTTAAAAAACTTTATTTTTTGGCTGTGTTGGGTCTTAGTTGCAGCATGTGGGATCTTCATTGAGGCATGTGGGATATTTTTTGTTGTGGTGTGGGCTCTTCGTTGTGGCACACGGGCTTCTCTCTAGTTGTGGTGTGCTGGTTTTCTCTCTCTAGCTCCAGGGCACATGGGCTCTGTAGTTGTGGCGTGCGGGTTTTCTCTCTCTAGTTGAGGCGCACTAGCTCAGTAGTTGTGGCATGCGGGCTTAGTTGCCCCATGGCATGTGGGATCTTAGTTCCCTGACCAGGGATCAAACCCACGTCCCCTGCATTGGAAGGTGGATTCTTTACCACTGGACCACCGGGGAAGTCCCTCTCCTTCATTTTTGAGAGATAGTTGTGTCAGTTATAGTATTCTTGGTTGGCAGGTTTTTTTTTCTCTCATTACTGTGAATATGTCAATCCACTCCCTTCTGGCCTGTAATATTTCTGCTGAGAAATCTGCTGATAATCTAATGGGAGCTCCCTTGAATATGACAGGTCACTTTTCTCTTGCTGCTTTCAAGATTCTCTCTTTTACTTTTGACAGTTTGATTAAAATGTGTCTCAGTGTAGGCTTCTTTGCATTTATCTTGTTTGGAGTTCTTTGAACATCTTAAATTTGGATGTTCATTTCCTTCCTCAGAGTTGGACCATTGTATCCTCAAGTAAGCTTTCTGTTCCTTTCTCTCTCTCTGTCTTCTCCTTCTGGAACTCCCATAATGTCTATGTTGTCACCTTGAAAGTATCCTATAAGTTCCTTAGTCTTTCTTCACTTTTCTTCATTCTTTCTTTGTTTTGTAACTTCAAATGACTTGTCTCTGAGTTTTCTGATTCTTTCCTTCGCTTGATCAAGTTGGCTATTGAACCCCCCTACTGAACTTTTAAATTCAGTTATTGTATTCTTCAGGTCAGTTTGGTTCTTTTTTAATAGTTTCTACCTTTGTTGATATTCTCATTTTGTTCATGCATCATTTTCCTGATTTTGTTTAGTTGTCTATCTGTGTTTTCTTGTAGATCATTGAGCTTCTTTAACACAATTATTTTGACTTATTTGACAGGTAATTCAGAGATCTCCTTTTTTTTTTTTTTTTTGGTTTGGTTTCTGGACATTAATTTTGTTCCTTTGATTGGGACATCTTTCCTTGTTTGTTCACGTGCCTTGTGATTATTTGCTGAGTTTTATGCTTTGAAAAAAGTCACCTCTCCCAGGTTTTATACAGGGGAATACCCTCACCAATTAGCCCAGCTAGATATTCTGGGGCCTCTGAAATCTTTTGATGGGAGCGGGGTAGGTGCAAGTTCTCTGGGCTTGTGCACATAACTTCCCAATTAGGTTTGCCTGGTTCTTTTTAAGGAGCATGAAGTCCCTTGATCCCTCTGGTGCCTGTCTAAGGTACTGCATGTTCCCTGGCTCTCCTCTGTTCTCAGCAGCCCCCAGGCATCTGAAGCATGCCAGCTGCCTGTCAGCTCCCCAAAGCAGGCGAGATAGATACCAGTCCTCAGGCACATCTCCAAAAAGCCAGAATGCTGTGCTCATGCTCTGCCCTTCTCTCTCCCTCCTGGGGGAGAAGCTACGAAGTTGGGCATCTTCTGATCACACCAAGCTGCCCTGGCCTCTGTCTGCAGTACCACAGGCCCTCTGGTGCTGCTGAAAGCTGCCCTCACTCCTCCTTGCTTTTGGCAGCCTCCAGACATCCAAACTGCATTGGTTCTGTTAGCCCTCAAGTCAGGAGAGACAGAAACCAGTGCCTTGGGCAGCCCTCTGAAAGCTGGAATGATGACGTACATCTCATGTTCTCTTCCCCACACCCCACCCCACCCCCCAGGTACAAGCTGTGCTGGCCGTATATGTGTGGGGGGGTGGCAATCACAGATAAAGTGAAATGGCTCTTCTTACACTTTGCAATGTGGCTGTTCTTGGCTTTGTATTTGCCTGGGGTACTGCAACTCTTAGCTGGTTTCTGGAGTTCTCCTAAAGATCTTGTGGTATTTCTAGTGTTACTTTGATGTCTCTGTTGGGGATGAGGGCTGAGACTTCCTATCCTGCTATCTTGCTGGCATCACCTTGATTACTCTGTTCTTTACCCAAAAGATCACATGAGGTGTCAAGACGTATAGAGGCCAGTGTCTAAAAGGTGCTCAACACAAATGCATTGAATGAAAGGCTGAGTGAGTGAGGCAGACCAGACAAAGACCATACCTCCTTTAACTAGTGAGGAAACTAAAGATCAGGAAGGCTACGGAATACGCCCAAAGTCGAAGTCTTAGTCTGTAGCAGGATGGCAGTCAGAGACCCAGGCCATCTGCAAGCAAGAGATGGGTCTGTAAGGGGCTGAATAGTGTCACCCAAAAAGACATGCCCACCGTGAACCTCAGTTGTCACCTTATTTGGAAATAATAGGATCTTTGCAGACATAATCCAGTTAAAGATCTCAAATGAGATCATCCTGGATTTAAGGTAGGTCATAATTCCATTGACTGATGTCCTCATAAGAGAAAGGAGGGGGAGATTCGAGAAAGAGATGCAGAACTAAGGATGTCTCATGAAGATGGAGGCAGAGATGGGAGGGATGTGGCTATAAGGCAAGGATTGCTAGCAACCCCGGAAGCCGGGAAAGAGGCATGGAACAGACGCTCCATCAGCGCCTCCAGAGAGGACCAACCCTGCTGCCACCTTGACTTTGGACTGCTGGCCTCCAGGACTGGGAGAGAATAAATTTCTGGTGTTTTGAGACACCCAGTTTGTGGCTCTTTGTTACAGCAGCCCTAGGAATCTAATATAGGATCTAGCTTCCCTCTCAGAGGTGTAACTTTTTTTTTTTTTAATAAATTTATTCATTTTATTTATTTATTTTTTGGCTGCGTTGGGTCTTCGTTGTTGTGTGCTGGCTTTCTCTAGTTGCAGCAAGCAGGGGCTACTCTTCATTGCGGTGCGCGGTCTTCTTGTTGCGGTGGCTTCTCTTGTTGCGGAGCATGGGCTCTAGGTGCGTGGGCTCAGTAGTTGTGGCTCGTGGGCTCTAGAGCGCAGGCTCAGTAGTTGTGGCACATGGGCTTAGTTGCTCCGCGGCATGTGGGATCTTCCCGGACCAGGGCTCGAACCCGTGTCCCCTGCACTGGCAGGCGGATTCTTAACCACTGCGCCACCAGGGAAGTCCTATGATGCTTAATTTTATGTATCAATTTGCCTGGGCCACGGGGTGCCCAGATACTTAGTCAAATACTATTTGGGGTGTGTCTGCATGGGCGTTTTTGGATGAGATTATAATTTGGATTGGTAACTGAGTAAAGCAGCTTGCCCTCCCCACTGTGCGTGGGCCTCACCCAATCTGTTAGAGGCCTGAATAGAACACAAAGGTGGAATGAGGGAGAACATGCTCTCGCTGACTGCCTTTGAGATGGGACGTTGGTCTTCTCCAGCACTCAGACTAGAACTCGGACTGGAGTTACACCATTGCTCTCCTGGGTTTCAGGCCTTTGGACTCAGACTGGATCTATGCCACTGGCTGTCCTGGGTCTCCAGCTTGCTGACTGCAGGCCTTGGGGCTTCTAAGTCTTCATAACCACCAGAACCAAGCCCTTCAGTCAAATGCAGAAATTATGACGCTGCAAGCCCCTTCCTGTAAAGTTGGACCTTGTGATATAGCCTCCAGTTTCTCTCCTTTAAAGGGCTTTCTTCAACTCCTCCACCCCTATGCTGCAGATATAAAACCACAGGGAAACTGAGACTTCCCTCGTGGTCGTGTTTGGGGAATTAAGGTCCCACAAGCTGGGCTTCCCTGGTGGTGCAGTGGTTAAGAATCCGCCTGCCAATGCAGGGGACATGGGTTTGATTCCTGGTCATGGAAGATCCCACATGCCGCAGAGCAGCTAAGCCCGTGCGCCACAACTACCAAAGCCCGTGCACCTAGAGCCCATGCTCTGCAACAAGAGAAGCCACCGCAATGAGAAGCCCGCGCACCGCAATGAAGAGTAGCCCTTGCTCGCCGCAACTAGAGAAAAGCCCGCGCGCAGCAACGAAGACCCAACGCAGCCATAAATAAAATAAATAAATTTATTTTAAAAAAATCGCAAAAGCCATGAAGCGTGGCAGAAGAACAAACAAACAGAAACGATGGAGGATCTAAGAAAATGGGGCCAGCCTGAGCGGTTGATCCAGTCCCTCACTTTCCCAAACCTATGAAAGACCTCTAAATGGAAACCATTTGAAAATCACAGACTTGGAGAGAGGCATTTTACTTTGTCTTCATTCAGAGAGGCCCAGTCAAAGCGGGACGCCAACAGGTGATCTTGGTGCCTTAGAGTTCATGGTCCAAACCCAGGAGTGGATGGACACGGACTGAGGGAGGCCTGCAGTGGTGGTTCTGAATCGTCCACCATGCGTTACTGGCCCTCACACTCCTATGACCTCCACTCTAGCTGCACGTTTTTGTCATTCATCTTCAAGTTCCCAGATCTGTTCTCACTCGCCTGCTTCCCACAGGAAGTCCTCTGGGTGAGAGCCCACCACTCTCAGCAGCAGCTGCTCGAGCGACTACATCTGCCCTGTCACCTCTAAAAAGAGGAAGATGGGCAAACGTGAACGAGTCCCGCCAATGGCACCTCTGAATGAAGACGTTGACTAGATGAATCAAGGGGGAAGGGCTGTCATTTGGCACAAAGTCGTGAACCCAGGGTTGTTTGAAATATTGCAGTAGATCATAAAAAAGCTGACAGAGCACAGATATGTTTGGAGTGCTTTACTGGTTCTTACGCTAACCTCCCAGTAGCCCTGAGTGAGGCCCCTCTTTATACGTAGACGGTGAGAGCGAGGGAGTTTAAGACACACCCTCGACCCACGAGAGCCAGTGACAGCTGGGGACTCCAGCCCAGGCAGCCCAGCTCCAAAGCCCCTCGATTACGCTTTCCGGATGTGGGCAGGAAGTCCTCCAGCTCAGTGCCTTTAGATGGATTGTGGAGGGAAGGAGCGGCGGGTCAGTCGGGGGGTGTCAGGAAACGTTTCCGTGACCACTTGCACCTCTTGCCCACCTCACACAGACCCCTTCGTGGACTTCGCTTTGGGAACACGGAGAGGGTTAGGGCCTTCGGGGACAACATTTGCGACTCTCATCCGGCCTTCATTGCTCACTCGGCGGGGACAGTGTTCACTCTCTCTAGGAGCCAACATGAGCCACGTTCAAGAGCTCACAAAATCCATGCTCAGCAAGTAAGAGTGGACCTTGAGGCACAGCACCGCATTTCCTGCGCTCTCAAGATTCCCCTCGCAGCTTTCCTCCTAAGTCAGCTCATCTGCGGCCTCAGGGGCAATAGGCCTCGATAAACTCAACGATAAGTTTAACAATAAACTGGTGACATCACCGGACCGGACAGAAGCGGAGAGTCCTCGGGATGCAGAAAGGAGGGCGAAGGGCAGGCTGGGAGGACTTCCGGGATGAGTCACGTGGGGCCGCATGACGTCACTGACGCCCCACTGTGACGCACGTGGAGCCGCAGCGGGATTGGTCGGCCGGGCGTGGGGCGGGGCTAAAAGCCGAGCTCGTGCACCTGAGGCTGTGCTGGTCACGCAGGTGCGTCCTACCTGCGCCCAGGTGTCCCGGGTCCCAGAGCTGAGGCCAGCACTCGCCCACCGCCCGTCCAGGCCCGGGCCGCTGCCTCCGGCATCGAGTCTCTCAGGCCCACCCTTGCCTTCGCACCTGCTCTTGCCTCCCTCCCGGCCCCGTCCGTGCAGGTCCGGGGAGCCAGGCGGGGGGCGCGGCCTGGAGAACTGCCCTGGGAAGGACGGGGGGCGTAGGCACAAAAGGAACAGCGGGACAGCTCTGGAGCCTTGGAACAAATTTAGTCTGGACCTCACTGAACCTCTGGAAACATCCATAAAAGAAACTTGAGTTGAGAGTGTAGGAAGTAAAAGAAGAGTCCCGCCCTGTAGAGGAAAACTGAAGAAGAGAACCAGGAACTAGGTCTTGGGAGTGTCTAAAAGTTTTGACAGGTGCAGACAGGATGTCCTCCTGGATAAGAAATGTCAGAAGCTCAAAGTAGGGCTCAGCCCCCAGCTCTCAAAGGCGTGGAGAGTGCAGTTCTTTCCCGAGGAACCCCAGGATTGGTTGGCTGGTGGTTGTCCTGAGGGAGATGGGGACCTCAGTCCTCGGCCAGACTTTCTAGAAGAGTTTGGGAGCCTATGGTAATTCCTATTTTATTCTTAGGACCACTTCCCTTCAGGAAGAGAAGATATCAACAGACTGAACAACAGATTAAACATTCGAAAATATCTCTGTAAAAATGGCAGAGTCCTTATACTATCAAAATATGAATGGAAGCCCAAAGCAGAAAAATCTCTTTGGGAAAGTTAAAAAATAGCACAAGGCTCTTCCAAGGGAGTTCTTTCACGTGAGAAAGAATGGAGAAAAATGAATAAAGACCATTGTTGGGCTGCACACCTCAGCTCCTGCAGTCCTTGTAACTGCCCAGCAGCGAAGACGGAAGAAAGAGTCAGGAGACAGCCACAGAGGCATCCGTTTATTGGACGGGGAATCTTACACGGCAGAGGCAAAGGTCCTGGAGTGACGCCCCACTGTGTACGGCACAGGGCAGCAGTCTTCACTGTGGGGAGGGAGAGCTCTCAGTTTTAGGGAGCATGAGGTCAGAAGCACCCCTTGGTCAGTGGGGGAACTGCTTGAAGGAACAGGTCCCGCACAGCTCTGGGTTAGGAACCATCATGAGGGTCGATGTTTCCTGGTGATGACTGAACACACTGGAGCCGCTCCAGTCCGAGGGCTAGAATAATCATTAGCTGGGGGTCAGGCTGATCACGCGGATAGTTACTGATTAAACTTTCAGATTAAGATGGGGAGGCAATCACGCGCATAAGGTAGGGGTTAGGCAGGGCCGGGTCGGGCAGGGGACGTACAGAGAGCAAGAGAGCAGCCATTTATGGGGCCTGACCATTCAACCATCAAAGAAGGCAAAGTTCAATGAAGAATTCAAGAGCGTATTGGTTGTGAAGATTAAATGAAGTAACACATAAAATACCTACCACGGGTCCAGGGGCATAGTAGGTCCTCATAAAAGTGATAAAATTGCAAAGCTCTGAGTTTCCAGGCCACTTGTAGGTTTATGAGTCGTTTTGTGGTGATGATTCCCCAATTTACACATCCATCAGATAGTACAAGATCACACTGGCTATTCTGGGGATGCAATTAGGGTGATTTGGTTGGACTCCATTAAAGCCTAATCAGAGAAGAACAATACATATTCGAGAGAGAGGAGAGGGGGAAACAACAGAAGAAGGTAAAGTGGAAAAGGGAGCTGTGCCATAGCCATCTTCTGGCTTATGTGACTCCGCTGTAAGCATTGACAGCAGGCCTAGTTACTACTCGCGCTTAGAGAGAGCCTAGAATTAGGTTAAATCACATCTTGCCCCACAGTCCTGGGCAGCCCTGACAACTCCGAAGTCCTAAATTCTGACATGTCCGTGGAAGCCTAGTAGACATGCTAAGAATTAGGAGGCGAAACATTGTGTTCTCTGGAACCCATTCCCAGAGCATTCCCTGGCTTATCCTTCCCAACAGCCCTTTTTTTTTTTAAAGATTTTTTAAAAAATTAATTAATTAATTTTTGGCTGTGTTGGGTCTTTGTTTCTGTGCGAGGGCTTTCTCTAGTTGCGGCAAGCGGGGGCCACTCTTCATCGCGGTGCACGGGCCTCTCACTATTGCGGCCTCTCTTGTTGTGGGGCACAGGCTCCAGACGCGCAGGCTCAGTAGTTGTGGCCCACGGGCCTAGTTGTTCCGCGGCATGTGGGATCCTCCCAGACCAGGGCTCGAACCCGGTATCCCCTGCATTGGCAGGCAGATTCTCAACCACTGCGCCACCAGGGAAGCCCCCAACAGCCCTTTGAGATTGGTTATATCACAGTTAGAATTGAGGACTCTAGGGCAAAGAAACGTCAGGTGACTTGTCCAGTGGCACACAGTTAGTAGGCGGCGAGGACGGGGCTGGTATGCTTGCCACCTGCTTGGTAGAGGGAATCTTCCACAGTAATCCTTTCTTGTCTAAGGCAGTTTAAGCCCATATTTAAATTCTGATGAATAGGGACAGGGCTCTCCCTTTTATAGTTCTTCCATGTTGGAAGACAGCTGTTTTAGTCCCCAAAAGATGGCATTGTCTTCCTCTGACTGTTGATGGAATTACAGGGTCCTGTCTGCCATCAAGGCCTCTGTGCGTAGCCCCCAGTTGCCATCAGCAGCATCTGGCGGGTGACAGTAAGCAGGGCTTTTGGGTTTAGTAAAATGCCGAGTCAAGATCTCTAGGCTGAAAAACATCTCCAGAGATGAGTTCGGCCAACATTGTCACATGGGGCAAAGTTGAGAAAGTCACATTTATTGTCACATGGGGACTAGCTAGACAGGACCCTTGTCTCCTGCTAGCTACACCCACAGCTGATACCCTGCAGACAGAACTTTCTGCTTCTGGCTCTCCATTTCTCCAAGGTAAAGGGCATCCACGCTGCCCCAGTCTCTTCTGACCACGAACAAGTGTGGCAACCTTTTCATTAGATCATTGAAGACATTCGAGCCCAGCCAAACTTACTCGGGTTTATACTGAACTATGTCCTCAGCAAAACCAAAACCTAATAGGGTCACAGAAACTTTAAAAGGGGAAGGACAGGCAGGGAGGTGCAGACTTTCCAACTGTAATCCTCTTGGATTTTCCCATCTTAAGGGAGGGTTTCTTTCCTAATCAAGGTTTTCGAGGCAGATAGCAAAGGAGGAAAACCTGTCATAAAACAAAATCATCGGGACTTCCCTGGTGGTCCAGTGGCTAAGACTCCGCGCTCCCAATGCAGGGGGTCCAGGTTTGATCCCTGGTCAGGGAACTAGATCCCACATGCCGCAGCTAAGACCCAGTGCAGCCAAATAAATGAACAAATATTAAAAAACCCCAAAAAACCCGAAAATCTAAATGCCTGAAGTTCACGGACTCCCTGTCGACACAAATAATCAATAACCAAACTATAATGGGAATGGAAAAGGGTTTTATTTGAGCCAAACTGAGGACTGTAGCCCGGGAGACAGGCTCTCGGTAGCTCTGAGGATCTGCTACAGAGAAGCATGGTTTTCAGTGCAGTTTTATATCTTGTCAGAACGAACAACATCAAACAAGTCAGGGACACATTCCTTCAAGGTTTCAAAAAAAACGGACCAGCAAATACAAAGCGAGTCAGGGTGGCCTTGGCACCTGTGAAGGGAGTCTTACCATCAAAGGAGAAACCAGCACTGGCGTCCCAGAAAGGGAGGCCTTTCATCTTTATTTTTAACAGGGACATTCTTTACTTCTGGTCAGTGCACCCTTTTCTTTACAGCAGATGGGCAGTATATGTTGGACAGCACACACAGGCTGTTTGGTTAGCATATAATTCGAGTTAGCTCATGTATAACCAGAATGACTTCCCCCCCACCTCAATAAACTTCTTCCATTCTCCCCAAATCTGCAGTTTTTTTCCTCTGTGCGGCGGCCAGGGGCTTCCATCTCCCGTCACGGGCTGTGACTGGCCTTTCTTGTCAATTAATCAGGAGGCCACAGCTTGGAGAAGTCCTGTCCTCAGCCTGGGGCTCCGGGTTATGCAACGTTGGCTCCCAGTATTTGTAATGAAAAATTTAAATGTTGCATCCCTGCATCCTTGCTCCACAGCAATTACTCCTAGAGTCTGAGTACGACATCCCTTTATTCAGGTAGCTCATCAATGCAAGCACTTGCCAAGGCCAGCTCCCCTGCTCACTCGCTTGGAAATCCAGACTGAGCTTGTAAAATGGAACAGTCCAGTGGGCTCCTGGGCTTCACTGTTACAAGCACAGCTTTGATGCGAACAGTCTTGAAGGTACATCTTTGCCTCTAGCCTTAACTGTTTTAGTACCTATTCTCTAGAAGAGGAAATGCTTGGACAGAAGCATTTTTAAAACATTTGCCGCATTACGACCCAAACAGCTAGTTCCAGTTTATATTCTTTTCCAGTCCTGAACGAGAATATCTACTTCCCCACACTCTTTGCCAGTGTTGGCACTCATCCTTTTTTTGTATTAACTGGACATTGACTGTTTTGTCATAAAAGTGATTTATGGGACTTCCCTGGTGGTGTAGTGGTTAAGAATCTGCCTGCCAATGCAGGGGACACAGGTTCGAGCCCTGGTCCGGGAAGATCCCACATGCCACGGAGCAACTAAGCCCATGTGCCACAACTCCTGAGCCTGCGCTCTAGAACCCGTGAGCCACAACTACTGAAGCCCATGCGCCACAACTACAGAAGCCCACGTGCCTAGAGCCCATGCTCTAGGCAGCAAGAAAAGCCACCACAATGAGAAGCCCGCGCACCGCAATGAAGAGTAGCCCCCACTCGCCGCAACTAGAGAAAGCCCGCACGCAGCAACGAAGACCCAACGCAGCCAGAAATAAATAAGTAAAATAAATAAATTTATTTATTAAAAAATTTCCATATTTTACAGAAGGTGTTTTTTTTGTTTGTGGGGTTTTTTTTGGGGGGGGGGTTGTTTTGTTTTGTTTTTGTTTTTTGGTGTAATAGAGTTTAGTCCTAAAATAAGGAAGCAGTTCTTTGCAATTTCTGGGCATCAGCAGAATTTTGGTGAGCAGCAAGGCCGGAACTGGGGTGAGGCGAGTGAGGCATTCTCCGGCGGGTAGGGACACCAAAAGCCTCAGCAGTTAGGATAAATTTTTAAAATGCAGTATTTTGAAAAACAAAAATTGGGGCTTCCCTGGCGGGCCAGTGGTTAAGACTCCGTGCCCCCAATGCCCGGGGCACGGGTTCGATGCTGCGCGGCCAAAAAAGAAACCAAAAAGCAAAAAAAAAACAAAAAACGACGTGACCCTGCACAGCTGCACGACCACTGCACTGCTGCACTCTGGTCTGTCCTGGCAGGCAGGGCTCTCACTTTTCAGAGGGGTCCCTGTACACTACCTGCACCAACCTCTTTAATCCCTTTGTCCATTTGCGTCATCACACTGTCCTGTAGGGGTGCAGCCACAGCACGATTAAACATAGGTTTTGCTTCTACATCCCAGGAGAAGAGGGGCCGGGACGTGTGTATCCAAAATTCTGAGCAGGATTTCAAGAGCGTCTCTGGTCTTTCCTTGTGGGTGAGGCATTCCCTCCAGTAGATTCTGGGCCCTTGGCCTCCGTGGGAAGGGCACTGGCTCTTCCTCACAGTGGCTTTGCTGTGTGGCCAAGGCTGGAGGGCTTGTGGGGGGGAGAAGGGAAAGGAGTGTGTGATCAGCCTGAAGGTGAATCCAAACCTGGGGACTCCAGCACCTCATTCACTGCCTCCACTCCTTTGGTCCCCCCATTCCTCCCCCCGTCAGGGTCCACGTCACCCCTGGGCCACCAAAAGCAATAAGGAGGTGACTCTGGTCTCTGGCTACGTGGAATCCGGACACGGCATCAGCAATCATGCTGTGAGCTGGCTGGCTCTTCCCCTAGGAGCACAGGGATAGAGCCTCCTGGCCTCTGCTTCTCTAACAGCCCTGGGGTCAATCCCAAATGCCTCTAGTGTCACACGTGGCCACAAACACAGAAACAGCCGCGCCTCCTTTCCTGTTAGACAGTAGATGCTCTGGCGGTCTCAGCTGCCCCCAACCCCAAGTTCACGGTGAGCATCAGACGGTTTCCCTTCCTCCGGCAAAGGCGGGGCGGCTCCATCTCTCCTTCTCTGAAGAACACCAGGCCCTGCGGGTGTTGTATTTATTGAATTAATTGATGGCTTCTTGTTCTTAAGCAGACCAGGATAGCGCTCTTTCTTACTTAGTAGCTTTTTTACTTAAAAGCATATTTACTCCCTTATTTAATAGTTTTATCTTTCTTACTTAATAAAAAGGAAAAAGCACTGTCTAAAAGCAGGGTCTTAGGACTCCCATGAGGTAGACAAGGTGCCCTTTAACATTATGCTAGAAAACATATCAACTAAAATATGCGGACAACACAGTGACAGGTGAGAATATTAACAAAATGTTAGGTACAATATAATCTCATCTCAAAATTGGATTTGAAGCGACTGGAAGGGGCGGGTGCTAATGTCTTTCTCGATTTGGGCGCCGGATACACAAGTATTTGCACTTTGTGAAAATTCATGGCTTCTTTTTCGGATGTGTGCTGTCAGCTGACAGTCCAGTAACATATTTGGGATGTGGATGTAGCCGGTAAAAATCTGCAAAAAGAAATACCGCACATGGAAGTATTAGCAGTGGTTATGTCTGGATGGTGGATGGTCAAAGATTCTAATTTTCTTCCAGGCGCTGTTCTGGCTTTCCTCAAAGACAATGTTTATTTTTATAGTTTAAATATAATAATTGTAAATCAACTATACTTCAGTTTTTAAAAATTGACAAATGCAATGAGCTGATTTGCAAAGTGAAAAAAAATAGTAAAGTCCTTACGTTTATCAAGCTCGTTTATTAAGTCCTTAGTTTTCCGGCGATGGGAGATGCCCACCCCCCTTTCTTTTTTGGGGGTCTCTGGAAGGAGCCGGGGCCCCGGCCCCGGCCTCGGCCACGCCCCGCACTCGCTCGCGGCGCCCCTCCCCCGGTCGCGCAGGCGCGTGGCGGCCGGCTCCTCCTCCGAGCGGAGGCGGGCGGCGCGGGGAAAGCGCCTGCGTCTCTGGGGCCGCGCGATGGCGCCGCCTCAGCCAGGCCTTTAATGACGCGGACGCTCACGCTCATTGTGACCTCGTGGCGCAATGGTAGCGCGTCTGACTCCAGATCAGAAGGTTGCGTGTTCAAGTCACGTCGGGGTCAAGTCGGCTTTTTTCCTCCGAAGTGCAGGGGCGCGTGAGGAGCGGAGTGGCGGCCCCACGCGAGGAATTTGGCCCCACGGAGGTGAAGTATCCTCCCAGCTGCTTGGAAAACCCACTCTTTTTCTTCCCAGCGGGAACATAGAGCAGCTCCTCCCGGGACCGGCAGGGGGCGGTGCGTCGGGCCTCGGAGCGACCCCTCCCCGCCCCGCCCGTCTCCCCTCCCCCACCCCGCAGCCCCGGGTGACCTCGCCCCCGGAGGGTGTCCCGGCGGGAGGTGGACCCCCCGCCCCGGGAGGCGCCGCGCCTTCTGCACGTGACCCCGCAGGTGGCCCTCATCTGACCGCCCCACGGGCTCGGCTGCACGTGGACGCGGCTGGACGTTCGCGTCCGCAGGTCTGACCGCAGGTGCAACCCGCACGGGGGGCTGGACGGTGGCGGGGGCTGCTTGTGCTCCCCCGGGCGTCCACACCCGCCGCGGGGACAGCAGCCTCCGGGGGCCTCGGAGCGACGGCCGAGCTCTGCGCAGCCCCGCGGCCCCGAGACGCCCCGGGAGGGGAGAGCCGGGCTTCCCCGCAGGCGCTCCACGTCCTCGCCCCTGACGGTGGTCGCACCCACTCGGGCGGCGAGCCCGCTCCTGCGCGGTCTTGCGCGGCTGTCCCCGGAGACCAGGACCGGCCCTGTTCCTATGTGGGTAGAAGAGCCAGCCAAGAAGAAGAAAGCGTTTGGAATCTTAAATGACAGGAAACCCTTAAGCCTCCGGTGTTAGTATCTGTGGCTGCAGACTAGGAGCGGATCTGCTGAGGGGGCCTGCAGAAAATCAGGGGTCTCGGGAGCTGTATGGCCAGGCCACGCAAGATGGCTGTTCTCTTGCTGTCTGCACGTTCCCCTGCCCGGCCAGGGCCTGTTTCACCTACCCCTATGCCCAGGACCCAGCTGGTGATAGCTTACCATAGGGGCAGTGAGGGGCCTGCCCCTCCTCTGGTTTCCCTGGTAACTAATGAGGCAACCTGATGAAATTCCCCCTATAAAGGGCCCGCTCCTCTTCCCCTTGGGAGCGAAGGCTAACACCGTGTCCTGCCTGCAGTTTGCAGCCCACCGTGGGGTGTCGCTCCAGGGCCTTGCTTCAGACGTGTAAGCTCCCCTATCCACTGAACCATGGATGTCTCTCTTGCTGACTCTGGGCTCGCTCTTCTGTCTTCAAGCTGGGCAAGCACAGGCCATGAGCACACCTGTGCATTCAGAGAAGTCACACGTGGAAAGGAAAAACATGTCAAGGGTTTCCTTGAAGGAGACGGTGAGGGTGCAGGGAGCATGGGAGTCCGGGGTGAGCACGTACATCTGGTTGGAAGAATTGAGGGATTAGGTCCAAAGGGAGCAGCCGCTAGTTTTGTGAATAACGATGTAAAAAGGCTCTTCTGGGTTCCTGCAAAAAGAGTAAAACCCCGGGATCCACTCTTCCCCCACAGTTGTTCAATTCCCCTTGCCTTCAGAAGAGAAAGGAACATGGAAAGATAGACACAGAATGATCTGGTTACAGGAGCTAATCTTACAGAGGTTGCTAGAAAATACGGTGAAGGTGATTCTCAAAAATGATTTGCTATGCCACTTTGAATAATTTTTATTGCGTATTGTCAGTGAAATTTCTGTATGTTATTACCGTCAGGTTTGAGTACATGAGCTGTGCATGAAACAAAAAATTAACATGATTTTAAAAATTTTAATAGAATATCAAATGTATGCAGCACTACTGTATTCATTTTCTTTTAAAATTCTCATAAATTAAAAACAACAGGAGAAAACGGATTACTAAATAAAATAAAATTTTTTTCTCTGAAAAAAAGCAAGTTACACAAAAACTTTATTTTTTTGTGATAAATAAAATTATTGCATTTAATGTCATTTTCTTGAAAACCAAAATTACCAAATTCCTTAATGTTGTATCAAACATGAACAATGCCAGTTCAAGTTAGAGGAAATGTATGCCAACAACCAGCTTCTGACAACAAAAATGAGAAGTTAAAGCCCTGCAGGTTTGTCTGATTTAGGTCAGGTAATCATGGAAACAAAAGAATATTTCAAAGAATTCATTTTATCATTATGCACATTGAAGGAAAGCATTATAGACAGGAGAGTTGTTTCCCACCATAAAATTATTTACACCCATTTATTAAGCTAGAAACACCAGCTTGAAAAGGTACTGATATATGCCATTTGTAATAATTTCTCTACAGCAAACAATTGTCTTACAGTTGGAACATGTTGAAGGAAATATTGTCTTATAAGTCTTTTTTGTTCTTTGGATCTCAGTCACTAAGAGTTCAAGGGACTTTGAGAGATTCCTGGTGTCCTGGATGGCCTGATGAATGCATTAAAGTCAAGAAGTGTATCTGTATTCTGAAAATACTCTTAGCTCCATGCGAATGTTGCTTGGGTTATGGAGCTCATATTTCTCCCACTGGCACCATGACATCTGAAGAACATTTGTTATGAAAGTTTCACACCAGTTTTGTTTTGTTCCTTCTTCATTAGCCGCTGTGCTTCCTTTTCCGTTTTCTTCCTTTGTTGTTCTGCTGCTCTCTTTTCTCTGTCTGCTATCTTCTGCTGCCTCAGAACTTATTGGGCTTGCCACATCGTCTTCCTCCTATGCATTAGTATTTTCCTGCCAGGTATCCATGTCACCTAATTCAGGAGATTGGTGAATAAAAGGCATATCTTGTGTAGCTGCTAGTGTATTAGAGAAACCTGTGCTACCATCTGGGATGCCAAAATTTAATGGTTCTCTCTTCTTAATAATGACTTTCTGAGTTCTCCTTATAGTTGGTGTCATGTCCTTAAAATAGTCAGGTGCCAGTTTTTCTAAAGCACTTTGTTGTGTTGCCACATTCCTATTCCCTCCTTTAATCTTTACACTTGTGGGTGCACCTGCATCTCAAGAAGTCTACTCTTCAACGTCTGTCTGTTTAGCAACTGATGAATAATCAACTGTAGCTGGGAAAGTTATTTGGTCTCCACTTAATTTCCGTCCTCTGCCAGATCTGCATATTAATCTCTTTTGGAATGAGAATACTGTTGCTAGGCAGGTACAAACTTTAAATAACCGAAACCGTGTGATGGCCATGGTGGGAATCAAAACCTGAAATTGACTGATGAGAAAAAAAAAATCATACCCACTGTACAGATGCGAAAAATGACAGGAGCGTTTTTCAGGTTACACAATCTGATGCTATATGCACGACGTTTGGTGAAACGCTCTCAATTGCTCCAAGTGGGTGCCTAGTGGGCTGGGTTTTGGATTTTGGAAAAATCTGCCTGGGAAGGAGCAAGGCCTGCCCCTCCCCCTCTGCACAAAAACTTTAAACACACAAAGATTGTAAACACATACTATACATGTTAATGGATACATGCTTAATATGTATCCATGTCAGACCGTGGATGGGAATTATACACACCAGCTCTGGGAGAGTGGTTCCCACCCAGGGAATGAGGAGGAAGAGGGGACGGAAGCAGATTCTACTTTAAAAAATTTTTTTAGTGAAAGTAGCCAAGACATTAATATTTATTAAAGCTGGTTAGAAGTTCACGAGATCTAACTTTATGAATCATGAGTTTCAGGTCGGCGTTCACTCTACAGGCATAGTCCAAAATCTCCAAGTCAAGAAGTTAATGGATAATTCCCCAGTCAGTAGGACCCCCAGCATGCTGGCAGAAGTAAATTCTCTCTGAAAAAAATACATCCTCAAAACAGGCCTTCTAGGGGGCGGGGGACGAATTGGGAGATGGGGATTGACATATATACACTACTTTTTTTCAATTAATTTAATTTAATTTCTTTATTTTTGGCTGGGTCTTGTCTTCGTTGCTTCATGCAGGCTTTCTCCAGTTGTGGTGAGTGGGGGCTACTCTTCATTGTGGTGCGTGGGCTCTAGGCATGTGGGCTCAGTAGTTGTGGCTCATGGGCCCAGTTACTCCACGGCATGTGGGATCTTCCCGGACCAGGGCTCGAACCCTTGTCCCTTGCATTTGCAGATGGATTCTTAACCACTGCGCCACCAGGGAAGTCCCAACATATATACACTATTGATACTATGTATAAAATAGATAACTAATGAGAAACTACTGTATAGTGCAGGGAACTCTACTCAGTGCTCTGCAGTGACCTAAATGGGAAGGAAATCCAAAAAAGAGGGACTATATGTATCTGTCTAGCTGATTCACTGTGCTCTACAGTAGAAACTAACACAACATTGTACAGAAACTATACTCCAGTTTAAAAAACAAAAGAAACAGTCCATCTAGTTTTAGCATATAAAGTCCCAGGCAAAATGCGCTCATAATATATTTTATTTTATTTTTTCAAACCTAGGCTTTCTTTTTTTTAAATTATTATTTTATTTATTTATTTTTGGCTGCGTTGGGTCTTCATTGCTGCACGCAGGCTTTTCTCTAGTTGCAGCGAATGGGGGCTACTCTTCGTTGTGGTGCACAGGCTTCTCATCGCGGTGGCTTCTCTTGTTGCGGAGCACGGGCTCTAGGTGTGCGGGCTTCAGTAGTTGTGGCTCATGGGCTCTAGAGCGCAGGCTCAGTAGTTGTGGTGCATGGGCTTAGTTGCTCCATGGCATGTGGGATCTTCCCAGGGCTCGAACCCATGTCCCCTGCGTTGGCAGGCTGATTCTTAACCACTGCGCCACCAGGGAAGCCCTCATAATATACTTTAAAAGAAAATAAATCAAGAGAGAATACCTATATACCGCATAAAGAAAGGCACAATAGAGAAAGTAAGGATTTTAAAAACAACCAGAGAGGGAAAAAAAAGATTATTAAAAAAAAAAAAACTAATACTTAAACTGAAGCAGAGTTCTCAGCAGCGACAATGGAAGCCAGGAAAAGTGCACTAATAATTCCAAACTACTGAAAGAAAGTAACCGCCAACCTACAATTATATACTTGGGAAATTATCTTTCAAGAACAGAGAGATTTTCAGGTAAATGAAACCACCAGCATCCCTCCCTGAAGGACTATGTGAAGGATGTACTTCAGGAAGAAGGAAAATGACCCAAGACAAAGGTCTGGGAGGCAAGGACTAGGAGCAAAGAAAATGAAAAACACTGGGTAGAGCTAAAAACCGAGACCATAAAGAAACAATAGCGGGGCTTCCCTGCTGGCACAGACAAAATGTTAGTTAAAGATATAAAGATTTGGGGAGATTGGTTCAAGATGGCAGAGTAGAAGGACGTGTGCTCACTCCCTCTGCGAGAGCACCGGAATCACAACTAACTGCTGAACAATCATCAACAGGAAGACACTGGAACTCACCAAAAAAGATACCCCACATCCAAAGACAAAGGAGAAGTCACAATGAGATGGTAGGAGGGGCACGATCACAATAAAATCAAATCCCATAACTGCAGGGTTGGTGACTCACAAACTGGAGAACACTTATACCACAGAAGTCCACCCACTGGAGTGAAGGTTCTGAGCCCCATGTCAGGCTTCCCAACCTGGGGGTCCGGCAACGGGAGGAGGAATTCCTAGAGAATCAGACTTTGAAGGCTAGAGGGATTTGACTGTAGGACTTCGACAGGACTGGAGGAAACAGAGACTCCACTCTTGGAGGGCACACACAAAGTAGTGTGCACATCAGGACCCAGGGGAAGGAGCAGTGACCCCATAGGAGACTGAACCAGACCTACCTGCTAGTGTTGGAGGGTCTCCTGCAGAGGTGGGGGGTGGCTGTGCCTCACCGTGAGGACAAGGAAGTTCTGGCAAGTACTTCCTGGCAGCAGAAGTTCTGGGAAGTACTCCTTGGCGTGAGCCCTCCCAGAGTCAGCCATTAGCCCCACCAAAGAGCTGGGTAGACTCCAGTGCTAGGTTGCCTCAGGCCAAACAACCAACAGGGAGGGAACCCAGCCCCACCCATCAGCAGACAAGCAGATTAAAGTTTTACTGAGCTCTGCCCACCAGAGCAACACCCAGCTCTACCCACCACCAGTCCCTCCCATCAGGAAGCTGGCACAAGCCTCTTAGATAGCCTCACCCACTAAAGGGCAGACAGCAGAAGCAAGAAGAACTACAATTCTGCAGCCTGTGGAAGGAAAACCACATTCACAGATAGACAAAATGAAAAGGCAGAAGACTTTGTACCAGATGAAGGAACAAGATAAGACCCCAGAAAAACAACTAAATAAAGTGGAGATAGGCAACCTTGCAGAAAAAGAATTCAGAATAATGATGGTGAAGATGGTCCAGGACCTCAGAAAAAGAATGGAGGCAAAGATCAAGAAGATGCAAGAAAAGTTTAACAAAGTCCTAGAAGAATTAAAGAACAAACACCTAGAAGAATTAACAAACAAACAGAGATGAACAATACAATAACTGAAATGAAAACTACACTAGAAGGAATCAATAGCAGAATAACTGAGGCAGAAGAATGGATAAGTGACCTGGAAGACAGAATGATGGAATTCACTGCCGCTGAACAGAATAAAGAAAAAAGAATGAAAAGAAATGAAGACAGCCTAAGAGACCTCTGGGACAACATTAAATGCAACAACATTCGCATTATAGGGGTCCCAGAAAGAGAAGAGAGAGAGAAAGGACCCGAGAAAATATCTGAAGAGATTATAGTCGAAAACTTCCCTAATATGGGAAAGGAAATAGCCACCCAAGTCCAGGAAGTGCAGAGAGTCCCAGGCAGGATAAACCCAAGGAGAAACATGCCAAGACACATAGTAATCAAACTGACAAAAATTAAAGACAAAGAAAAATTATTGAAAGCAACAAGGGAAAAACAACAAATAATATACAAAGGAACTCCCATAAGGTTAACAGCTGATTTCTCAGCAGAAACTCTACAAGCCAGAAGGGAGTGCCATGACATATTTAAAGTGATGAAAGGGAAGAACCTACAACCAAGATTACTCTACCTGACAAGGATCTCATTCAGATTTGATGCAGAAATCAAAAGCTTTACAGACAAGCAAAAGCTAAGAGAATTCAGCACCACCAAACCAGCTCTACAACAAATGCTAAAGGAACTTCTCTAAGTGGGAAACACAAGGGAAGAAAAGGACCTACAAAAACAAACCCATAACAATTAAGAAAATGGTAATAGAAACATACATATTGATAATTACCTTAAACGTGAATGGATTAAATGCTCCAACCAAAAGACACAGGCTTGCTGAATGGATACAAAAACAAGACCCATATATATGCTGTCTGCAAGAGACCCACTTCAGACCTAGGACACATACAGACAAAGTGAGAGGATGGAAAAAGATATTGCATGCAAATGGAAATCAAAAGAAAGCTGGAGTAGCAATACTCAGATCAGATAAAATAGACTTTAAAATAAAGAATGTTACAAGAGACAAGGAAGGACACTACATAATGATCAAGGGATCAATCCAAGAAGAAGATACAACAATTATAAATATATATGCACCCAACATAGGAGCACCTCAATACATAAGGCAACTGCTAACAGCTATAAAAGAGGAAATTGACAGTAACACAATAATAGTGGGGGACTTTAACACCTCACTTACACCAATGGACAGATCATCCAGACAGAAAATTAATAAGGAAACACAAGCTTTAAATGACACCATAGACCAGATAGATTTAATTGATATTTATAGGACATTCCATCCAAAACCAGCAGATTACACTTTCTTCTCAAGTGCACGTGGAACATTCTCCAGGATAGATCACATCTTGAGTCACAAATCAAGCCTCGGTAAATTTAAGAAAATTGAAATCATATCAAGCATTTTTTCTGACCACAACGCTATGAGATTAGAAATCAATTACAGGGAAAAAACCGTAAAAAACACAAACACATGGAGGCTAAACAATTCATTACTAAATAACCAAGAGATCACTGAAGAAATCAAAGAGGAAATCAAAAAATACCTAGAGACAAATTACAATGAAAACACGACGATCCAAAACCTATGGGATGCAGTTCTAAGAGGGAAGTTTATAGTAATACAAGCCTACCTCATGAAACAAGAAACATCTCAAATAAACAATCTAACCTTACACCTAAAGGAACTAGAGAAAGAAGAACAAACAAAACCGAAAGTTAGCAGAAGGAAAGAAATCATAAAGATCAGAGCAGAAAACAGTAGCAAAGATCAATAAAACTAAAAGCTGGTTCTTTGAGAAGATAAACAAAGTTGATAAACCTTTAGCCAGTCTCATCAAGAAAAAGAGGGAGAGGACGCAAATCAATAAAATTGGAAATGAAAAAGGAGAAGTTACAGCAGATACCGCAGAAATACAAAGCATCCTAAGAGACTACTACAAGCAACTCTATGCCAATAAAATGGACAACCTGGAAGAAATGGACAAATTTTAGAAAGGTATAACCTTCCAAGACTGAACCAGGAAGAAATAGAAAATATGAACAGACCAATCACAAGTAAGGAAATTGAAGCTGTGATTAAAAATCTTCCAACAAATAAAAGTCCAGGACCAGATGGCTTCACAGGTGAATTCTGTCATACAGAGACTGTCATACAGAGTGAAGAAAGTCAGAAAGAGAAAAACAAATATCGTATATTAATGCATAAATGTGGAACCTAGAAAAATGGTACAGATGAACCTGTTTGCAGGGCAGAAATATAGACACAGGTGTAGAGAACAAACGTATGGACACCAAGCGGGGAAAGTGGTGGGGGTGGTGTGGTGGTGGTGGGATCAATTGTGAGATTGGGATTGACATCTATACACTAATATGTATAAAATAGATAACCAATAAGAACGTGCTGTATAAAAAAATAAATAAAATAAAATTCAAAAATTCAAAAAAAAAGACAAAGATTTGAATAATAAAATTAACAATGTTGATAAAAATGGACACAGAGAGAACTCTGCATACAATAATTAGCAACGTTCTTGAGTCACATGGAACTTTTTTTTTTTTTTTTTTCACATGGAACATTTTATAAAAATATGATCACCTTCTAGAATATAAACTAAATCTCAACAAATTTCAAAGCATATGTATTACTCAGGTCGCTTTCTCTGAGCAAATTACGATTAAGCTAGAAATCAGTCAGAAAAAGCTTACCAAAATTAGGATATTTGAAAACACTTCTGGGAGCTCCCCGGTGGTCCAGCAGTTAGGACTCAGTACTGTCACTGCCAGTGGCCCCTGGTTCGGGGAACTAAGATTCCACAGGCAGCATGGCTCAGCCAGAAAAAAAAAAAAAAGAAAAAAGAAAACAGTTCTAAGTTACTTCCTAGGTGAAAGACAAAAGCGTACACTTAGACAATTTAAAAAACAAAGTATAAACATTGCAAAGGAGCAGATGAAACTACTGTCATTATTTACAGAAGATGTGATTGCATAACTGAAGGACCTAAAATGGCTGAAAAATTACTGAAAGCAAAAGACATCAGTGAGATGGTGAAATACGAAAGTAATGTACGGAAACTGATAGTTTTTATAAAAGACACCAGCAACTAGTTAGAAGGAATAAGGTCAGAGAGGGCAAAGGTGGGAACCAAATGCTTCACACGCATTTTTATGATGTTTTGATTTTTTGCCACAAAGTGAATATATTATCTCATCCAAAAAAAGTTATTCACACGGGTGGATGCTGTAGGACACAGGAAGACCTTCCCAAGGACACTTGGGCGTGGACAGTTTTTTTTTGTTTTTTTTTTAAAGTATTTGTTTTATTTATTTATTTATGGCTGTGTTGGGTCTTCGTTTCTGTGCGAGGGCTTTCTCTAGTTGTGGCAAGCGGGGGCCACTCTTCAACGCGGTGCGCCGGCCTCTCACTATCGCGGCCTCTCCCGTTGCGGAGCACAGGCTCCAGACGCGCAGGCTCAGTAGTTGTGGCTCACGGGCCCAGTCGCTCCGCGGCATGTGGGATCTTCCCAGACCAGGGCTCGAACCCGTGTGCCCTGCACTGGCAGGCAGATTCCCAACCACTGCGCCACCAGGGAAGCCCCGACGTGGACAGTTTTTAATGACAGGGTGTTGGGCAGGCGGGAAGTGCAGACAGTAAAAAGCCTCAGGGACTAAGGGACCTGGGCATCTGAGAGGCACAGGCAGAGAAGACGTTTCTAGAACAAAACCTCTGACATCCGTGTCTAGGCTCTGGGATGGGAGGCCCCTGGCGGTGGCTCGTGTGGGGACAGGTGGAGCAGATGAGGGTTCCTCTGGAGGCCCCTGCGTGACCCTGTGGGTGACTTCCATATGTCACAGGTGTGACCCGTTGTCCCTGACCCGGTCCTAATGTGACATCTCTCCTGGGTCTCCCATTTGTGACGTGGACGTTTACAGCCCCCTCTGTGTCTGACCCAGTGTATGACCCTCCCGTGTGACGCCTCTGTGCACTGGTCACTATGACCCTTGCCCTCTGGCTTCCAACTGAGTTTGGCTGGTGTGGAGGAAGGAACTAGAAGGTGTGAACATAAATGCAGACCAACCAAAGGGGACCAGCAAAGGCTCTTCATGCCCAGCTGTGTGTGGGGGGTGGGTGTTAACCACCAGCACTGGAATCTGGCAGAGACTCCAAGGCGGGTTGAGGAGAGGGAAGGATTCACGGCGGGACAGAGGGGAGGCTCAGGGCTGCCCTGCTGGAGGCCGCTGGCCTGGGGGGGCTGGAGGCCGGCTGACTGGAAGTGGGGCGTCCTGTGTGCTTGGTCAGGGGCCATGTCTGCCTTTCTCTGGCTGGTCCTGAGTTGGAAACAGGGACAGAAATTAGGGAAGCTGTCAGTTACTGATGGAGGCTTGGACATTTTGGGTCAGTTATTGCAGAAGTTATTCTTTAGCTTCTTGGATTATCCCTAGAGATAGGGATCTGGCCTCTCCGGAGTCTGACATAGGCTGGCTTCTGGGCTGTTTATTACAGATAAGGGGTTGGCTTTCTGGGCAGGTTGCTTTAGATTGAGGGTCAGAGTTCTGTATTTGTACATAGTCTGAGCACCGTGGCCACGGTCCATGTGCATATTCAGGCTCTCCCAGCTTGGAGTTTCGGATTCTGCTGTGGGTTCACTCTTGGCCAAAAGAACTCTCGCCGCCAGGGGTCTCCCTCTGGGTCCTGTGTGGGTTAATGGGGCAGAGTTTGTACGGTCGGCGAGGCTTCTCCCATCCTCCACTCCCACTTAGCCACTCCTTCTGTGTCGTCGCCTCTCTGGGGATAATCCTGCCCTGGGAGCTACTGAAGTCAGAGCAAGTCAGGTCTTGAACGAAGCTCCGAGGCAGTCCTTTACAGGGCTGGCGACACGTGCATTTTTGGGGGGTGGGGGGACGTGCCATGCGGCTCGTGGGACCTCAGTTCCCCGACCAGGGTTTGAACCCAGGCCCTCGGCAGTGAAAGACTGCCGAGTCCCCTGGACCGCCAGGGGACTCCCAACATCTGCATTCCCCTTTGGTGAGGAGAACGGAGCATAGTAGTTTGGAAGTACTGTTAGCAAGTATCAATAGTTTGTCTTTGAGTATTTCCTTATAATTGGCAGTTTTCTTAAAGCCAAATGTTATGGCCAAAAATAGCCTCTGAATGTTTGTTCTGAGATCCAGAAACCTGGAAGGTGGCCTTAGGGGTTTCTGGGCTTCCTGGAACCTTCTGGAAACTAACAGGGAGAGCAGGGTGGAGGTTTCTGGCTCACCGTGGGCTCCACCTCAGCCATGAAAGCAGATTCTCAGCAGTACTTAGGAGAAACATACACCCCAGGGCGGCTGGTGTTCCACTGAATTAACCTCTATTAAATATTTCCACGTCCAGGTCTGTGGTTAGGGATCATCATCTGTGCTGTCTCTCAGGCTGTGTGTTTTCTAGGCTTTATTGCCCGGCTAAATTGGAAAAAAGCTTGTCAGCAGGTAACTATACTCGTTGCTCTCCTGTCCTGGAAAACACACACACCCAGTTTTACCTCTCTCTCCCTTATTTTGGAAGGTTCTTTTCTCTTTTATTATAAATGCTACTTTTTTGTCATTGTTGTTTTATTTTATTAGAGTTGATTTACAATGCTGTGTTAGTTTCAGGTGTACAGCACAGTGATTTAGTTATACATATATATACACACACACACACACACACACACCCATACACACCCATATATATGTAAATATGGTGTCTGTGTGTGTGTATATTCTTTTTCAGATTCTTTTCCCTTATACAAAATATTGACTATGTCTCATTGTTTTAACTGGACTTAATTCAGATGTGAAGGGCCGGTGACCCTGGCTTTATCTTTTCCCCTTTGTTTATTCATCAGATAGAAAAACAGGGGCTCTCTTCTTCCCTGGGTCCTATGCTAAACTTCCGCCTCTGTTCCTGAAAAGCCAATTTCAGGACAAGCTTTAGAACTGGAGAGAAAGGTGGAATGCCATCAAATTTATCCTGATATTTATCCTGTTTTTATTTATTTATTTATTATTTTTTAAAAAATAAATTTATTTATTATTATTATTTTTTTGGCTGCGTTCGGTCTTTGTTGCTGTGCACGGGCTTTCTCTAGTTGCGGCAAGCAGTGGCTACTCTTCGTTGTGGTGCGCGGGCTTCTCGTTGCAGTGGCTTCTCTTGCTGAGGAGCACAGGCTCTAGGCGTGTGGGCTTCAGTAGTTGTGGCATGCGGGCTCAGTAGTTGTGGCTTACAGCCTCTAGAGCTCAGGCTCAGTAGGTGTGGCGCACGGGCTTAGTTGCTCCGTGGCATGTGGGATCTTCCCGGACCAGGGCTTGAACCCACGTCCCCTGCATTGGCAGGCAGATTCTTAACCACTGCACCACCAGGGAAGTCCCTATCCTGTTTTTATGATCTCCCAGTGTTTCATTAAGATACCTGTGGGCATCTTTGTCTGTAAACTTCCTAGGGTCAGTGTAGGGTGTTAAATAGGGGATGGAGAAAAGAGGTGAAGGACGAGGAAGGGAGAATTCTACAGGATCCCGGTCCCCGACTTGCCCTCATCTTTTTGCCATCCAACCTTCCCCACCCACTGACCCCACGAGAGAGGCTCCCATGTTACACGTCAGTTAAAGAAAATGGCTCCACTGGGGAATTAAGCAAGTGTTTGATTAGCACTGTGGTGAAGCCTGTGGATTGACTTTGTCTCGTTTTCTAGGCTCAGGTACCTGCCAATTTGAAATGAAACGTGGCCCAGGACAGGACTGCGGCTCTCTCCCAGGACCCACTTTGCCCAGGCATGACACAGCTGCCCCCGCTCTTGGGACGGGCCTGTCTAGGTGTTCACAACGAGATTTGCTGCGCTGAGCTCCCACTTAAATAGGGCAATAATGTCTCAGAAACAAATGATAAGGAACACCCAATTTCAGGTAAACAGTTGAAGTCTGTTTGCTTTTTTTTTTAGTTTTTATTTTTGGCTGCATTGGGTCTTTGTTGCTGTGCGTGGGCTTTCTCTAGTTGCGGCGAGTGGGGGCTACTCTTCGTAGCGGTGCGTGGGCTTCTCATTGCGGTGGCTTCTCGTTGTGGAGCACGGGCTCTAGGCGCATGGGCTTCAGTAGTGTGGCATGCGGGCTCAGTAGTTGTGGCACACGAGCTCTAGAGCCCAGGCTCAGTAGTTGTGGCACACGGGCTTAGTTGCTCCGCCACATGTGGGATCTTCCTGGGCCAGGGCTCGAACCCGTGTCCCCTGCACTGGCAGGCGGATTCCCAACCACTGCGCCACCAGGGAAGCCCCCGAAGTTTGTTTGCTTTAATTGCAGACACAGACACACTGCTACAGATCATTAAAAGCTGCAGGTGATCAGTTCAGTACTGATGCAAGCATTTAGGGTATTTTCCTTATTGTTACTCTTCTGAGGCATCCTGAGGCTAAATCTAGGTCTGGGTCACTATCCTGCCTGGTACTTAGCAGGCCCTCTGATGGGAAGACTCGCATCTCTCCCCAGTGCTGCGAACAGCCTTGAATCATCTCTTAGGTCATCTTTCTCCTCCACTGGCCTTATTCTCTTTCTGAGATGCTAATTCGATGAGTGCTGGCCCCTTGAACATTTCCCCGAAGCCTCTTAACCTAAAGAGCTACCTTATTTGTTGCGTTACTTGGTGGGGCAGAGCCCCTGGGGACCCCAGCTGACCGCAGCGGGATCCAGTCCGTGTCTGTGGGTGACATAGGATTTCCTTTATTCTCCAC